>NW_020172364.1:8060330-8306767 GCF_003031525.2 Neophocaena asiaeorientalis asiaeorientalis
AATATCATCACTTTATTTTGTGGCTCTCTCCCTCTTTCCTCTCTCTCTCTTTCCTGTATATATATATGTAAACATATATATATATATATATATATATATACACACATAGTATAGGTAATATTTGTAAACATATATATTTGTAAATATACACATACACATATATCTGTATATTATACATATAGACATACATATATCTCTGTATAAATATCATCACTATATCTTGTCGCTCTCTCTCTCTTTCTTCTCTCCACATATTTCTCTTTATAAGGATCTCATAATCTGAAAAAGAAAGATGATTTTTACTTTGAAAATATATGTCTCACAATCATTATTCTAACAAAAATGATCATTCAGGCCCATGGGGAAAATTATTTACTCTCTTCGGAAGTATAACATAAGTGATACTGAGTAGGGATCCAGATGGTCTAAGTGGATCAGTGGCTGAGTAGCAGAACAATATGTTACGTACCCAAAGGCAGCCAAGAGTAGTTGTGTTTTCAGACTGATGTTATTCCTGCAAGGTTGTGCTTTAAATTTACTCCTTAGAAACTTGGCACAGAGATGTTTCTGTAAACAAGACCCATTCAAGGGTCATCCCATGTGGATTCCCCTGTAAGGATACCCTGAGAATCACTTCCATCCCACAGAAGCATTTGATCAGTGCATCCACTCCCACATGCTTAAACAGTGTACACAACCCAGATTTCAAAATAAGCAGAGTTAACATTCTTGACTCCCAGCCCACATGTGGGTGCTCGTCATGAACTCAAGCCTTCCTTTAGGAGTTGGCATTTGTGGTGCTTATGTTATCACAGGCTGACTGGCCCAGGGAAAAGTCACCAAAAGACATGTGCTGGAGACCATGCATGGCCCTCCAAGACATAAAAATATACACAATGCATTCTGGATCTTTTGGCAGGGGAACGGGCTGTCAAAAGTATGGTGATATTTTCAGGCAAACAGGTTTACCTGAGTTTCAATCATGATTCTGCCACTACCTGGCTGAGTGATGAATGCAGAGTCACTAACTATCTAGAGATAATAAGACCTAACTTGTCTAATTCCTAGAGTTTGTATTGGTTATCTATTGATAGATAATGGACATGAGATATTTAATAAATGCCAAACACTATAAAAATTTTGGGTTTGTAGAGGTGCTGTAAGGAAAGAAGATGCAGTTTATATTTACCTTTATTTTCCCAGAGTCCTGCACAATACAAGGCATACCAAAGGCATTTAATTCATGTTATTTTATTGAGTAAATGGACTAATGTCTGGGAGTAAGTGAAGCTGGGTCCACTGCCACTGATGTTTATGTGATTGTGTGACTATGAGTTTGTTCCTTAAGCTGCCTGAGTCTTAGCTTCCTCATGCATACAATGGAGGAAATGACACCTCTTGTCCTAGTATTAATACATCTACATGACTTTTGGGAGACTGATGAGATAACTTCTATGGAAATGTTCTGTAAAATTTGAATCACTATGTACATGATTGTTATTTTTAAGTCATTTGCTGGGGTGTTTTTTGAAGCAAATGATCACTAAATTCCTTTTTAACTTTGAGTATAGCTTATTTTTTTTAAAAAGGCATTTATTAAATGTCTCCTAGTTCCTCTGTTGGGAGCTGTGCTCCGTTGGAAAACAGTATATCTCACACAGCTACATACCAGAAAAGCAGCCGTTCGTTTAGGAAATCATCACACCATAGCTTTTGGTTGTCACTAGTATATACAGATCGGATCTTTTTTTTCTTGGCCCGCACCCACTCCTCTTCCTTCCACAAAGGATGGCTTTTGTGGCTTCCTGATAATCAGGATTCAGAAAATAAGGCGCACATTTTTGAATGTGTGTCTGAGGGAAGGTTCAGCCACAGCTGTCTCCCTTGGGCTCAAACCTCAGGAAAGTAAATAAGAATGCTACATTCTATCCTCTCCCACCTACACACATGTTTCATGAATTCTAGTAAACATATTCTTATCTCATCAATTTAATCAGGCACCACATACCTCAGCGAGCAAGCTGGTCATCGGCAACTCAGGGACACAGCTCTGCAAAAGTCTTTTGTTTTTTTAATCTGTGAAGCTTAAGATGCAAAAAGGCAAAGAAGATCGTTCTCAACTCTACTGGAGGCCGGAGACTGGATCTTATTGATCTACTTTATGCCCACAGCTCCCAGGACGCTGACAGGCACACAGAGGAAGACTTTAAGGAATATGCATGTTGAATCTATTAATCAAACATCAAATCAGTGAGTAAGTACCATAGAGTCTTGCGAGAGAATTATACTGGAAACCACTAGAAATTCAGGTCTCATTACAATATCATCCCTTCTCATTTATTTGTAATAAGTAATCAAACAAATGCATTAGATTCAGAGTCTAGAAGCTGAAGGTCAATTTATTTTACATATTATCTTTTTCCCTCATTCTTTTAACAAATATATATTTTGTACCTATGATGTGCTGTGTGTAACAAGAGCCTAAGCAATTATTGTGGATGAAAAAAAATTCATGTAAGTAATTGGTTGCTTAGAAGTTCACAGAAAAATAAATGGCCCTTTAGCACAAGTGTAGAACATCATGTAATACATTTTTGTGGGCAAATATTGTCCTTGGTTTCCTCCTATTTTTCTTTCTCTTGATGTTTATACTGGTTATTGATTTTATCATTTACCTACATATTTAATTTTTTAAACTTTTTCATTGTGGTAAAAACCACATAACATAAAACTTACCAGCATAGCCATTTTTTAAGTGTACCGTTCACATTGTTGTGCAATGACTCTCCTGAACTTTTACATCTTGCGAAACTGAAACTGTACCCATTAAACAACAACTCATTTCCTCCTCTCAGCCCCTGGTTACCCTGCATACGTATTTTTAAAAATTTTTTATTTTTTTTTTGCGGTACGCGGGCCTCTCACTGTTGTGGCCTCTCCCGTTGCGAAGCACAGGCTCCAGACGCGCAGGCTCAGCGGCCATGGCTCACGGGCCCAGCCGCTCCGTGGCATGCGGGATCTTCCCGGACCGTGGCACGAACCCGTGTTCCCTGCATCGGCAGGCGGACTCTAAACCACTGCGCCACCAGGGAAGCCCTGCATATGTATTTTTAAATCTCCTTCTGTGTATTTTATAAGCTACCTCAAATCACCCTGGAACAAAGTGATTTCGTGTAGATGGATAGATAGATAGGTAGGTAGATAGATAGATAGATAGATAGATAGATAGATAGATAGATAGATAGATGATAGATAGATGGACTCTCTGTAAATGTAGCCTACAAGCCACGAGGCTTGTGGCAGTTTAGTTCCTCGACCAAGGATTAAACCTGGGCCACTCCAGGGCAGTGAAAGCACCGAGTCCTGACCACTGGACCACCAGGGAACTCCTGAGCCTACAAGTTTATAGTCATGGACTCTCAGGATTGGACAGAATCTTAACATCATATATTCAGCCTTATCTTCTGCAGCCCCAATATAAGAATTAACAGACACACTTGCTGTTTACAGCACTGACAGACATTTGTGTTCCTACAAACACACACAGTATAAGGATAAATACTATTTAATGCAACTCTCATCATAAAAGACCAAATAACGTATGGGGCATTTATAATTGTGTATGCTGAACAATAGACAGGGAAAACCTGGTTTTGATATTGATTCCCCTGCTTACAAGTTTGTATGCCTGATAAAAGGAGGAAAACTTTCCACAGAGAAGTTTCAGTCTCTGTGCAGTTCCAACCCTCCTCCACTAGTCACACATTTTCCGGGGCAGTTATTGTTGGGGACATGCATATTGTGATGTGTCCTCCAGCCTGGGTCTTCAGTGACACCATGCCTAGTGTCATGGGCAGGAGGAGTATATACTTGGAAGCCATTCCTATACCAGGATGAGTAGCAATACTTTAACTCTACACAAACCCAGCTACAGACCACATCAATGTATTCCCCCAACCCAAACTAAAAGTATCCTCTATTCAACCTGCCCTTTCCTGGATCTTAGAAGTCCCACGGCCTCTCTATCACCACTCTGTGTGAGATGAATGGTGATGAAGGGGAAATTGGAGTAGAAAGAGATGGTAATATTAGAAGACTGTATTTAAAATATCTCACATTTGTATATTTTACAGAAACAAAATGGCCATGTATACATATTACTAAGATATTTCCTAGAACCTTAGAGGGGACTATGTAAGTAAGAGGTCTTGACATTCAAACTTTCTTAGGTTCACAGTAAATCTGTACCTGAAATGAGGCTTGGAGGAAACCCTTCAATGGGCTTTAAAAACTGAGCAATTCCTGATATGATGCACTGAGATGTACACAATATCACAGTATCACAGATGTTTCTGCCAAAAGTAGAGAACTCAATCTAATCATGAGGAAACATCAGTCAAACCAAAACTAAGTTACATTCTACAAAATAACTGGTTTGCATGCTTCAAAAATATCTGTCATGCCGTAAAGACTTGCGTTTGCCAGGGAAGGGTGGGAGACAAGAGAGGGTTGGATTGGGGGTTTGGGATTAGCAGATGCAAATTATTCTATATAGGATGGATAAAGAACAAGGTCCTGGGACTTCCCTGGTGGTGCAGTGGTTAAGAATCTACCTGCCAAAGCAGGGGACACGGTTTCAATCTCTGGTTCAGGAAGATCCTACAGACTGCGGAGCAGCTAAGCCCGTGTGCCACAACTACTGAGGCCGCGTGCCACAACTACTGAGCCCGCGTGCCACAATTACTGAAGCCCGTGTGCCTAGAACCCGTGCTCCCCAACAAGGGAAGCCACTGCAATGAGAAGCCCACGCACCACAACAAAGAGTATCCCCTGCTCCCGGCAACTAGAGAAAGTCCGTGCGCATCAACGAAGACCCAATGCAGCCTAAAATAAATAGATAAATAAATAAATAAATGAAAAAATAAATACATTTATTAAAAAAAAAAGAACAAGGTCCTACTGTGTAGCACAGGGAACTATATTCAATCTCCTGTAATAAACTATAATGGAAAAGAGTATGAAAATATATGTATATATTCTTCTTCATATATATGTATATATATATATATAACTGAATGACTTTGCTATACACCAGAAACTAACACAACATTGTAAATCAACTATACTTCAATTAAAAAAAAAAATCTGTCGTGAAGCACAATGACTGAGGAACTGTTCCTGATTACTAAAGACTAAAGAAACAGAACAATGGAATGCAATGTAGGATCCAGAATTTTCTGTTGCTATAAAAAAATATCATTGGGACAATTGGCAAAATCTGAATAAGGTATGTAGAGAAAGTAATCGCATTTTATCAATGTTAATTTCTTCATTTTTTAACTGAACTGTGATCATATAAGAGATTGTCTCATTTTAGAAAATATGCACCAAGACACTTAGAGTCAAGGTGCACCATATCTGCATCTGACAAATGGTTCAGGAAAAAAAAAATGCAAAATGCCAAATAAGGACTTCCTGTGTCTCCTTATTTATCTCTCTCTCACGTGGGCACTGAGCAAAGGAGGGGTGGGAGTCAGGAGCAGCCCCCATACAGCTGTTCAGGGATGTCTGGAAAAGAAGCCCACCCACATTGCTCTGGAACACTGGGTGTGACTTGGAGGGTATCGGGTTTGTCTGTTAGGGACACTGCCAACCTCCTCCTTCCCCAATTGGCCTCTGTGTTTCCTTGCATGCCCTCTGATTAGAAAAGTGTCCCTTTCCTCAGACACTTCTCTAAAGCATCTTCTTTCTTCTCAGTAGACTCTGAGACATAAGCTTTATGCACTTTTGTTCTATTTGATGAATTCCGGTGACCTGTAAGAAGGTGGAGGTCAAATTAGAAGAAGTACATGGCTAAGCTTGCAATGCACTTGCTTTTTCATTGATATAAAAAAGCATTTGACCCTAATCCAGTACACTTAAATTCTTGGCCTAGCTTTACTCCTACTAGATGCCCTACTTCAGCAAATATTAGATTAATAGAGCATAAAGCTGGGAGGGTTGCTAGGATCCCCCCAAAAACAGAACCTGGTTTCTACTTCTATGAAACAGAGATTGTGGAGTTGAACTGAAGTTATGTCCAGAAAAGTGTTTTAAAACTAAAAACCATTAAACTCTTCAGTCCCTTTGATTTGGGTGACACTCGATGAATTTACTCGGCCACCTCTTATGCTAGAAAGTTCTCTCCTCATCCCCATATTATAAAAGAAGGGCAGGTCAGGATGACTTGGAGAAGAGAGGACCTGAGGTCCAGTTACCCTGACAAGAAATTCAGCTTCTCCAGTCACACAGCCACAGACAGCCAGAGCTCTAAGGAATGTGAGAGATCATCCACTTTAAGCCCCTCGTGGTGGCATCTGTTGTTTTCTGTTGCCCTGAACCTATTGCCCTGTCCTCGCTTAATAGAACCTCTATTTTCTTTCAGAAACTCTCTTTGCTCCAGTCTTGGTAGGGCTATCAATCAAGGCATTCAGATTTCTCCTGGCCTAACATGGCATCTTCCTTCTGAGAATTTGAATCTTAAGGTAAGTGACTCAAGTTTAAAAAACAAAAAACAGAAACCTGTTGGGTCTGACTTATTGCTATGGTGGCACTACGAAATGACTCTATTCGTTCCTGTTACTTAGATCTCTGAAGCTATTCTGGTTCCAGCCTTTTCCTAAATCTTGTTTTTCAACTTTCTCTTCCAGTCTGTGAATTTTCATATTTTAATCTATTTTTATATTTTTAGTTTTACTTAGCAGGAGTTAGTTTCCATTGCTAATAACAAAAGAATCCTCACTGGTACATCCTTCCTCTTAAAGATCAAGAATGTAAGGCCCAAAGACAGTAGGCTGCTTGCCTAAAGTCAGGGAGGAAGTTGGGACCAGAGCCCAAACCAAACCAAGGTTAGTCAGTTTCTCTCTACATCTGCTGCCTTCTCTAGAGCTACAGCAGCCTTGGAAGGAATGAACTATTCCACATCATTAAGGGACTCAATGGAATGAGTCATTATTGAGCTCTTAAAAAGTCTATTGGACTTCTGCTTTGGGCCATCATTGAGGATATGAGACCAGAATTTGTTCTTAACAATGAAAAAAAAAAGGAGCAATCCACATGTTCAACAGCCATAAAAAAGAACCAGTTACGGACATACATAACTATATGGATGTATCTCAAAAACAATATGTTGAATGAAAGAACCTACTAGACACAGAATGCATGCCATGTGCCTCCATTTATGTGACATTCTAGCATTGTGAAGTCCAGCATGGTAGCCACTAGCCACATGTGGCTTTTTAAATACAAGTTGATCAAAATTAAATAAAAATTAAAATGCAGTTTCTCAGTCACATTAGCCCTATGTGGTTAGTGGCTACCATGTCAGACAGTGCAAATTGTCGACTATTCCCTTCATCACAGAAAGGTCGATTGGATAATGTTGTTCTAGAAAACATACATCTGATACATAATGACAAAAAAACAGGAAAGTGATTGTTTAGGGTCAGTGGTGAAGAAGGATTAACCACAAAGGGGAGTTTTTAAGGTAATGGAAATGAGGGGATTTGGGGGATAATGAAATATTCTATGTCTTGTTTGTGGTAAAGACTATATGGTATATACTATGTCAAAATTCCTCAAATGGAACGGTAGAATTAGTGAATTTTATTGTATGTAAATTATACCTCAATAAAGTTGATTCTAAAAAGTCAAGTGTTTCATGGAAGTACTTTTTTTTTTTTAACAACTTTATTGGGGTATAATTGCTTTACAATGGTGTGTTAGTTTCTGCTTTATAACAAAGTGAATCAGTTATACGTATACATATGTTCCCATATCTCTTCCCTCTTGCGTCTCCCTCCCTCCCACCCTCCCTATCCCACCCCTCCAGGCGGTCACAAAGCACCGAGCTGATCTCCCTGTGCCATGCGGCTGCTTCCCACTAGCTATCTAGGAAGTACTTTTTTAACCACTTATAATAATTATTAGATGTGTGTTTTTTTTGTTTTTTTTTTTTTCCTGTTGGACCCAGCCGCTCCGCGGCATGTGGGATCTTCCCGGACCAGGGCACGAACCCTCGTCGCCTGCATCGGCAGGAGGACTCTCAACTACTGCGCCACCAGGGAAGCCCCTAGATGTGTTTTTGCAAAGATATAAACATGTTATTTGTCCACTAGACCGTATTTTGCTAGTCCCTGGAGATACAGAGATGAATCATAGCAAACCCACCCTCAAGTTGTTCACGGTCCAGTACAGGAGATGGGTCTTATGCAAAAATAGCTCAAATCCAGGAAGAAAGTAGCAGGTGCCCTTTCACAAGTGAAAATATCATGATTTAAGACATTAGAGGTAGGGTAGCTTCCTTTTACCTAGAGGGATGAGAAAGGCTTCCTGTTCTTTGAAGTATTTGTGAGATATATGCACATGGGGTTTAAAAACATTCTGGATGGAAGACAAAATATGGTCCAAGGTGGGGGACAAAACAGAAAAATATGTCACCCAGTGGACAGAGTGCATAAAGGAGGAGAGCAGTTAAGAAGTAATTCACATGGATATAAATGAGAAAGGTTTGTGTTTTGAATACCTGAGTTTAGCAAAATGCACATACTTGGTTGCTAGGCGCTGAAAGGAAAAAGTGTACTTTTATCTTACATTGTGTCCAGAGTTCCAGGCCCTCAATGTTACTGTTTCCCTAAGCTCTTTACTTTCTCCTCCTCTTCCTACAAATCAAAAATCTTCACAAACAACATAATTCAAAGATGTAGGTCATGGTCAGAAAGGCAATTACCTTCTCCCAGCCTAATGCGTAACTTATTCTATTACAGTCTCTACCTAAAAGACTTAAGGTGTTGGAAAAGCATCTAACTTGCACAGCAAAGAAATAATTTATGCATTTGTATAGTGACCTGAGCCCCCCTGGGTGAAGAGGGTTGTAATATAAATGTAAGTGGCAATTACGGTAATGATAGTATAATTGTCACTTATTTTCCCAGGTTCTGGATGGTTGTGTGCCATGGGTGTGCTGTTGAATCCTGGAGAGTTTGCCTTTTGCCCTTGGTCAGGGTAGCTCTCTGCATTTATTTTCACAGTGCAGTAGGAACCAATATGTTTCATAATTATTTACCATTTAGTATCTGTCCCTCTTACCTAATAATTTTAGGATTTTTAAAAATAACAACTATTGATGTCAGGGCATACATTTTAAATGGTCTTTTTTATAAATTAGGCTATAAAACTTTTGAAATTAAAAGCATACTAGGGCTTCCCTGGTGGCGCAGTGGTTGAGAGTCCACCTGCCGATGCAGGGGACACGGGTTCGTGCCCCGGTCTGGGAAGATCCCACATGCCTAGGAGCGGCTGGGCCCGTGAGCCATGGCCGCTGAGCCTGCGCGTCCGGAGCCTGTGCTCCGCAACGGGAGAGGCCACAACGGTGAGAGGCCCGCGTGCTGCAGGAATAAAAAAAAAAAAAAAAAGCATACTAAGTATATTTGCGAGTTAATAATTTCTCTGGGAGCCTAGAGCCTCTGTTGGTAAGTTAAAATATTTGGAAAACGCTGCTTATTTCCTAGAAGTATATAAAAGTATATAAAAAGCCTGAAAAGAGCACTAGGTCTTGCCACTCAAAGTGTGATGCAAGGACCAGCAGCAGCTGGGAGCTTGTGAGAAATGCAGAGTCTCAGGCCTCACCCCAGACCTACTGAACTAGAATCTGCATTAACAAAGTTTCCAGGTGACTCGCAGGTGCATAAACATTTGAGAAGCACTGCATTAGGGACCATTATTTCACCTCTCATTTTATAAATGGGAAAGGCCAGGCACTTGATGGAACTTGGCCATGCTCAAAGGAAATTGAGTATTTTTAATTTAAGAACTCTATATGCTCCGGTCATCTGTATTTGCTAATAGCAGGGAATAAAGCCAAATACTTTAACTCCAATTAACAAATCTATAATTAATTAGTAAAATGATCTTCCCTCAAATTTCCCATTTTGTAGAACAAGCTGTTTGAATTGGCTGGGGCTCAGGCCGGCATATTTGTGAATTTCACAATTCACAGATGTTAGACACAGGCTAAGTAAGGAAGAGAATGTCGAGTTTTAAATAGCTTCTCCCTTCTATCCTGGCTGAAGCAACAAATAAAATATTTTTATGAAACATATTTTGAACCAAGATTTCTCAAAAGGAGATGTCAAATTGCTCTGGAAATGACTTTAGATTATCTTACAACTTTGATAACTTCTGATGTCACCAATTTACAGGTAACCTATGGTTGGGGGTGAAAGGAGGTTATGAACTTGCCATGTTAGTGACACTTGGGCACGCTGTTGTTTTTTGTTTTTTTTTTTTTCCTGTTGGAGTCTATTTTAATTTAGCTTCTGAAACATATTTCATTCAATATCCAAATCCACAAAACCATGATAGGGTTACAGCCTGTATTCAGAAAGGAAGTGAATTATTCTGTATGTAGATTTTTTGATATTATATTAATTTTTGGATATATGAACAAGTTAACGGTTTTACTCCAAAGTAGCTCGAGCCAAAGCAAAACCAAAACCAGCAAAAACAATGACATAAATAAGAGAGTGGGAGAGACTGAGAGAGATGGAAAGAACTCGAATGTTTTCAGTAACAGGCAATTTGAAATAATTTTGTAAGCTTTAAAATAGTTGAAAATAGTGCATTATTTTCCATTTTAATATTACTTTAAGAAAATTATGTGTGTGTGTTTGAGGTAGGATATTTGAAAAACTCAGTAAAGGTTATTATTATTTTTTAATTAGGGAAAGCAAAGCTAAGGGGATGTGAATGGGTATCTCTTTTAGTTGAGACGAAGAGTGAGTTCTAGGTTAAATATAATCAAGGAATTTCCCTGTCTTTGCTATTTGAGATTGTGACCACAACAGGCGGTTGGCTGAAAGGGAGAATGAAGGAGGGGGTGGAGGTGGAGATGAAGAAAAAAAACAAAACAACTTCCTAAGCAGCTCTGTGAAATATTTAGTTCCAGAAGCAGTTACAGAAGCCCTCAAATCAAATCAGTATTCAGAGACAAGGAAACATTAATTAGCTGGAGCAGGGTGGACACTCATTAGCTCTTGTTCTGTTGTGAAAGTCCAGGCTGCTGAAATTAAACTCTGATGCCATTCATGCCAGCATCCAATCACCAGAGAGACCAGAAGTTCAGAGATGACTCCAAGTTGCCAACAAGTGTGGCCACTATACGACAAGGACTCTAAAGCCGTGGTAGAGGGGGAAGAACAACTTTAGAGAGGATGCCCAGCTGGTAAGATTCGACTGTTTCTGATGTTTTAGTCCCTTGATGAATCTCATTGGCTCAAATCAAGAAACGCTCCGCCTCTTTGCAAATGTGTGTGAAGGGGGGAAGTGTCTACACTTCTATGTCTGATAGCATTTGACCCTATTGCTTTTAGCCTTCTGGCTTTATATCTATGTATACACAGGTATATGTGTATATGTTATAATACTGTTCTCCATTTGTTGATATCAAAGAGAGTTGAAGGAAATGAATTTTGAAACTTCACGGTGTGCCACCCTACAGTACTGTCCCGACCCTTACATCCAGCGGTGAGTTTAAACGTGACGTAACTTCTATCAAAACTTAATTGGAGTGCCTTGTGTATGATGAGTGTTTCTGCTGTGTACAAAGAGCAGCCTCTCTTTGTTTATGAGCACAGTGATATTATTTTGCACTTTCTGTGGACTTAAAGTGGTCTGTGGGCATCTCTTCTGGTTTTCTTTTTTAGTTCCTATCTGGATGTACAAAGTAACAAAGTTTGTAGACCATCTTCCCATGGTTTCTTAAAAAATGGTCACACCATTTTAAGATGTTTAAAACCTGTTATTTGTCTGGATCAGCGCTCACCAACCCAAGAAGAAGACATTTCATTGGACAGGAATAGAATAGTCTGTGGATGATCTTCAAGTCAAAAGAAACACAGAATAATTTTGATTTATACCTTAAAAATAGATAAATAGCCATTGTTATACCAAACAGATTGTGGCTTGTTATTTTGGCTCTGTGGCATATTTTCTTCTTGATTTGTTTCATAACAAACAGCATCTTTTGACAAATCTGACTTTTAAAACTTAACAATTACACTCAATTTTATTTCTGTTTATAGGAAGGAACGTTTGCCTAGCACTAAGAGGGAATATTAGTGAGCATGCACGATGTGTGTGTGTGTGTGTGTGTGTGTGTGTGTGTGTGTGTGTGCGTGTGTGTGTGTGTTTCAAATTAGAGTTTGCTATTTTTAAACTGGTAAATGAAATCTGAACAGTGTTTTTCCAGTCATAAAGTTATGGGAGATATTCAAGTCGTATGTAGCAGTGTGATGTTAATTTAACAGTATGAGATTTGATGTTGGAATTTCATACTTTACTTTCTGAGACTAATGAGGGAGGTCCTCTGATGGCTGAGAATGGTGTGGGTCCAAAGGGGTTAACTTGTCATTCACTATGGTGCCTATTAGAGCCTCATCCCAGCAGTCCAGTGGGCTCTCTGGCCAGGACTCGGGTCACGTTGCTCAGGCAGTTAAGGAAACTGTGTGATCTTTTTTCATTAATAAGATTTGTTACCCTGTAAACATGAATGTGGACTATGTAGACATAGCTTCTTTTCCTGGGAGATTTTTGGTGGCCTGTGTGAGACAGCAGAAGAGGAAAAGTAAGAGAGAAATGTAAATGGAATGGTTGACAGAGTAAGAAAGGAAGGAAAAAGAAAGAGAGAGAGGAAGCAAGTTTGTGGTCCTCCAGGTTGAAACGGGAAATGTGAATGGTGATTTGATTCCTGCCTTGCTGTGTGCCATGAACAATAGTAGCAAAAATGAATGGCTCTGGAGTTCACGTTCTTACATAAGATTTCGTTGGTGTTGGGGAGTGGGTGGATAAAAAGCAAAACACTAAAGATTTTCTAGTTCTCAAAATTTTTTCCAGCCTCAAAATTTTCTACTTCAATAAAATCTTTGAAATACTATTTCTAAGAGGATAATTGTGACGAAACATTTGCTGTATAACGCTTCCCTTGATGGCATCTTTTTTTTAAAGTAGGTACATGGATCTATCTCAGCTCTGGAAGAAATTTTTTTCTATTGACTAGCAACCCACATGTCAATCATGTACACCTCTGTCCAGAGGTATTTCTAGTGATTGATGAGGGAAGCCTGTAAATATAAATATATGAGGAAATTGCTTTTCGGAGTGTCCCGGAAACCAGCTAATTCATGGAGCAAATATCACCTCAGTTTTTGTCAGATTGTAAAATTTAAAATAATAATAGTACTTTAAAAATATTTTAAATTTTGCTGAATCCCTGAACTTTAATCATGGTGAGTGTCACTTTTGGGGAAGGGGGGGCATGTTGGGGAGCTGTGAGATGGTGGTGCAGGGTGGTCAGGGAATATTTATTTGCCAAATAAATTGTTTTAGGCAAGATTTTGTACTTTCCATTTGTAATAAAAACTTAATCCGCAAGTAAACGAAAGAAAAGTATTTCCTGCCAAGCATCTACTCTGTGCAAGGCACTGGAAATACAAAAATGAGTAAGATATAGCTGTAATGCTTATTTATTTAACTTTATAGTACTTAGATATTTAATAACATATATTTGCCTCATATATTTTAACTGCTTTGTCAGATATTTCTAGACTACTTAGTGAATGAATGAATGAATAAGTGGGATATCACTATAAGAAATCTATAATAATATATATTGTCGAAGCAAGAATCAAACAATATTCTCTTTGATACCTAAGGAGTGAATGAGTTTGAGCTGTTTTTTCTAAGCAGACAACCCTTGCAGTTCTCAGTTTACAAAATCTATTTTAAGTAAGACCAAATTTAATCATTCCATAATCATAGTCATCTACATAGTTAAATTTGTCTTTTTCCTGACCTTGTCTTTAGAAAGAAATTATAAAAGAGAATTTTCAAAAAAGGAAAGAACAGGATTTCTTGTTATTTCTAACTCTAAGCTACCTTAATGCATAAATTTCTTTTTATCAAAAAATAGAATAAATGAGAGCTGCTATTATAATTTACTGCTGAATGTCAATGCCATTCCTCCAAAGCCAATTTTAATATACATTTCAAAGTATGATGGTAATCATTCTCTCAGTTAAAATTGAGATTTCACCCTCTGTTATTTTTTCCTTTGCACCTGAACATATTGACACATTATGGATTTAGTTGTGCTCTGATGTGGATGCTAATTTACTGTAGTCTTTACAAAAACTTTTCTGAAAATCAAAACAGTACTTAAGCTATAGAGCTTAGATCTCCCCTTTGATGCTATTGACCATTACAAGAAGAAGAGAAGGTGGACAAATCACAAGTTTTGTCATTTTATTGCTAACTTAATTTTAACAAAAATAGATGAAATTATGCAAAATCAATAAATAAGAGCCAAAGGGTAAGATACAGTTTCCTTATAAATTAAAACCATATACAGTGAGTTCTGTTTACTTTTTATTAGTAAATATTCAAAATGAATCTAAAATTTAGCATTTTACAAGTTAAACTTTTGTTAATTTATGGTTTGGGTTATAATTTGGGTCTTCTTGCACCCTTTAGTTTTTAGAATTGCCGTCTAGTTTTTAACATAAATCTCTTTAACCAAGTAATTCTAAAAGACAGATTAAATTCCTCCAAATATCATTTTGAAAATAAACCAGCTAAAATGATAAAAAGGAATCCAGATTAAATTTTGAAACACTGTGATAGCTGAGGACTAAAAATAAGAGAAAGTAAAACATATTACTATTTGAACCACTTGTAAAATGATTTTGAGTTATTTTTTTCAGTCACCCTCTACTCAAAAGAAGCTTGAACTGTTAAGGTACTGTATGGATGAGTAAGAAGTATTTCCTGTGTAAATTACATATTGATTGTGAATTTTATGCTTTACTAGCTTAAAGGTCAACTTTATTAACTGTATTTTCTAAATATATCCCAAAAGGAGGAGGAGGGGAGTGGGTGACAGCGAACTTACAATGGATCATTTTATTTGTCAGATGCAATCACATAAAGACAGATGTAGTCCTGTGTTGAGCGTCTTCCACTTGCTTCTCCACGTCCACCCTACATCCTTCTTGTTCTGAATCCCAGGAAGCTGACTTATGAAGATTACATTGACAGTTCCTTTCTCCTCTGCTTTCCTCTTGGGTTCAACCAGTGAGCACCTCTAGTAGGAGATCGAAGGGCAGGAAGAGAGTGAATTTGGGGTATATGTTTCCCTGCTGTTCTGCTAGGTCTTCTACGAAAGGCTGCAGGTCCTGTAGGGGCTCTAACCACAGTTCCGGACGTCTTGAGTTTGAGTAACTGCTCTCTCCTTTTCCTTTGAGCATAGGAGTGGTAACAATTTCTAGCCACTGCTAACTCCAAAAAGCCATACCATATCTCTTCTCCCTTGATCAATAGTTCCTTTATTAAACTATCTCCAACTGCTCTTTTATCAAATGCTCTTTTTCCTCCCAAGGTCATACCCAGTAGAAAAACACGTGAAAAATGTGCCCATAGTGTTGTTTATGTGCACATGGAAACTTCAAAATTTGATATAACATTTAATAATATAATTGCTGATGCCAATTAAGGATGTAGCCATCCATTTCAATGAGCAGGCCAGTTTTTAATGAGGCTAATCCATTAATTTTAGCTAGCTCCAGAGTCACTAAGTTTCTTTGTCTGACTGAAAGGAATGAGCTGACATGCTGCAGTCTGTGTAGGTTGTTATGTCAGTACTTGAAATGAAGCAAGGCAGAGGACAGGAAGAGCTGGTTCATAAAGAAATACAAAGGTACAGTTTATCAGCAGGGACTAATGTAGCCACCAGTTGTAGTCAAGAAAAATCTGCCTCCAACCCTTATAATTTTCACAAGAATACATGTCAAAAGACCTTTATGACCCACTGTAGTTAGCCAAAAGTATGATGTATCATAATTCTGTATGCTGCTCCTGAGCTGTGAGTGCATTTAAATGGCAGAGAGGCAGGGAAGTGTGTCAGCTGAGGGCACATAGGACTTGTCAAAAGACTATTATCCAATAGTCTTAACTCCACCACTCATTGATTATGTGACCTTCACAAAATCACTTAAGCTATCTAAATCAAAGTTTCTTCATGAGATAAGTAGGGATAACAACTTCTGGCCAACTGTTCACAACTAAGACATTGAGAATTAAATATTAACCCAACCAAAGTCTGAAATGCATCCCTGTAGGGTATTGCTCAGGTCTACTCTTGTGGGTATGGCACAACAGTGAACTGGAGATTCCTTCCCAGCGACAATTGTGTCCTCATGGAGGCAAACCTTAAGTTCCATTTTGCTCTATATCATCTTTAAATTAAGCACAAAGATGATTATGAGTCTTGACATGACCTTGACTTGTCCCAGTTCTTCTGCTTTAGAACTGAGAAATCTAAAACCTTAGAGAGGTTAAGTGATTAGCCCAAAATCACACACACAAAAATAGTAGCAGAACCAAGTCTAGAATTCAAGTCTCTTCCCTGTTCAGTGCTATTTCTACCACAGAACATAACATCTTATTAGATCTGTATAGAACTTTATAATTAACAAAGTGTTATTCAACACAGTACATAGCTGATCCACTGTGGCAGGTATGGTAAGCCAAATAATGGCCTCCAGAGATAGCCACGTCCTAATGCCCAAAACCTGTGAATATGTTAACTTACACAGCAAAGGGGTATTAGGTTGCAGATGGAATTAAAGCTGCTAATCAGCCAACCTTAAAATAGGTAGATTATCTTGGACTGTCCATGTGGAGCCCAATGTAATCGCAAGAGTCCTTAAGTGGAAGTGGGAGGTAGAGAAAGAATAAAAGTGATGTGAGGTGAGAAAAGATTCAACAGAATTTGAACATAGAAGAGAATCAGGATCCAAGGAAGGCTGGCTGTCTCTTGAAGGTGGAAAAGGCAAGGAAGCACATTTTCCTTTACAGCCACCAGGAGGAACACAGTCCTGCCAACACCTTGATTTCAGCCCGGTGAGATCTGTATCAGGCTTCCAACCTATAGAACTGTGAGATGATACATCTGGGTTGGTTTAAGCCACAAGTTTGTGGTAACTCGTTACAGCAGCAATAGGAAACGAATTCACCACGTAATGGATTTTTATCCTCAAATTGTAGGTATGGAAACTAAAACTTTGTTTTGATTTGTTTGTTTAACTAAAATATTCCATGAGCTTATTTATTTTCTTGGTGCTGAGTGGGGAAGATAGAAGGTATGAGTGAGATACCATCCTAGACCTCAGGGAATCCAAAGAAGAGCTTCACACATAGAAATACTACAGTGAAATGTCTATTTAGGTCTTCTGCACATTTTTGGATTGGGTTGTTTGTTTTTTTGATATTGAGCTGCACCAGCTGTTTGTAAATTTTGGAGATTAATCCTTTGTCAGTTGCTTCATTTGCAAATATTTTCTCCCATTCTGAGGGTTGTCTTTTCATCTTGTTTATGGTTTCCTTTGCTGTGCAAAAGCTTTGAAGTTTCATTAGGTCCCATTTGTTTATTTTTGTTTTTATTTTCATTTCTCTAGGAACTGGGTCAAAAAGGATCTTGCTATAATTTATGTCATAGAGTGTTCTGCCTATGTTTTCCTCTAAGAGTTTGATAGTGTCTGGCCTTACATTTAGGTCTTTAATCCATTTTGAGTTTATTTTTGTGTGGGGTGTTAGAGAGTGTTCTAATTTCATTCTTTTACATGTAGCTGTCCAGTTTTCCCAGCACCACTTATTAAAGAGGCTGTCTTTTCTCCATTGTACATTCTTGCCTCCTTTATCAAAGATAATGTGACCATATGTGCATGGGTTTATCTCTGGGCTTTCTATCCTGTTCCATTGATCTATCTTTCTGTTTTTGTGCCAGCACCATACTGTCTTGATTACTGTAGCTTTGTAGTATAGTCTGAAGTCAGGGAGCCTGATTCCTCCAGCTCCGTTTTTCTTTCTCAAGATGGCTTTGGCTATTCAGGGTCTTTTGTGTTTCCATACACACTGTGAAATTTTTTGTTCTAGTTCTGTGAAAAATGCCATTGGTAGTTTGATAGGGATTGCATTGAATCTGTAGATTGCTTTGGGTAGTATAGTCATTTTCGCAATGTTGATCCTTCCAATCCAAGAACATGGTATATCTCTCCATCTATTTGTATCATCTTTAATTTCTTTCATCAGTGTCTTATAATTTTCTGCATACATGTCTTTTGTCTCCTTAGCTAGGTTTATTCCTAGGTATAGATTGCCAACAAACACATGAAAGAATGCTCAACATCATTAATTATTAGAGAAATGCAAATCAAAACTACAATGAGGGGGCTTCCCTGGTGGCACAGTGGTTGGGAATCCACCTGCCAGTGCAGGGGACGTGGGTTCGTGCCCCAGTCCGGGAAGATCCCACATGCTGTGGAGTGGCTGGGCCTGTGAGCCATGGCCGCTGAGCCTGTGCATCCGGAGCGTGTGCTCTGCAACGGAAGAGGCCACAACAGTGAGAGGCCCGTGTACCGCAAAAAGCAAACAAACAAACAAACAAAAACTACAATGAGATATCACCTCACACAGGTCAGAATGGCCATCATCAAAAAGTCCACAAACAATAAATGCTGGAGAGGGTGTGGAGAAAAGGGAACCCTCTTGCACTGTTGGTGGGAATGTAAATTGATACAGCCACTGTGGAGAACATTATGGAGGTTCCTTAAAAAACTAAAAATAGAAGCACCATATGACCCAGGGATCCCACTACTGGGCATATACCCTGAGAAAACCATAATTCAAAAAGAGTCATGTACCACGATGTTCATTGCAAGTCTGTTTACAAGAGCCAGGACATGGAAGCAACCTAAGTGTCCATCAACAGATGAATGGATAAAGAAGATGTGGCACATATATACAATGGAATATTACTTAGCCATAAAAAGAAATGAAACAGTAATTTGTAGTGAAGTGGATGGACCTAGAGTCTGTCATACAGAGTGAAGTAAGTCAGAAAGAGAGAAACAAATATCGTATGCTAACACATATATATGGAATCAAAAAGAAAATTGGTCATGCAGGACCTAGAGGCAAGACGGGAATAAAGACGCAGTCCTACTATAGAATGCACTTGAGGACATGGGGAGGGGGAAGGGTAAGCTGGGACAAAGTGAGAGAGTGGCATGGACATATATACACTACCAAATGTAAACTAGATAGCTAGTGGGAAGCAGCCGCATAGCACAGGGAGATCAGCTTGGTGCTTTGTGATCACCTAGAGGGGTGGGATAGGGAGAGTGGGAGGGAGGGAGACCCAAGAGGGAAGAGATATGGGGATATATGTATATGTATAGCTGATTCACTTTGTTATAAAGCAGAAACTAACACACCATTGTAAAGCAATTATACTCCAATAAAGATGTTAAAAAAAAAAGAAGAAATACTACAGTGAGGTGCAAGGAAGGGTAGAAGGCCCTGGCCGTGCAGGCTGGGGACTGCGAGTACGAAGCACCCCTCTGAAGGCAGCAAGTTTGAAGGGTGACTCTGGTTAGTAGCCTCTGTTAAGGTTTCTCAAAATGCTTCATAGTGAAATACATTTGACTCTTAGGAGGTAACTGAAACTGTGATGCCCAAATTCAGATTCAGGAAAATATAGTAATATACACATTCACTTCTGATGCTGTCAGGGATTCAGAGAGCTGTTACATCGATACCCTGAGACTATGACTTGATAAGTCCAGGTGGAGCTTCGGAATTGCATTGTTAACAAAAACAAACAATTTTGATTCATGAACGTCTCAGACCACTCTTGGGAAAAAACAGCTGCAGGCCTTCTGGTGGTATAAGTTTCCCAGTTAATTTTAGGTTTAAATTACACTGATGCCTCCCTCTGAGAAATTGAGGGTGAGGGCAAGGAATGCAAAAGCAGCATTTTTATCAAGCACACCAGGTGATTGGTTTGTATGCACAACCAATTTTGAGAGAGTGAGACAAACTTGGACCCAATGTCCCAGTTGAAGCTCGTAAAAAGGTACCCCCAGTGGTATGAACAGCAGAGACCACGTGCCTTTCCAAAGGCAGACTTCATGTTCTCACTTTACTTAAAAGCCAAATGGATTGTGAGATTAAAGTGGCAATTTTCAGTCTGTTTCAAGTCAAGAGAGCCAAGTTTTTGATTAGCTGTTTTGTAGCTCAAATTTGTCCTGACAGGGTTTCTATCTCCTTTAAAGAACTCACCAAGGAATACTCCTCAAGCAACAAGTGATGGATGGATAAAGCACTATAATTATGATCAAAGTCCAAAGACTCCAGCCTATGTAATTATGCACTTCCCAGCCTCTGAAAGTCACTTTGTTCCATTTAAAATAGGATGAGACATGGACATGGGGTGGTGTGTACTTTTCGCTTTGTCAAGTTTTGGGAAATGACAGTTATTAACATTTCTGTTTTACCTTAAGCCATAATATTTGGGGGATAATTTAGACGAGAGAGTTGTCACTCTATTCTTATCATTTGCCTTCCAATCTTCACTTACATTTGACTCTTTTTATTATGAATTAGACTCTTTCAAGTTCAGAGTGAAATAATTAAGCTTAGAAGAATTATGAGGGCTGAAAATCTCCTTGCCACTTTTAAATTTCTCACATCTTTTTCTTTTGTTTCAAATGAGCAAACTTAATTTCTCAAGTTGAACAGCACCCATTCGCACTTTCCATGAACTCGTGCAGCTCTCTCATAATTGAGGGCAATACCAGCATTATAATAATAAGACTGATATAGCATTTTGAGTCAAGAAGTACAAAATTGGGGACTTCCTTGGTGGTACATTGACTGGGAGTCTGCCTGCCAATGCAGGGGACACGGGTTCAAGCCCTGGTCCGGGAGGATCCCACATGCCGTGGAGCAGCTAGGCCTGTGTGCCACAGCTGCTGAGGCTGCACTCTGGAGCCCTCGAGCCACGGCTGCTGAGCCCGCGAGCCACAACTACTGGGGCCCGCACGCCTGGAACCCATGCTCCGCAACAGGAGAAGCCACCACAATGAGAAGCCTGAGCACAGCAACGAAGAGTAGCCCCCCACTCGCCACAAATAGAGAAAGCCCGCACACAACAACAAAGACCCAACACAGTCAAAAATAAATAAATAAATAAAAAGAAAAAGAAGTATGAAATTGGAAGCTAGTGTGATAATTTAATCAACCACATGGTTACCTAGAGTAGATTTTTTAAAAAAATTTATATACTTTCGGCTGCATTGGGTCTTCATTGCTGCACACGGGCTTTCTCTAGTTGTGGCGAGTGGGGGCTACTCTTCGTTAGAAAAAGAAAAAGAAGTACGAAATTGGAAGCTAGTGTGACAATTTAATCAACCACATGGTTACCTAGAGTAGATTTTTAAAAAAAATTTATATACTTTCGGCTGCATTGGGTCTTCATTGCTGCACACGGGCTTTCTCTAGTTGTGGCGAGTGGGGGCTACTCTTCGTTGCGGTTCACGGGCTTCTCATTGCAGTGGCTTCTCTTGCTGAAGAGCATAGGCCCTAGGCGCACGGACTTCAGTAGTTGTGGCATGCGGGCTCAGTAGTTGTGGCTCTCGGGCTCTAGAGCGCAGGCTCAGTAGTTGTGGCACACGGGCTTAGTTGCTCGGCGGCATATGGCATCTTCCCGGACCAGGGCTTGAACCCGTGTCCCCTGCGTTGGCAGGCGGACTCTCAACCACTGCACCACCAGGGAAGCCCTAGAGTAGATTTTTAATGTAAGCTTTTTTTACAGATGGTGATATAGATTGAAATAAATAATAGAATACGTACAAATTTATGATAGGGGTAACACTGCAATAGAGACTTTTGCCTCTAAAGTTAAGTGTGTCATGTCTTAAGATTGTTGATTGTATTTAACTTATCCCCCATGTTGATTGTATTTAACTTATCCCCCAATCATATCCTGACATTTCATCAAGGTGGTCAATTTTTAGAGCTTCCTTAAAAATATCAGGCTTTAGATATTTTATTTGAAATTCAGCATTAGCTTTTCTTTTCCTTTTCTGACTCAGTTTTTCCATTTCTGTGCTTGAACTTAGTAGTGTCATTTACTTCTTAACTACCTAAATAATTTATTGAAGATTTCCATGGGAAAACTCACTTTCTTCCAACTGTTTTCATTGCAACCTCCCCTAAGTAAAAAGTGCTAATAAGATGTATGTTTCCATTTTATTTTTCTTTTGAACACTTTTATCTCAGGCAATGAATGAAAAACTTTCTTCTTGACAGGATTTTCAAACTAGATTATGAGAAATCAAAAGTCAGCATTTCAATCTAATGTGATATATCTATGCACCTGCACAAGCTATTTTTTAGTATCCTGTAGAGGCTGATGTGGCTTTAATGAATATTTCAAGCTTAGTGAAGAGATCTCACTGGATGACTTCTCTTCACATCAGCATTGGTGTGAATGTGGCACACTTTATAGAATCTTATGTTGAATCATGTCTTCACTGAGTGAAAGGCTTGTCTGTGAAAGCACTACTTGCCCTTCTATCTGACATTTGAGGACCCACCTTATCTTCCTACATAAAATGTATATACAGTTTTACCTCTAAATCTTGAATATTTTCCCTCTCTACTTTTCTCCTCCCTTTCTTCTTTCTCTCTTTCATAGAAGCTCTGTGTATCTTTGCTTCTTGGGAATATAGAATATTCCTGAAAAAACTAAAAATATCACAAAACAGTTTTTTTAAAACTAGTTCAAGCTTTGCTCTGCAGAAGTAAAATTGGGGCATTTTGTGAGAGAAATTATGACAGCCACATATCAAAAAACTGACAAAATGTATAACTTCTGGATTTTATTTAAAAATATGTTTTAGTATTGATATCTAGTTTATCTGAGTTGCTAAGCAGATTTTAAAGGAGTTTTGTAACTTAGCAAATATTTAAATAAACTGATAGATATTGTTTGTTGGGATGACAAGGAGGAATAGAAAAAAGGAAATGATAAAGGCTTAAATAGTCCAAGCTTATTGGAAACTACAAAATTATTCAATAATGTTCAGTAAATATTTATTAAATGAATATATGATAAGAAGTTTAAAAATTCAAAGTTTTTTTTTTTTTTTTTTTTTTTATTTTTAAGTACTGGTTTTTGCTATATCAGATCTTCTAGCACCATCTGAATTAAGTGCAAGTTAAAGAAAGATTTTTGAAGCTCAGGTCGAAACATAAATGTCAAAGCACTTTAGATATTCTCAGATGAAATATTCAGATAAAAGTATTTGTGACTTGATATTATTGATATCAAAAATTATTAGAGAAATGACATGTTCTCAACAATAGTAGAAGCCAAAAAAACAAATCTAGTAAAACAGTTGTTTTCCATGTCATCTTCTGGCTCCATAATTTTTATATATAAATTATAATCATAGAATAATTTCAATATTCTATTACATAAGACCTTTCCATTTGTCATATATTTTGTATTTATGATAAGTAACTGCATAAGGATTTCATCGTATCAATGCAACTTAATACATTTATTTCCCTTATTGAATATTTAGGTTGGTTATCATACGTTAAAAATAGTATATAGCCACCTTTTTTGAGTTATTTTCTTGGGTTCATTTCATGAACCAAATATTTAAGGAAAGCAACTAATACATGTTCAATCTATACAAATTGCTGTGTAATTTACCCTTGTTATCTCATGTAATCTGTTTTTTCTTAGCTGTGTAATATGCCCAGTTTGCAGATGAGAAAATGATGCTCAGAGAAATGACTAGCTGAACCAAGATGACTTAACTAGTATGTGGAAGGAACTCTTTGTATTTTCACTTTTACCTGAGTCAGAATTTGAAATCAGGATGACCTGATCTAAAGTCTTTTCTGTTTCCCCCAGAATATGCTACCAGCTAAGAAGTAAGAGGGTTAGCAAATAAAAGTGTATATACTTTTTCAAGTTTCTGGAAAACATTGTTCATTAAAAGGGTATGCCAATAAATTTTGCCTAAGAGTTCCAGTTTTAGATATTATTTTTAAATTTTGCTAATTTAGTAGATGACATATGGTTTTAATTAGCACTTTTTTATTATTAACTAGGATAACTACAGAAACCACGATTACTAATTTTCTAGGATCTCAACTTCTGATCCTGTATTTTTCAAAAATGAGGATGAGACATAAGCCACTAAATATCTAGTATTTATTGAATTCTTATTATGTGTCAGAAACTGTTCTAGGCACTTTACACATTTAATTCTCAAATCACTTTAAGAGGTATTTACTAGTATTATCTATTACTAACCAAGAGACAGTAGTATAATGTTTAAGAGACTGGTTTTTGTGACCAGGGTGCCTTGGTTCAAATTCTCTGCCAGTTGTTAGATCTCCTAACTTAATCTCTGTGTTTGTTTTCTCATGCATGATGATAGTCCACCTACCTGAGTGAGTGGCTTTGAGAATTAAATGAGTTAATTGTACGAAGGACTTAGAGACAGCAACTGGCACATAGTAAGTGTTGTATAGGCGATAGCTCTTATCCTTATTCTACAGATGAAGACATTGAGGCACAGAGAGGCTGTGTAATCTGCCCAGGTTAAAATAGCTGGACACTGGTGGAGATGAGTAGGATCCTGATTTCTATAACATTATTTTTTTATGGTCATACCTTAATTAACTCTCAGTAGATTCTATGTAGGGATGAATTTTGTCCTTAGTTTAATTGTTTTCTAACTGTTGTTGTTTATTTTGAATCACTACTTTTGCTCCCCCATTGCTGTTAATAATTCACAAATCCCTCATTCCCTAATTTCTGTTATGAAATTTGGTGACGTAAATAGAATCCTCTTCCACATTCTCTCAACTCTATCCAAATTAATTCAGCCTTTTTTCCCATTTCCACTACCCATGTGACATTTTTTCCAGTGTGGTATTTTGACTTGCCACCACCTTGACCTTTTGTTCCTTGTACTCCTCTGCTAGCTCATCTTAACTGAAAGCTGTTCTTTCTCTGAAAATACCCATATTACCCATTGTTCTTCAGTAGAAGCAAAGTCTTTTTATTCAGAGGGCCAAGGGATGGACCTAACATATTTCACGTTCAACACTGCTGTTTTCAGATCATTGCTTACCCACCATCACTCATTAATTTCATGTCTTCTGAAACCTCTTCCATCAAAGTGATTTACTGAACTTCATGACAATACACTGACTTTAGGAGCTTCTCCTCGGTAACTTGGCTCCATTTTCTTCTTTACTTCTGCCAACTCTTTGGGAACTTCAGTATCCTTTTGATGTCCTTCCTATAATGTAGTCTCACATTTCCTTGGCTTCCTTAACTCAAGGAACTCCCATTTCTGCTCTGTTGCAGTTACTGACCCATATAACCATGTCCTGGACTTCCTCATTACTGGAAGTTATTCCAGTCCCAAATCATACCACCTCACACTTCCATTTCTGATCAAAATCTATTGTCCCTTTCCCTCTCTCACACCCCCAGCCTGCCCTGAACCTGTTCTGTCTGCACACTCTCACAGGCCCCCTGCAAAAACCCCATCCCTTCTTCAAGGTTTGTCTTAACTACTGTTTATTTCATAATGTCTTCTGTGCATATTTCCTTACAAGTTTCTGTCCACCTACTAAACCCTCACTACTCAAAGTGAAGTACATGGAATATTACAGAATCTGGGGTCCTGCATCAGTCCTACTAAATGAGAATTTACATCTTAACAAGAACTCAAGGGGATTCATGGACACTAAATTTGAGAAGCACTGCTCTAGCCTAGTAGTTCTCCAGGTATAATCCTGAGATCACAGTAATAGCAGCACCCAAGAACAAGGTAGAAATGCTGATTCTCAGGCCCAATCTGAGCCCTACTGAATCAAAAAAAACCTGGAGTTGTGGCCCAGCAATCTGTATTTTAACACACTCTTTAGGGGATTCTGATAACACTGAATTTTGAGAACCTACTTATACAACTTTCAAGTGGTGGGACTGTCTTGTTTATTTTGATATTCCTTGAGTGTATATAGAAGGTGCTTTACAAATGCAAAATAAATGAAGAAGTGAATGGCTGAGTGAATAATGCTTTTGCTTATCATTGCAAATAATGTGCTATATTTCTTTTCTCATATGCCATAGAACTTTATTTATATTTCTGTAAAGGTATTTATATGTATTTACTTAAAAAAAACTAAGCTCTTAATTATTTATGAATATATACCATGTCTAATATTGAGTCCTGAACATAGTAGGTATTCAATAATTGTTTAATTCACTTAGAATGTTTTTGTTCTACATTTTTATATTTTTGTTCTCTCTCCCTCACTCCTTATCTACCTTTCCCTTACTTGATACATTGTTTCAGATCAAGTAAAGGACCAAATAGGAGATACAAGGCAGGCAGGGACCTGACCTATTGGAATTCATATCCATATAACAACAGAAATAAATCTTAGGGAAAAAAACGTTGATAGAAGTGAAAAAGGTAAATGAATTGGGTTTGAGACTAGAGGTGGTGGCTGGCCACACCTATAATCTATTCCCTGACAAAATGGCTTTGGTTGTCATGTAAAACCATGTGAGAATGTGTGCAGTGCAAACACTACTAGAAACCAGAGGCAACTTGGGTCTGAAATAAGCTTCGCTAGTCATAAGGGAGGTCTATGATTTTCATTGCCTAAAGAACTCTGTTCAGTCTCAACCAATGAGAACTCTGAAATGAAATTGTCAGGCTGGGTAACTAATGCTGCTCTTGGCAGCAGCAGCCCATGGATTCTTTTCATTGAACAGGGACAGACTATAAATAATAGCATTTGTATCACACTTTGTCACTTCCAAGAACTCCAGAAGCACTGACAAATAGACACCAATGTTCTATGCCAGGTTGCAGGTGGACATACAGGTTTTGTATACTCAGGGAGGAGGGCTGCTGTAACCAGATAGGAACTCAAATAATGATGTGGTTCTTCAGTTTAAGATTTTAGGCTAAAAATGACTATTCTGTCATTTTGGACTTTTTCTTTATTAGTCATGCCCTAAAATTTAGGTCTTTATTGGGGCATTAAAAATTTCTAACATAGTGAATATCTGTGCTAAAACAATGACTGCTTCGTATGTCTCAGTTCTATGATGAACAGTTCACCAAGGTCATTAAATATGACCCATAAACTAATTCCAACTGTCTCCCTCATAGAGTGCCCACTTCAATAGGTCTTCCTCTGGTGGCTTTTCTAGTCACACACTACAATCCAGAGGGCTGATGGAGGGGATCAATTGATTGTGTTTGCCTAGAAAGCCATTTCAGACTCTACATGGTTGTTCTCTGGAAGCCTAACATCCCTTTTGCCATTTTCCTGATCCTACGAGGTATGGTTGCCTGGTCATTGTGCACGCAGCCTTCCTAGGAAGGCAAAAGCCAAATGATGGGACATTGTCTTACATACATAAAAAAAGCCTCTGCCTTTCTACCTTTCCTCCACTCACCATCTTGCTTTAGCAGTTTCCAGAATAGAAAAGTTAACACTAAAATTCATGAGTTTCAAAATAAGTGGACTAAAGAATATGTATGAGTTTTAAAGATATTACTATTTATTTCATTTGCAATGAGACTTTTGCTTCTTTTAAAGAAATCAGTATTAAGAAACCTTATGAGATCAGCTGCATTTTTTAAGAAGCTTACAGATTTCTGCATGGAAAGATTAATTTCAAAGGTTTTTACAATATTTCTTCAAAGGTTTATTATTATAATCTGCTACTTCAGTGGGAGTACATATTTTCTATAATTTTAAGCAAAATATATTTATAGTATCAAATTTTTGAGCAAAAAAAATAAAAGAGGAAGGAGGAGGAGAGAAAGTCTTTCAATGGCAGTGCGTGCTCAGATGTCATGGCCTCTTATTTAATTGCAAACTCATCCCCTTCCCCTTCCACATTTCCAATCCCCAGTTCCTTACTATGCTATTTTGTCCGTATAATACACATCACCTTCCAAAATACTACTTCATTTACTTATGTTTATTGTTTCTTACCTGTCTCTCCACAGTGGAAGGTAAGCTCCATGAGGATATTTGTCTGGTTTATACCCTGATTTATCCCAAACACCTAGAAAAGAGCCTGGCACATGTGGATGCTCAGTGAATAACTTGTTGATTGAAAAATTACAGAGAAGCAGTTAATTTAAAAATCCTTAGTCGCTGATGCTTTCCCTGATGGCTAAGGTACAACTTCTTTAAAATGACTGAAAAAATCTGATTGAGAAAAGGAGTTTCTTCTTTCATCAGGGATATGAGGCTTAAAAGGGTGGAGACCCAAAGTCATAGAGCTGGTCAATGGGAGAGTTGGGACTTAGTTAGCATTTCGCACTCAGGATTCAGTGTGCTTCTCACTAAACTTCGCCGCTTATCCTGTTTGTAAGCCTGGATATCTTGTTTGTCCAAATCTCTCATAATTTTTCAGGGTTTTATTATGTAAAACCCTTTCACATATAGTATTTGAGCCACAGAGCTATTATTAGTTGCATTTTATAGATAAAGAAGCTGAAGATAGGGAGCCAGTGACTTGTCAAATATCACACAGAAGTCTAATTGAGGGCAAAGGCAGGACTAGATTCCTGGAAGCTAATCTAATAGCCTTTGTTATTACACATTTCTCTTGCAACTGTTGATTTAACAAATGTACTGGGTACCATCTATGCATCAAGCCCTATTCCAGGCACTAGTGAGCAAAAACTCATCCCCGCTGTCATGGAACTGATACCTTCAGTTCACAAATAAACACATGATGTGCTGGGTAGTGCTAAGTCTCTGCATAAAAGCGAGGCAGGATAAGGGCTATGTAGAGAGAATGACAGGTTTGGAAGGAATCCTATATGAAATGGGATATCATCTAATAAGTCCTCTCAGAAGAGGCGACCTTTGAGTAGAGATCTGGAGAGAATAAGGAAGAAATCTGGGGAAGAGAGAATTCCAGGATGTGAGGAGATTGGAGTGGCTGAAACAGCGTCGGCAAGAATGGAGAGATGAGATGAGATCAGTTGTTAGGGAGCAGGGCTGCAGCGTCTAGATGTAAAAAAGGGTTGACTTTTCTCTCATAAGAATTTATTGTCTTACATTTTAAAGAATTACTTTGGCTGTGTGCTATGTGGGAAACAGACTGTAGAGACCAGATCTAGGGGCTATTGCTCTAGATGAGAATTGATGATTCTTTGTACTAAGGTGATAAAGAGTGGTAGTATCAAGGATACATTTCAAAAGCTGACCAATAGAATTGTTGAAGCTTATAGAGAAGGACCTTATTTGGGGCTTGAGTGTCATCCATAGAGAGCATCTGGCTTCCACAGCATGGTGTTACCTCAGTGAATTCATGTCAATTCAAAGCTAACTCTCCAACTTGAAAGCTTAGAGTCCTGATGCTTCAGCACAAGATCATTTCTTTGTTAACACTCAGACTGATATATGAAAATGAGAAAGCCAATGTATCATCTCTCACAATGGGAAATATGGCCATCTTGAATAAGCTTCCTTCGGCTGATAAGCATATTCTTTTCTTGTAGACATATTGTAGGGGACAGCAAATTAGATTCAGGATGTTGCTAGATGAATATGACATGGCAGAAAAATGGAGGTCAATGGATAACTTCATAGCCTGATAAATCCATCTCCATATAGCTAACTCCATAAAGATATACACACTGAGAGAACCATATAGATACTCATGTTCTTGAGCCAGAATATACATGTGTCAGGACAAAGCTGGAGACCCAATAAAATGTACCTCTCTTCTTGTTCCTCAGCCCTGACAATAACCAACAAATTCTCTATCCTTGACTACACATTTTTCCTTTAGATATGTTAGTATATTTGATCAGATTTCACTCTATTTTTGGCCTAAGATCATTTCTGTCTCTTGACTTTGCCAATGAGATCCAGTATATTTTTGTTTTGCTCACAAAAGGCAATTAATCTTATTTCTCAGTTTCTGAGTTGTCCCCATTATTAGTTACTATTATAAACTATCTTATATAATTCTCCTAAAACTCTGCTCAATAATTATCTGCTAAATTTAGACCAATTGAATCGAAACAAATACAGTTTTCTTTTCAAATCATGGTACCTGCTGGTTGTTGTGGTGGTGGTGTTCTTATTATAATAATAAAATAACCTAATTTCCAGATGTCTCAGTTCAGTCTACCTAAAACTAGACCTTTTTGGATATATGGTATGATAGTTTTTATGAGCTGTAATTATTAAGCAAAAATTCCTTTAATTTTCTTAAAGCTTTTGCCCTAAACCATGTTTTATTTATAATAAGATGCTTGTCTATAACCTTTATATATTTAATGATTAAATATAAACAGATTCTTAGTCTTTGTTATTATTATTATTTTTTTTGCGGTACGCGGGCCTCTCACTGTTGTGGCCTCTCCCATTGCGGAGCACAGGCTCCGGACGCGCAGGTTCAGCGGCCATGGCTCACGGGCCCAGCTGCTCCGCGGCACGTGGGATCTTCTCGGACCAGGACACGAACCCGTGTCCTCTGCATCGGCAGGCAGACTCTCAACCACTGCGCCACCAGGGAAGCCCTAGTCTTTGTTATTTTAAACCCAAAAGAGTATGTTAGAAGCATCTCACGTCTTTCATGTGGTTCTCTGTACTTGGGGGAGAAATGGTTAAATTTCAGCCCACCCTCCCCTAGGGCTGAAGAGATTAAATAATCAAATGATGATTAGATCCTCTCTTTATGCGTGTTTGTTATTCATAGAACATTCTATATACCTAATCTCCCATTTATTTGTGAGACATCTTTGTGCTTATTACCTAAACCTGGGAAAGCGTTAAGACCCATTTGCCAGCAGTGTGTCTTACAGTAAAAAACCAGTTGAAGTATTCCACTAAACATATGAAATAGTTACTTAAGTAAAAGAGTGTTAACATGAAGGTTTTGAATTTTTTAATTTGTAACCATTCTAAAGAAGCAAATGACAAGGGATTGTTCATGACAAAGTGAAAATATAGATTATTAAAATAGAAATGTATATTAAAGAAGATGAGTTATATTTTCCTTTACATGCTATAGGACAATAAAAATCATTTTAATCTTAAAATCAAAACATGATTATTTTGTTTACTGGCTTTAATATTAGAACATAAAAGTATCTGAGGTTACTTGATACTCATATCTTTTACGATATTTACTAAAGGGTAAAAAGTGTACAAATTGTTGGTATATATATAATTATTTTTGAATAAAGTAATTTTAAGAAGTATTTTTCAGCTGAATCTTTGTGGGAGAGATATATTACTAATGCTTACCTTGAAAGAGACTAGAGTTCTCAGATATGCCAATGTTGTAATGGCTTTTTTTCCAAAAACATCTATCTAAAAAAATATCCTAGAGAAATGATCAATAGAATAAGTTGGAAAATCTAGAAATCATAAAGCCCTTCATATTTGCATTAATGACCTACGTATTTAGAAATCTCATGTACTGAGATACCTCACACTCAGATTTCAACATAAAATTTCCTGGCCCAAGTCTTTTGTGTCATGTCCTCTTATTTTCCATGGTCACATGCCCTCAACGTACTTTTTTGTTCAGCTTGATGAGCTAGAAGGGATCTTAATTGAGTTAGTGGAGAGAAGCCAAATGTTTGCTTTTGCATTCCACTGAGAACACCTGAATGGGAAGGTCATGGGACAGTTCTTGAAATGTAGCACCCTGAAATGAATTTTATAGTAATATCAAGCCTTGATCATCAGTTAGCAAGAAATGCCATAGCTAACCTTCTCATAGACTCACAGAATTTGTGGAAGTGAAAGGAACATTTGTCATAATTTTTAAAGCTATCTTTAGTCTACTGGAACAAAATTAAATGGAAGTTGAGATATCTGCTTCTGTAAAATCTTTAAAAATTAGAGAGACTTATGGTTTAATTTAACTCCAATATGCAAGGATCTCAGAGACTGTAACTTCTCTTACAACAAGAAAAGGCTGGACTGAAAAATCAACAACTTTTCTTGTACCTATTAGAAAAGTGAGGTTGCAAGACAAATAGCCACCATAAAATCTGAAGAGGTAGGTTCATGCAGAGAGAAACACAGTAGAGATCTGCCTAGCTGCATCAGAAGCCATAAAGTGGTGGGATCATTTAACTGATTAATTGCTGGAGGTTGTGTCCACTAGCTTAAAGCAAGAGACCCTTTGAACTGCAGTCTTGGAAGAGACCCACACTTTCCTGGGCTTCTACTGGGAACCCCACCAGGTTCTTACTATGAGGATCTGAGTAAGATCCCCCATGGAAGGGAAAGGAAAGAGAAGCCAATGTGAAATAAAGTGTTCTCTATAACATCACAAAAGGACTATTATCTAGAGGGAAAGACTACCAGAGGCTCATCAGTTGGTAATCTTCCCTCTCAGGTCCCATCCACCCTTAATATCTTAGTAAGGAGGAAAAATAACATCATTGAGAGGGGCCAGGGTTTCAAGAAAATAGATTGGGAAAACTGGAGTCAGAAAACGGAATAGAGGTCAGGAGTAATAAAGCTATTCTAGTGGAGAAACACTTGTGAAGATCACATCCCTGTGGTACAGATCCACTAAAAGACTGAGGTTTAATTAGAATCGAATAGAACCTTTTTCCTCCCCAACACCTTATCACTATACCAAATGGACTCCAGTATAACATCAGTAGATTACACCTGAAAGATCTGCGAGTAAGAGACTTTCACAAAGGGATGCCCAAAATCGAAGCAAGAGCTAAAAATAAGGACACTGGAGAAATTTGAAGCCTCTGACACCTATACCTACGGAAAGTTTAATCACAGTCTGACTTCTAGCAATATTAACATAAATCATTAAACTAAAGGAAAGTTTACTTTTACATGTCCAGCTTTTGACAAAAATTTCAAAGCCTGTAAAAGGTAGGAAAGTCACAGTTTGAAGAACAAAACAATCATAACCTCAGATATGACACAGGAGTTGAAATTATCCAAGAGGAGATTAATGTGTTAAGGGCTCTAAGGGAAAAAGTCAAAAACATGCAAGAGCAGATGAATAATATAAGGGAAATGGAAAATTTAAGAATCAAAAAGAAATGATAGAAATCAAAATAATGTAACATTATGATTTATTCCAGGTATACAAGTCTGGTTCAACATTCAAAAATCAGTTTATGGGGCTTCACTGGTGGTGCAGTGGTTGACAGTCCAGTATTCATGTTTTAAAACTCTCAGCAAATGGTGAATTAATGGAACTTCCTCAAGTTGATAAAAAATATTTTTTATAGATATTTTTTGTATGTATCTATGCAAACAACCTATAGCTAACATCATACTCAATGGTGAGAAAGTAAAAGCCTTCCTGCTAAGATCAGGAACAGGCAAGGATGTTCCCTTTCACCATTGCTTTCAATATAATATTTGAAGTCCTAACTAATACAGTAAGTCAAAAAAAAAAAAAAAGGAAATAAAAGCATACAAATTGGGAAGGAAGAAATAAAACATTTTGTGTGCAGATGATATAATTATCTATGTAGGAAATCCAAAAGAATCAACCAAAAACAAAAAAAAAAACCCAAAAATCCCTCTTGGAACTCATAGGCAGTTATAGGAAGGTTGCAGGATATAAGTTTAATATACAAAAGTAAATTGCTTTCCTGTATACCAGCAGTGAACAAGTGGAATTTGAAATGAAAAACAATGCTATTGACATTAGGACATAAAAAAAGAAATACTTAGGTATAAATCCATCAAAATAAGTACAATATCTATATAAGAAAATCTATAAAACATGGATGAAAGAAATTTTTATAAATGGAGAGATAACCCATGCTCACAGAAATATTTAATATTGTGTCCTTCCCAACCTGATCTATACATTTCATCCTTGAACAATGCAAGGGTCAGGGACTCCAACCCTCCACACCGTCAAAAATCCGTGTATAACTTTACAGATGGTCCTCCATATCAGTGGTTCTGCATCTGTAGATTAATTAAACAAACTATGGATCATGTATCATACTACTTATTTATTGAAAAAAAATCTGCACATAAGTGGACCCAAGCAGTTCAAACCTTTGTTGTTCAAGAGTCAACTGTATATTCAATACAATCCATATCAAAATCCCAGGAAGTTACCTTGTTGATATTGACAAACTGATTCTAAATATTATATGGAGAGGCAAAAGACCCAGAAGAGTAAACATATTATTGAAGAACAAAGTTGGAGAACTTTACATTACCAAGCTTAAGACTTAAAGTAATCAAGACACTGTGGTATTTGGTGAAACAATAGATAAATCAGTGGAACAAAATAGCCCAGAAATAGACCCACCTAAATATAGTCAACTGATCTTTGACAAAGGAGCAAGGTAAGTACAATGGAGTAAGATACTCTTTCAACAAATGGTGCTAAAATAAGCAGACATCCACATACACAAGAAAAAAAAAATTCTAGACACAGACCTTATACCCTTCATAAAAATTAACTCAAAATGCATCATAGACCTAAATGTAAAACTTAAAACTGTAAAACTCCTAAAAAAAAAAACGGGAGAAAATCTAGATGACCTTGGTATGGTAATGAATTCTTAGATATAACACCAAAAGTGTGATGCATGAAATAATTAATAAGCTGGACTTCATTAAAATTATAACTTCCACTCTGTGAAAGACAATGTCAAAAAAATGAGAAGACATGCCACAGACTGGGAGAAAATATTTGCAGAAGACACATCTGATAAAGGACTGTTACCTAATATATACAAATGACTCTTAAAGCTCAATAATAAAATGAATAACCTGATTAAAAAGTGGGCAAAAAACCTGAACAGACACCTTACCAAAGAAGATATACAGATGGCAAATAAACATATGAGAAGTTGCTCAACATTATATGTCTATGGAGTTGCACATTAAAACAATGAGATACCACTGCACATGTACTAGAATGGCCAAAAAGCAAAACACACCAAATGCTGGCAAAAATGTGGAGCAGCATGAACTCTCATTCATTGCTGATGGAAATAAAAAATGGCACAGCCTCTTTGGAAGACAGTTTGTCAGTTTCTTACAAAACTAAACATACTCTTAAAACGCAATCCAGCAATTGTGCTCATTTATATTTTCCCAAATGAGTTGAAAATGTATATGCACACAAAAACCTGCATATGGATGTTTATAGCAGTTTTATATCAGTCTTATTCATAATTGTCAAAAGCTGAAAACAACCAAGATGTCCTTCAGTAAGTGAATTGATAAACTGTGGTACATCCAGGCAATGGAATATTATTAAATGCTAAAGAGAAATGAGCTATCAAGACATTAAAAGACATGAAAAAACCTTAAATGTATATTACCAAGTGAAATTAGCCAATCTGAAAAGGTGGCATAATGTATGATTTCAACTATAGGACATTCTGGAAATGGCGAAACTATGGAAATAGGAAAAAGATCAGTGGTGACCAGGATTTTTGAGGACCGAGGGTTGAAGAGGCAGAGCACAGAGGATTTTTAGAGGAATGAGAGTATTCTGTATGGTTCTATAATTGTGGATACTTATCATTATATATTTGCTCAAAGCTATAGTTTGTACAACACCAAAAGTGAACCCTAATATAAACTATGGACTTTGAGTGATAATTTGCCAAGTTAAGTTCATCGTGTCACAAATGTTCCACTCTGGTTGATGTTGGGGGAGACTATGCATATATAGGAATAGGTAATATATGGGAAACTTCTGTACATTCTGCTTAAATTTGCTGTGTACCCAAAACTGCTTTAAAAAATAAAGTCTTAAAAACAAACAAAAAGTATAACAAGAATGAAGATTACCTTTTATGGGTTCATCAGTAGAGTCATCAGCAGCTCACAGCCAGGGGAAGAAGCAGTGAACTGGAAGATGTCAGTAGAAACTTCTCAAACTGAAATTCATGGAGAGAAAAAAAACAAAGGAAAAAAAAAAACCATCATCCAAGAACTGTGAGACAATGTCAAAACATGTAACATATTTGTAATTAGAACACCAGAAGAAGAGAGAACTAAGCAGAAAAAAATATTTAAAGCAATAATGGCTGAGAACATTCCCAAATCAATGGAACAAAGAACTGCAGATCTTGGAAGTTCAGTGAACAAGAAGCAGGATAAATGCCCAAAACCGAACACACACACAACATGCACCGATTCTGCAGGAATGTCATATTTAAATTGTAGAAAACCAAAGATAGAAAATCTTGAAAGAAGCTGAGGGGGCAGGGGGCACAGAGGGATTCTTACCTGTAAAGAGCAAGGATAAGAATTGCAGTACACTTCTCAGAAATTGTTCAAGCAAGAAGTAGAGTGAAATACTGAAAGTGTTGAAAAAAAATACAACCCTAGAATTCTACATCTAGTGAAATTATCCTTCAAAAGTGAAAGAAAAGGCTTTATCAGACATATAAAAACTAAGGGAATTCATTGCCATCAGCCTGCCTATAAGAAATGTTAAAAGAAGTTCTCAAAGCAGAAGAAAAATAATATAGGTAAGATGCTTAAGTATCTTCCTTATATGAAGAAAGGAAGAGAGTTGGGGAAAGAATAAATAAAGGTAAAATAAAATATTTTTCTTATTCTTTATTGGTCTAATGAAGATAGTTTAAAACAATAATAGCTACAATGTACTGTGTGATTAAAACATATAGCTAGGTAAAATGAGTGATAGCAGTATCCCAAGAGATGAGAAAAAGGGAATTGAGAATTTTTGGTTGTAAGGCACCTACTACATGAAGTAGTATATTGTTATTTGAAGGCAGATTTAGATTAGTTGAAAAAATGTAATGTGAACTCCAGGGTAACCACTAAAAGAATGTTAAATTATAATTGATACACAAATAGAGGAGATAAAATAGGGGTCGTTAGGGAGGGTCAAATAACAAACACAATAAATAAAAACAGTTACAAACATGGTCACTATTAACCCACCTAAACCAATAATCACTTTAATGTGAATGGTCTAAACATACCATTTAAAAGACAGAGATTGTCAGAGTGCAATGACAAAAACCAATACCCAAATGTATGTCATCTATAAGAAACCCAACCCACTTTATTTTTCTTAAAGATTTTTTTTTTTTTGATGTGGACCATTTTTAAAGTCTTTATTGAATTTGTTACAATATTGCTTCTGTTTTATATTTTGGCATTTTGGCCACGAAGTGTGTGGGATCTTAGCTCCCAACCAGGGATGGAACCTACACCCCCCTGCACTGGAAGGCGGAATCTTAACCACTGGACTGCCAGGGAAGTCCCAAGTAACTCACTTTAAATATAAAGACCCAGATAGGTTAAAGGTAAGGGTATGGAAATAATATACCATGCTAACACTAATCAAAAAACAAAAAGTAAGGAAGGAAAAGAAGCTGGAACATTTATATTCATAACAGACAAAGCCAAGGAAGTCTGACAGGCGTTACATAGTAATAATGGATTCAGTTCTCCAAGAAGACGTAATATTACTAAATGTGTATATACTTGATAATAGATCATCAAAATGCAAGTGGCAAAATGTAATAGAATTAAAAGGTGAAATAGATGAATCCACTATTATAGTTATAAATTTCAATACCAAAAACTTGAAGCAACCAAGATTTTATTCAATAGGTGAATGGTTAAATAAATAAACTGCAGTATATCTATACAATGGAATGCTAGTCAGCCAAAAAAAAAAAAAAAAGAATTATGGAAGCATGAAAAAATGACATAGATTAATCTTAAATTCATATTGCTAGGTTAAAGAAGCCAATCTGAAAAGGCTATATAGTGTATAATTGCAATTAAACAACATTCTGGCAAAGACAAAACTATAGAAACAAAAGAAGGATTAGTGGTTGCCAGGGATTTGGGTTAAGGATATTACTGAATAGGTGAAGCATAGAGGATTCTTTTGGGCAGTAGAAACTATTCCCCATGCTACTGAAATGGATACATGATAATGTATGCATTTGGATACATGATACTGGATACATTTGGATACATTTGTATCCAAATTTGTACTGGATACATTTGTACTAGATACATTTGGATACATTTGTACTGGATACATGATAATGATGCATTTGTCAAAAGCTGTAGAACTTTATAGGACAAAGAATTAATCTTAATATATACAAATTAAAAAAAATCATTTAGGAGATCAAGAATCTTCCAATGGAATGTGGAATGTGACAAACCCATATTAGAATTGTATAGAACTTCTCTTTGAAGAGGATGGAGGAAAGGTGCTGATCTAAGTAACTTTAGAAATGAGTCTGTAAGATGAAAGGAAAATGAACTGAACATAGAAACTGTACTCTAGTTGACAAAGTTGTTTCCTGTGAAGATATAGGTTAACAATTCTGAAACCACTATATATGTATACTGGAATTGAATAATCAAATTAATGGATGGTGCATAGTAGAACCAGATTTCCCAACAATGTAGTGGAGGTTATGGATAAGCAGTGGGAGGAAACTAAAATTATCCATGTAATAATGCATTCAAGTTGGAGACATCGGTATGAATTCATGTATATTTAGGTCAATATAGACACAGATGGTCACATATAGAAATATTTATGGACATGTGTATATTTAAGGGTTAGCACAAACCTATACATCTCCTTGCTCTATCAGCTGAGAAACAAGAAGCAATAATATCTCAGTAGCAATGGGCACACTCCTTAATTCTAGGACTAGGCATAGAAGCAAGAACACTGCAGTAGCAATGAGCACACCTAGTACTCAGGACTTTGTTTTTAATACCTATTTCTAATATTAATGTCTCTTGGAAAAATGGCTGATTCTTGAACTGGGGCAAAAAATATACAAGATAAACCTGGAGCATTTTGTAGTTCTAGAAAGTAAAGATTTGCTTAAAATAAAAACAAAATGAACCACAAAACACAGGGATGGGCTTTTCCAAAGGGACAAAAGCACTAACTGAGAAGCTTCCAATGCCCAAAGCGGGAACAATTTGAGTAACACAAGATGTGGGAAATCGAAATCAATCTTGACAAAGAAGAACAAAACTGGAGGTATCATGCTTCAAGTTATACTGCAAAGCTATAGTAATCAAGACAGTATGGTATTGGTGCAAAAACAGACAAATAGATCAGTGGGACAGAATAGAGAACCCAGAAATAAATCCATATGCATATGCTCTATCAATGTATGACTAAGAAGGAAAAATATATAATGGGGAAAAGACAATCTCTTCAATAAATGATGTTGGGAAAACTGGACAACGACATATAAAAGAATGAAACTAGTGCATTTTTCTTATACCGTATACAAAAATAAACCCCAAATGAATTAAAGACTTAAATTTAAGACCTGAAACCATAAAACCCAAAAGAAAACATAGGCAGTAAGATGTTTGACAAAGGTCTTAGCAATATATTTTTGGGTTTGTTTCCTTAAGCAAGGGAAATAAAACCAAAAATACACAAATAGGACTACATCATACTAAAAAGCTTTTGCACAGGGAAAGAAACCAAGAGCAAAATGAAAAGGCAATCTACTGAATGGGAGCAGATATTTGCAATTGATATATCTGATAAGGGTCAATATCCAAAAACAATCCAATTAAAAAATGGGCAGAAGGGGCTTCCCTGGTGGCGCAGTGGCTGCGAGTCCGCCTGCCAATGCAGGGGACATGGGATTGTGCCCCGGTCCGGGAAGATCCCACATGCCGCGGAGCGGCTGGGCCCGTGAGCCATGGCCGCTGAGCCTGCGCATCCGGAGCCTGTGCTCCACAACGGGAGAGGCCACGACAGTGAGAGGCCCGTATACTGCAAAAAAAAAAAGGGCAGAAGAACCTGAATTGACGTTTTTCCAAAGAATACATACAGATGGCCAATGGGCAATGAAAAGATGCTCATCAATAACCAGCAGGAAAATGCAAATCAAAACCACAAAGTGATATCACCTTATGACAGTCAGAATGACTGTTATCAAAAAGACAAGAAATAACAAGTGTTGGTGAGGATGTAGAGGGTGCACTGTTGCTGGCAATGTAAATTGATACAACTACTACATTAAAAAAAGTATAGAGTTTCCTAAAGAGATTAAAAATAGAAATACCATATGATCCAGTAATCCCAATATTGGGTATTTATCTGAAGAAAATAAAAACACTTGTTTGAAAAGATATATGCACCCCAGTGTTCATTATAGCATTATTTACTATAGACAAAATATGAAAGCAATCTAAGTATACATCAAATGGATGAAGAAGTGAATGGATGAAGATGTGGTGTGCTTAGACAATGGAATATTACCCAGCCATAAAAAAGAATGAAATGTTGCCATTTGCAACAACATGAAAGGATCTAGAGGGTATTATATTAAGATAAAGACAAATACTGTATGTTTTTACTTATATGTAGAATCTAAAAAAACAAACTTGTTAGATAAGTTATTTATCTTATTCTGACATTGAAAGAAAAAGGAAAGAATTATTTTTAAGCAAATGTCTTACTTTCCATTTCAACTTGTCTTTTTTTGCAGGGGGGTTAGGATGGTTCTTTACTTCAATTTTTTAAACATATGTGGATTTAGGATATAGTTTAAAGAGAATAGTACTGAAAATGAGGAAACATAGTTGGAATCTAAATTTGACTACCAAGGGATTTCTGGGACTCATTTTTTTCCCATGTAAAATTGAGTGATTTTACCCTAATCTGTGGCTTCTCTATGGCCTCTGAAATTGCAGATTGAGCTATCGTAAAATGGACATTTTTCTAGGGTGTAAATTTATGGTTTTGACCAAATCACTATGTGTCTGTTACTCATAAAATGGCTAAAGCTCTCTGACCCTGCTGATTTCCGTAGCTTGAACACTCATTCTGTGGAAACCTGGAAGATGGTATTCTTGACTAATGTTTACAAATGTCAGTAGGTACCAAAATGGTTTTTAAAATACAATTTGAGTTCTTTACAATAGTGACTCTAGTTAAAAGTATAGAATAGAGTATGGAAGGACTTCAGAGTTGGCAAGCACCATAGAATCCAGGTCTTTTAAGCACTGTTACATCAGTGGAGGAAATTTAGATTCAGAAGAATGGATTTACAGAAATACTAAAGGATCTCACCTTAAAGCTTCTACCCTATTCTTCACAGTCCCCAGAGATGAGCGGCTACAGATCTAAAAGGATCTAAGGGCCAGTTCTAGGCAAGATGAACTAACTATCTAATTCATAGTTTGAACATTTCATTTCATTCATTGTTTCATTCACTTATGCATTTAGCAAACAGCAAGTTTCTAATATGGGCCAAGCACAATTTTACATGCTTTGGATACAGTGGGAAAAAAAAAAAAAATATATATATATATATATATATATATATTTTTTTTTTTTTTCCCACTGTATCCAAACCATTTGGTGTATATATATATAACAGTTCTTGAATACCCACTAAAATGCTTTAGCTCACTTAATTCTCAAAACATTTTAAAGACCTAACATCATGGAGACTAAGAGACATTACTTGCACATTAGTTGTCCAAGGCTAAAGAGATGGTATGTTACAGATTTGGCCTTCAAACTCAGATCTGACTGCCCCTCTAAGAGTATATTCTTTCACCTTTCCTGTCTCTCTCTCTTAAAATCTGCACTTAACAAACTTAAAGTTTTGGGGTGGGGGGAACTAGACACATAAAACAATAATATACATGTCAGCAACAACAGTAGCATAATATCTAGCAAAATTACTTAACATAAATTCAACAAATCATTTATTGAGGGCCTATCTCATTACTCACATCTTTTTTGTAAGCTAGAAATAGGAAGTTCAAAAGAGCTATACTCAAAGGCATACAGAAAGATTTTTTTTTTTAAATCACAGTGGCAAAGTTTAAAACTAGATGAGACCTTCCACTTTACCTGTTATCACTTCCCTATTTTCTGAGAAAAACCTGTTCCTGCAGTGAAATATGTCTTGACCAGAACACACAAGAATCAGAGGTAGTTTGAGGAATATTGACTCAGAATTCAAGATTTCTGGCTCTAAAGTTTATTCAAGATGTCATTTTTCAGTTTTCTTCTCTTTTCTTTTTTTTAATTAATTTATTTATTTTTGGTTGCATTGGGTCTTCGTTGCTGCACGCAGACTTTCTCTAGTTGCGGCAAGCAGGGGCTACTCTTCATTGAGGTGCGCGGGCTTCTCGCTGCAGTGGCTTCTCTTGTTGTGGAGCATGGGCTCTAGGAGTGCAGGCTTCAGTAGTCGTGGCGTGCAGGCTTCAGTAGTCATGGCACACGGGCTCAGTAGTTGTGGCTCGTGGGCTCTAGAGCACAGGCTCAGTAGTTGTGGTGCATGGGCTTAGTTGCTCTGTGGCATGTGGGATCTTCCCAGACCAGGGATTGAACCGGGGTCCCCTGTCAATGCAGTTTTCTGCCTTGGATAGTAAATATAATAAAGTTTCATCTACTTTCATAATGAATGAAATAGTAATATTTCTTTCTGTATAATTTTAATAAAATCCTTACCCTTTTAAGTGTGCATGTGGTAGAAGGCTATAATTTTAACAAAGGCAGAAAGGAGATGGCTGATGGGGAGACAGTGGCATGCTGGAGCTAGCTCATACCTGTTCAGAAGAGCTGGTTATTAAATTTTTAGGAATTTTGTAAATCAGTTGTTAAACATAGCCATTATTTAAAAATAAAGCCTATTAACTTATAACTAAATAAATAATATTAAAAATAAAGGCAATTAATAATCAAAACTCATTACTTTTTAATTATTTTACTACAAGAACATAGATAATAGTAAAATGTAGTAAATAAAAAGTAATGAATTTTGTAAATAATACTAAAAATAAAGGCAATTAATCAAAACTCATTATTTTTAAATTATTTTACTACATTTTACTATTATCTATATTTTTTATGTTTATATTAATTGCATTTGTGTGGTGAAACTATTCCCTTTTAAGAGTGTGTTACTACCCATCTCTTCTCAACTCTGCATTCAATGGCATCATTTTTATAGCTTAAAACTGGCCACAATGGGAGTACTTACACTATGGAAATTGACATATGCTCCAGTTCAGGGGTATTTTTCCCCAGAGATTCAGTTGACAGACATGTATCAGCATGCCACTGGGAATAGGGGAATATCACAAATACTGATCAACGACTGCTAGCCACAAAGTCAAGCCTAGTCTGGTATTATAATCTTGCGTTTATACCTATTAAACTGTTTTGGTACTGGATCAGGTCCCAGTTTGGTATGTTCTGTGTAAAAATCCCAAATAGGTTGGAGTCTAAGCAACTTGAGGATGAGGTAAATGTGATACTTGCTGCCATTGCATCTTCAAACTGTGAGGGGACATGTCTAAGGGCATAAGCCAATGTGTTGAGGGCAGCAAAGCAGGAAGAAGGGAAGAACTCCAGTCCTTGATAATGTTATTGACTCACTGAATCAATGAATTCTAGAATCACACTTCAGACATCTGGTTATGTGAAAAGTGTATTATTTTAAAGCCACTGTTGATTGGGGTGTCTATTACTTGTAGCAGAATGCAATCTAACTGTTATACCAATTACCCTTTTTATAGATAAAAGTCAGCTAATTACAGACGAAACAGTGAGGAAAGTTCACTTAAGGTCTTATTAGCACTTCTATTTTAAAGGCTTGGTTTTTAAATTTTAAGTACAACTTTGACTTAATTATAGCCTCCAGTATATGAAAGTGTTATTTGAACCTAGGTTCTTTATGTGAAATGTAACCAGAAGGAAACCTTTAAAAGTATGAACACTCCAAATATATGTTTATATAATTATGACTACTAATGACTATGATGAATATCTGATATCCAACTTAAACTAGTTTTCCTTAGCAAAGAAAGTAACAGCAGAAGCCAGTTATTCCAAGATTTACTGAGCCTTTCTCATTTTTCGAGGTTGTTTATAGCTGTAATATACTTATGGAAAAAGTTATCAGTAAGCATGAATCCAGTTATAAACTGATGAGTAGCACCTAATTAAACATCATTTTTTCAGTTCCTTGGAAATTCTAATAGCTATAGAAACAACATCTAGTGATCCAATTTTATACTATGAAAAATGTGACCCTATAACAGATAAAGTCCATTTTGGTTGAATAAAGAAGAAGTAAGCACTTTACTATAACCCAAAACCCCCCGAGGAGTGCTACACAAAAGTAAGACCAGCTAGTATGAAAAGACTGATTACAGGAGGTCATTCTTTCTATGCAGTGGAGAGACAGAGGATAGAGAAATGAATTTCTATGGTAAGCATGGTGCCGCATATTCTACCAAAAACAATAAAATTGGAAATGTTCAAAGTAAACCTACAGTCTGAATTCCAATACTGCAGTGAAGGGAGAAAAAGAGGGAACTAGAGGAAGAGAGAGAGAGATGAATATTAATAAATGATTTGGAACAGGTAAACAGAGTAAAGTAATAATACATGATACAATATAGGTTAATATACTATTTGATTTACCCTGTGGGATGTCAAGGATCTGGAGGGCAGCTGAAGAAATTCTTTGCAGCTTCTAAGGAGAAGAGTAGAATGATGTAATACCCTAAATTCAAGTTTATTCTATATGGGTAGTTCTCTAATAACATAGCTTGAGTATCATCTTCTAACTGGCTCCAGGTCTATTAAAAGATAAAATGTTTTCATGTGTTTATTCAGTCATATGCTTTTGCAAAAACAATATATTTGGTATTTTAAAGTGACAGTAGAGGAACTTATGCTTGTGACCATGTACAACACTTTAACATTGGACAAAACATGAGAAAACTCTTTTTAGATATTGGACAACAAATAGTGCAAGCCTGCCGTTCTTGAAAGAAGGAAAACTTACGAAGGGTGTTCCATGACTGTCCTGGCTCTCTACCAGGGAACGATTTCCTTAACGGTGACAGAGGGAGCTGAAGCCTAAGCGGACTTCAGGGGTCCAACTGAAGTTAGAGGAGAAATCAGAATTAAGAGTTGCTGCAGCAGTTGGAATCTGTAGAAGAGGGCACCAGGGAGGGAGGAGTTGAGCTGAGTGGGGATCCCAGAAATTGTATGGGTGCTTCTATCAATTCTCTGGCTAAGAGCTGAGCTTACCAAGCTCAGGAAGAGACTATGGGAAGAATGGCAAATTAAGGATGAGCTGCCATTTTTGCTGAATAAGTTGGCCCTTTTCTTTTCTTTTCTAAATTTAATACTCAGTGTCATAGAGGTTCTTAGGAAGTGGGTGCCTTCCTATATTGCTAAAGATGTTACAACATCATGGGGGAAAATACGATAATATTTGCCAAAGCCTTAAGAACGTCCACCATTTGACCTACGAGTTTCATTTCTGGGAATTGCTCATAAGGGGAAAAAAACAGATATAGACTGTGTACAAGGTTGTTAATTGAAGTATTATTTATAATAGCAGAAAACAACCCAAAGAAAATCAATACCGAAATGTCCTCTCTGGCTTTAGCTAATTGATTTTGCCTAGGATGCCTTTCGCCCTTGTTCTTCTCTGAAAATTCCTACTCAGAAGTAACACAGGCATCAGTCCTGCCTCTGTGAACTTATGGTGTTCCCTACATACTGCAAGGGTTCCACTTACCCCGCTGCACCAAAACCATCCTCCCACTTCCCACACTAGACTGGGATTCGTAGAGACGATGGGTCTTTTTATCCATGGAGGCTCAGTTACTGAATGATACATAGAGAGTATTATAAATGTTACTAATGAGCACTGGGAATCATGCCAGGCACTTCCATATGCTATTTCATTTAATTTTCATAAAAATCTTATCCTTTAGGTGCTTTTATCATTTCCATTGTACAGATGAGAACATTCAGGATTATCAATTAATTAATTTACCAAGTCCATGTAGCTATTAAGTGGTAAAGTTGAGATACAAGCCTAGGTTGATCGTAATCCACAGCTCTAATTCTTAATGATTATAAAGACATTATCTAAAAGAATAATAGTATCTAACTTGTAATAGATAACCACGTTCCATGTATTAAGTGCTTTATATGTATCTATTCATTTAAACTTAACAACTTCACGGGATAGGTATTACCATTATACCCATTTCACAGATGAGAAATGGGGCATAGAACAATTATATAAGTTGCCCAAGGCCCGAGCTAATGAGTGACAGAGCTAGAATGAAGCGGCATCCATTACCCTTTGCTGTCCTGTAAAGTTCTTACCATTTGTATGATGCTTTGATAACAATTTATAGCACATGGTCAACTCATTCGCTTCCTTTAGAGACAAATCTTTCTTTGAAGACCCAGTCTCTGAAATATAAAATGTCAGGGCAGCAGACACAGTAGGAACCATGAGAAATGCCACTTCTGAAACATGAAGGGCTATATTTCTTCCTTAGCATCTGGTGAATCAGTTCCATTCCCTATCATATTTAGCATATTGAATATCCCACCATATAGTCGGACAACTTCAGTTCCCAAACACAGCCAAAAATGATGACTTCATCTTCTGTTCCTTCACTGGGAACACGGTCTCCTCTTTATACTTGAACATGAAGTCATCGCAGTAGCCCGCCAGTCGTACCCCCATCTCACTACTTCTGAATTTGTAGAATCTCTGTTTTGCATGACCTGGAATAGCCACATCTCAGCACCTGCTCTCAAAGTGTTAAAGTGCCCAGTGTTCTCATCAGAAGGAAATCTGCAGAATTCAGACATGTCACCTACGATAAAAAATAGGTTCCCTAAGGTTTTACATTCAAAGTTTTAGGGACTAACAAGATTTGATTACATCCTAGACATCTGCAGTTTCAACAACTGCAGTACAGCAGTTGGTGAAATATTCTGACTGCAGTACGCGGTGTGAATGGGTGAAAGAGAACCCATAGAATGACATGGTCTTCCTCTAGAAATGTGACAACCTCAAGACAATACAGCTATCTTGCCCCCCCCAAAAAAAAATTCTTTCATTATCTTCCATTTAGGAATTCAACATTTATTTTGTACCTATGATGTGCCAGGTACTTTGCTAGGTGTCAGGAATACAAAGCTGAGAAAGATACACTCTGTCTTCAAAAACCTAACATCCTGTAGGGAAGAGAGAGAGTTAATCAAACAACTGCCCTACACATTATAAATGCTGTGGTGGACAGCTAGACAAGGGGCTTTGAAGGTAATATGGACAGAGCGAACAATTCCCCTTTAGAAAGTCAGAATTGTGGAAAAGGGAATTTCAGAAAGCGGGAACTGCATGTAAGTCGACATAAAAGTGAGAATATGGCTGTATTTTGAAGATTGTGGGTAGTTTATTGTGTCCAAGGCTGATGGCAGGAAATGGGAATAGGGCAGAAAGGAAATATGCCATCTTGTGGGTAATGTTAACGAGCTTAGACTTAATCTGTGTATCCATAGGGCATTACGTAATTATTTACTCTCAAGAAATGGAAGTATAAAGAAGTGCAGAGTAGAAGTAAAATGGAAAGCTGTTAGTTAATAATGTGCTGTGAGGAGAGGAATGGTAGTGAGTTAATGGGAGTCTCTCATGTCTTACTCTATAATCTATATTTTTTTAACTTCCATGGTAAGCATGGACTAATGTAGTATGTCTGTAATGAAGACAATAAAACAAATAAATACAGAGAAAAAAAGGAAGAGAACAAAGAAGACCATAAGTATGATAGGTCCTAAGGAACCTAGAAATGAGGAGAGCCGAACAGAATGTGGAGAAAATAAGACTTTCCTAAAAATCTATGAGATTATTTTCAATATAGCCAAAGACAGGAACCAGTGAATAGGTTGCCATAGCACAGAAGAGACCTCAGAAAGGGCAGGAGATTGCGTGGTGGGGGGCTGGGTAGTGGGGAAGGAGAAAAGGGCGTGAAGAGGGTGTTTAGGGACTTGCATGAGTATGTTTGTAAAGACCAAACACCAAATGGACTGGAGATGTTGTGTTCTTGTCCCTTCTTTCACTTACTTCCCTGCTTTTGTCCCCTGCATGTGTTCCTTCCTCGGGCTCCCTTGGTTTTGAATACTTCCAACAGTTTCTTTCTTGGTCTTCAGTGCTACTCCCTTTTCACTTCTCCTGCCTTTGTTCTTCTCACCTGGCTTCTTCTATGCTCTAAGGCCCAACCAGATGAAGTTTTCTAGAGCCCACTTCTTTTAGGTCTTCTTCCTCCGAATAACTCTAGCACCTTTGTTGAACTTCTCTTGTAGTACATGGCTTCCTATATGCTTCATAAAAGCATAAAAGTCTTAGATAACAACCAACATGGAGCTTATTTCTAGGACTGGTTCATAGTTGATCTTCAGTAAGTTTGTGTTCAGTGGAAGAAAGAGAGAAGGATAGGAAAGAGGAAAGAAGGAAAAGAAAGCTCTTCCTCTCTCAGCTGCTTTTTCTATAGAATTAGAATTGTGATAACAATGCTTATTGAATGCATTTTTCTCTTCCTAGTGGTCTTACCTTGAAAGGGTTGAGGGGTGAATGAGAAGTCGTATATTTCTTCTTCAAAGAACAACCACCGTGAGACAATATGATCTCAAAAAAGATGAGAGTAGCTAAAAAACAAATGAATAGGGAGAAGGAGAAGGGAGCAGTGAGAAGAGCCTTGTTTTGGGAATTGGAAAGTCCATATTTTAGTCTTGACCTTGTACCAAAAAGCTCTGCAGCCTAGAATATTGCACTTCACATTTCTGAGTCACAATTTTTCCCCTGTAAAATGAGTTTGACTATTGAGGCTCTAAACTGTTTGATCTTTGTGGTAGAAGGACAGGGAGGGAGGGTGCAAAGCTGTGACTAGTCCTTCCAGGAGAGGAAAATAAGTCAAGTAGGAATGTGTGCTTGAGTGTCCAGGTCCAGGTCCACTCCAGGCACTGATTTCTGAGTTTTCCCCTTGAAGCAGTATTTGCAGCTTCTTTTCCTCAACATAGGCTGGGAATGGAAGAGAGTGAGTGAGTAAGAAGTAATCTAAACAAGACTGACTGGAAAGGGAACTCTCTCAGAGGCAGGGTGGTAATGCTTGGCAAAGAAACTGAGACGAGGTGTAGCAGAATGTTCTCGACTCTTTGGGACCATAGACCCTCACATCTCGGCTTTCAGAGAGTGATTGGCAGATGGCTTTCACTGTGGCTCCCTCAGAAACAGATTCATGGACCACTAGAGCTAAGTAGGATTTTAGAGTCCACCTGATTGAAAATAAATCAAAAAAGCACTAAAGAACTGAAAAATAATTACAAATTTCACTAACTTTCCAGGCAAGGGAGCATACTGCTACCGAAAAAAAAATCACTGAAAAGTTATTAAAGGGGAATTCCTGATTTTTAAGTGCTAGAAAGAGAAGTTTCATGGTGATTGGGCTACTGAAAGAGTGGAAATTTGCTCTCTGGGTAAGGGAGAAGTAGTCTATAGGTCTGTACACGGTTGGGCAAAATAAGCCTCATCATTCATTGGTCAGGAAAGAGTCTTCAGTCAGGTTTAATAGAGTCTGGAGAAGCAGGATCCCTCAAAGTCCATGGTCCCTTACTGGCTCACTGGGTTTGAATTAGTTGTGATGAAATAGAACTGTTTTGATACTTCCTAAACTAATGTTCATGTAAATGCAAAGCTTTCCTTTTACAAAATCCAACCCCTTCATTTTAGAGTTGGGAAAACCAAGACAAGAAATGGGGAAGCACTTGCCAGGTTTGAAGGGGCTTATCTCTGTGTCAGGAGTCCCTTTGTCTTTTACCCTGAATGGCAGCCTGCTGCAGAATTTTGATGGCCCCTTCCCAGCTCTTTCTTCATTGACGTCTTTACTTCCTTTGAAAACTGGGAACCTAGTTTGTGCTCTTCTTTTATAATTTCAAAGGAATTTGGAATTAGGCATGAAAATGAAGTGGGCTACTACAAGGAATAGTGAGACTGTCAGTGATGTGACTTGCCCACGGGATAACAAAACAATGGCAGGGTCACTATAAAGAAATATTAAACGTCACATGTGTGGTTTACTAGATGCCCTTTAAGGTGCCTTCAAATTCTAAAACTCTGTATTAGAGGGCCTGTGAGCATTGTATTTCCATTATCCCATGAGTATGGGATACTTTGCTACCATGAGTATGTTGAAAGTAGAAATGGTGTCTTATTCACAATGCACTGGAATGTAGCAGGTGTCCAAAAAAATGTCTGTTAAATAACTGAGTGAACATGTAAACTGTGGAGCAGACGATTGGAGATCTCTTTGGAAGGATATCTATCAGTATTAGAGTATGTTATTGCTCTTTATTTTCTTTTCATTTCAGAGAAACTTTCAATGCTGTGTGGTCTCTGCAATTTTATTAGAGGCAAAGTGAAGCAATGATTAGATCAAAAAGTCCAAAAATATGATACAGTGTCTAGTTCCTTACAAGGAATTGGGGGTTGGGGGTATTAAGTTTAAAGAAATATTTTCATTTTGAGAGAAATACACTGTAAAGTGCCTTAGAGGTAGTCTTGTCTATCCTTCCCACATCCCCCACCCTCCTGCCCCCTGCCATTGTAGAGATGAGTAACTTGAGAACTAGAAAGAGATATACTTTAACTCAAGTCTTCAGATCTCCAGGTCTCAAATACTTCGAAATGTTACCAGTGAATGTGAGTATAGGGTGTGATCTTTCCCGAGACAAGAAAGATTTATTCTGATGCTTTTGTGCCTGGGGAAGGCTCCTTGATTGCAAACACTTGGTTGCTTAAGAAGATGGAGTTTGCATTCGTTTCCGACACTGAAAGTATTGGCTATAGCACCCCTACGTCCAAGAAACAGCTGTTTGGTTTCCTCTTGTTCTGAAGTTATTTCCTGACCCATTCTCTCCCTAAACCCAACTGAGTCCTTATCACTGTGCTCTTTAACAAATGAAGATATGACTGCTGACAGGGTTCAATCCTCTAGGGGTTTATGGCCCCAAAGTTTGGCAAGGGAGGTGATCAAAAAACTGATATCCACTACTAGCAACCCTACTCAACTGTCACACCCTAGGACCTAGCCAGGAGCAAACACGATGTCTTGTCTGTGTAAGCGGTGACTTGAGAGGTCCAGCATGGTTTCTGTTTAGAGCAGGTGAATCTAGCTCTAAATGCTTATTAGAGAGATAAAGCTGTTTCCAGCCCTACATTTCTCCTTCTCGAATTAAGAATCTCAAAACATTAGAGCTGAAAAGTACCTTCCAGGTCATCATGTATTAATTCCTCACTCTAAAATTGGCAGAGACTAAGCCCCAGAGAGGGAAAATAAACCTCCTTGAATCACACGTCTGCCATGGCAAATGGGGTTTCCTGACTCCTAGAATACCTTCCAGTGTACTCTACTGCATCCATCAGCGACGTAGAATGATAGATTGGCCAACATGTATACCTTCCTTCTTATAGGTGGAGAAACCGAGACACTGAAGTACATTTAACTTGTTCAAGGTCATACATCTACCTAATGGCAGAGCTTGTTCTTAACAATTCTTTACCTAAAAATTTTGAGTCCGTTGATGGGCTTCTAGGGATTCCATGGACTGTTCGTATGTGAAAGCGTGTCAAAACTGTGTGCAAATGTATGCGTTTTTCTGAGAACACTGATAAATTTCATCAGATTTTCAAAAGGGTCATGACCCCAGAAAGAATAAATATGTCCTAGATTACCCACTTTTCGTGGCAGTTAAGGTTTTTTAAAAATGTCTTACGGCCATACATAGGAAAGAGTTTCTGTCTTGAATTTTTGGAAAACTCTTTCCAGTAGTTTATCTCCTTGTTAAAGTGATATTTATACTGAAGGGTCCACTTGAGACGTTATCAGCTACTTTATGGGACGAGGAATTGAAGGAGAATATGGTGGATATCGAAAACAGGTAAGGCTGGTTTCTTTTCTAAACTCATATATTGTGTCTTTATATTTTTGTCAGGGAAAGTCCTTGGTGTTTTCGTCTGGTAATGGTAATCCTTGCCTTCTTTCCTCTACCTTGCCACTCTCCCTGCCACAATGAGTCACCCAACCAGTTAAATATCTTGCACTTGGAACGAGACGGCGTGGGTTTCAAATTCAGGCTCTGCCACTTGAGAGTTCTGTGACCTTGGGAAACTTGTTTTTCTTTTCAGACTTCCAATCTCCTGGAACACCTTTCAGTCAAATGAAGTCAGATGCTTTCTACTATGTGGGTAAAATCAAATACAGATACAAAACCCAATGAAGACTGTGTAGAGTAGGTAGAGTACCTATTAACTTAATCTGCACATCTACCATCCATCTGATGAAGGTCAGGTTATCCATGAGAACAGGATTCTAGCTCTGCCATAACTTGCTTTTTATCATTGGATCAGTCACTCTCCTCCATCCCCCATCTCAGGACCTCTGTTTCCTTGTCTGAAAATTAGGGTCATTAAAACAAATAATCTCTCCTTTATTTCTAGCTCTAACATTCTGTGGTCTCCCCAGCTGACAATGAAGTCTCGTTGGATCTGTGAAAATTATTGTCATTCCATGATATCCCCCCAGCCACACCTCGTATAACTTCCCACAGACACCTTTCTTTGAATTGATTTTGGGTGATACCCTCAGAATCCAAGAACTAAGTTCTTCAAGAAGGAACCCAAACCTGGCTGGAATAAGGGGTGGTGAGGTGAGGAATGAGGCCTTAGGACTGTTACTGGCATCCTTAACTGTTCTATTATATTCTTTTTTGCCTAGGTCTAGACCAACTCATTGTATTATCCATTTTTATAGAATCCCTCTATTAATGTAGTTTCTGATAATTACAGAACTATTTTTAGAGGCATATTTAATTCTTCTGTATGATCTCTTGTACTTTCAACTAGTGTTGAAACACATTTCCACGTGTTTGAAGTTTGTCCTGATGATGTTTGTTTGACCAGACTCTTGAACCCAGTGTGTTATATAATAGAAAGCTAACTGGAGTTGGCACTATCATGAATTTTCAGTCTCTGGTCCATCATGACAAGCAAAATACAAAGTGATTTAAATTATTCACAGTATATTTATTAATATAACCTCTGACACATAAAAAGGCAACTAGCTGTGTGTTGGAACTCTGGGTCTCTCAACCTTCACACTATTGCCATTTGGGGCTAGATAGCTCTTTATTGTGGGGAGCTCTTCTGTGAATTAAAGGATGTTTAGCAACATCCTTGGCCTCCTTCCACTAGATGCCAATAGTATGCCTATTCCCAAAGCTGTAACAACCAAAAATGTCTCCAGACATTTCCAAATATTCCCTGTGGGACAAAATCACCCCTGGTTAAGTACCATTGCTTTAAATGATCCCTTTCTCTGTTTAAGCTTCAGGGTTCCCATCTGTAAAAGGAAAGCAGCCTCCCATTCAAGGAGTCTAAGAGTCTATACCACTGTCCTCTGGAGTCTACAGCACCAAATGTTCTCTTGTTCTCCTGCTATCATCCCTTGGGTTTCTATTGTTATTTACTATATAAACAACCCAGTTTTGTTGTAATTGGGTGGCTAACAGAAATGCAGAACTACAGAGCTAGAACCACTGAAGTAGATCATCTTGCCCAAGACACTCATGTTTGAGTGTGAAAATCAAGACCAGGGATAGAAAGTGAGCTGCTCAAGGTCAAGTTTGTTAATGCCAGGACTGGAACACAGCTTTCTTACCCTTTCTTTCTGCCATAATTCCATTTTTTTTTTTATGGTTTTGGATTGTCATCTTCAGAAGCATCTTTAATCTTACCGTAAGGGTGTTATTTTTACATCTCTATTATTTCATTGATAAACACCAGCTACAATTTGATACTGAAATGACTATTTAACAAATTACTGAGTTCATCTCTACACTAGTATTATCTTTTTTCCAGCTTTATTAAGATATAATTGACATATAACGCTGTATTAGTTCAAGGTGTACAATATGATTTGATATAAGTATATATTGTTAAATGATTACCACAATAAGTTAACGTTCATCAGCTCACATAATTAGAAAAAATTTTTCCCTTGTGGTGAGAAATTTTAAGATCTTCTCTCTTAGCAACTTTCAAATATGCAAAACAGTATTGTTAGCTATAGTCATCATGTCGTACATTACATCCCCAGAATTTATTTACCTTATAACTGGATGTTTGTTTCTTTTGACCACCTTCACCCAGTTCCTCACCCCTACCCTTCATCTCTGACAACCACAAATCTGGCCTCTTCTTCTATGAGTTTGTTTTTTTTTAATTTGTTTCTTTAGGGACTTGGCATTCGCTTCAACAAATATAAAATACTTTTGAAAGTTTGGACGTATTTTTCCTATTTTGTGTTGGGATGGGAAAGAAAGCTGGAAACTGCATTTCAGTGACTCTAAAACATTGAGTTTGAATGCAAGTACCATCAGTTAATTATCCAGTTGTCTGTTCTTTTTTTCCAAGGCAATGATATAAAAATTCCAGAATGACCAAATGTTGGCTAAGTAGAACACAGCTATACTTAATCAACGTAGATTTGATCTTTGAGTTAAAAAAAAAGGATTATTATATATATGAAAAATTCTAGAGTTTGCAAAAATATAAATCTAGGTATTTTGACATAGCTTTATGCATAATAGCATTGATTTTGTTGAAAGTTGCCTCTGTTATTACAGAGAGAATTTTAATTTCTTTCCTTGGCCTGAAAGAAAAAGGGAAAAGGAAACTAGTCTTCACGTTTAAAATTTTGATGTTAAGTGGGTTAATTAAGCTTGAGTTATGATACCTTACACAAATGTTTACCAATTTGGATTCTAGCTACTAAAGGAATGTGTTTTAAGTCATCCCAGTTTGGGCAGTATCTGCTTTTAGATACAGAAGAGTTATGTGCGCTGATGCTGTTTGGTGACTAGGGAACACTTGTCTGATTGCAGTGCTGAGAAGATAAATCCCCTTGTACCTTTCAGAAGACTTAGTAGCTTAATCTGCATGGACATTTGAGTGTCTGGAGTGAGACCTGATAAAAGGCGGATCAACAGGCTGTGCAGTAACTTGAGGTTAAATGCCTGCCCAGAGGCTCCTAAAGATGATTCTTTTGATTTTTCTAATTGAGGTTGTTAAACAGCAGCTGTAGTGGTGAGCGAAGACTAGCAGGATGGTTTTCTGATATGTCTCCGTTTTAAGTAATAGAGTCTTTATGAAAAAATGGTGCCATCATTCACAGATTCTGTTTCCATAAGCACTTACTGAACACCTTACTCTGGGGTGGGCTCAGTGTTTGGTGCTCCCCTACACTGTTTCATTTGGTTCTCCCTACAGTGTTGCTGCTTAAGCATTATTATTATTTCCAAATTACCGATAAAAAAATGGAAGCCCCACGTGGTGAAGACCAATAAATAACATGGCAATTTTCTACTTGCAAATGCAGAAACTCCAGTATGGGATATATAGTTAGATAGGTATCACCATTCGGGATCAGAGGTTCTTAGGAATTACTGACTGGGCAGCTATGACAAAATAACATGTCTTATGCGCCTTGAGGTGGTCAGGGTAAAACTTCCATTTTCGTCTTTTGGCTGATGCGCGCTAATGAAAGGAGTTGACACACAGAGAACAGGACCGTCTAGTAGCACTGACTTCTTCACTTCCTGAAGTTAAGATAGTGAGTTCTTTTACACCCTCTAAATCTTTCAGGGATAATGATTATGGTGATGATAATAATCACATTATTCCATTCTAGGAGCCTAAGAAGGCTTGGGTCATATTAACTCATTCCAAATCTTTTTGACAGTTAATATAGTACAGAAGTGATGTTATAAACTGTGGTTAGGCAGTTTACCAAGGTCCATCCAAATCAGAGAATCTGTGATTTGTGACTTCCATAAAGCATAGTTAATCTTGGTTTCCAAGTGTCTAAAAAGAGCAATAGAGTTTGAAATTAGAGATTGGAACTAGGTTTACGAATAATGGGAAGATGATATATGGGGTTATTATCTTTCCATGGCTTACGATAAAGTGGATTAAATAAGACTCTAGAGATGAGTCTAGTTTAAAACGACTCGCTACCTCCTGCTGTTAGCTTATTAGCTGCTAAGAGTAAGTTATTACTCCAGGACTCAGTTTCTTTGATTGTAAAAAAAGATAAAATAAATTGTACCTGTCTTAGATGGTTAGTGTGAAGATTAAATGAGCAAATGTATATAAAAGTGTTTAGAGTCTAGCACAGAATAAGTCTCAGTAAATATTATTTATAAGTAGTAGTACTGTATTATACTTCAAAAAAACCCTTGTATTACAGGGAGATGACTCTAGTAATTGCTCCTAAGGGTTATATGTGTCAAAACAGAATTAAGAATTTGTCTATTTCTGTGAGGAGATGAAGCTATGAAAATTCCTCTCTTGACATTTCTAAAAATCACAATAAATGATAAAACAGAAATTTAAGTGAGGCAGACCCAACACGAATGAGAGATCAGGGAAGTCCTACTGATTACGGAAAACCATCTTTCAGGAAGTCAGAGATAAGGGTGTATGGGAACAGACTTGCAGTAACATGAGGATATGTATAATTTTTAAGCTGAGCAGGGAGTGTGGGAGAAATACAAAACAGTAATTATTTGGATAATATTTACTCCTATGGAGAATAAAAATGAAAAACAAAAAAATAAAAGATTCACAAGGCTCAGAGGAAAAAAAGCCTGGACCTGAGCTTGCCGATAGGGAGCCCAATTCCTTTTCTGTCACTTACTAGATAATGAACTTGGTTGGGTTGCTCAGGGTGTCTACAGTTATTTTCCTGTTTTGCAAAGCAGGGGTGATAATGCCTGGCATGGAGTCATTTTCAGTAATGTTAGTTGAATGCATTCTTTGAGTCTGAACTACCTCTCTTGATTTGGTACTAGGTTTTGGTTTTTTCCTTTTTCTTCTTCTTTTCCCAGATCAACACCACATTCAGGATTTACCCTTAATAAACTGAGTAAGTGGGTAACTTCTCTGCAGGTTTGAAATTCCTGACTGTGATGCATTATTTTACGGGGCATCCCTCATAGTATAGGGTTGGCCACAGAACTCTCCTCGAATTAGCCCTGGGGGACCTGTGCTTGAGAATTAGTCCTGCTGAATTGGCCTTTGGGGGTTCCTTGGATCTGAAGCTACATTAGTGGGTTAGTTACTAAGCTTCCAATGGACCGCTTGTTGTTTTAGTAGCTTCCCTGGAAGAATTAAAGGTTTTAGCTGGATGTGAAACATCAGACAGAAACTGTAGGGAAGATTTATTGACAATGAATCTCAACTTTCCAAAAGTTCATTTGAAACCAACTTCCTTCTTATTCAAAATGATTCAGATTTGAAACGCTCCAGGGGCCTCTCCCGGACTTTAGAGAATTAGGGAGCTTTTTACCTGCTGTCATAGATTATCTCTCCATTGTTTCTTGACTTGTTGAGGGGGAGATTTGATTGGTAAGTTGCCTCTTCCCTAGGGCCTGAAATTCTTTACTCATTCAGAAGATAAGTAGGACTCCAACAATACATTCCACAAAGCTTTCTCCCCTGCATGGATCCCAAGGTAACCAGCCCGAGCCATGCCAAGGGTATAAGGAGCGGGGCAGATGCCACAGGGAAAGAACAAAAGGAGAAAGATGAGGTTGAGTGATGCTGGGGGTTGCTACGCCTGCTACTGTTTTTAGCTAAGTACAGAATCAGGATAGAGTAGAGCAAAAAGCACAGACTTGAATTTGAATCTTTGCTTTGTCACTGGAAATGTGATCTTGGGAAACTCAATAAACTTTCATGTTCCTTTTCCTCTTCTGTAAAGTGCACTGAATAATTTCTATCTTGAAGTGTTACTGATATTATTAGAAATAACATATGTATAAAGAATAGTAGGAAATTAACAAATCAAATCATTAACAACAGGTGTTGAGCACTGACTCAGACAATGTGTGCCAGGCACCGTCTATGTGCTCCATATGTATTTTCACATTTCAGCCCCTTGAAATCTACAAAGTAAGTGTCATTGTCATTTTTACTTGGCAGATGAGAAACACTAGAATTGGTGAGTTTCAGTAACTTTTTTCCAACCAGCTGGTGAGTGGTGTTGCCAGAACTGGAACCAGGACTGACTCCAAAGCCTGTCTCATATTAATAAGCCCCTTTCACTGCTTCTGTTTTCATGGGGCCCAATTCAAAGTTCTGTCTGTATGAAAAGGAAAAGAAGAGGCACGTGGCTCTCTGCGTAGGGTTTGCATGTGATGGGATTGAAAGAAGTGGTAGAGAGCAGGGTTGTTTAGGGTTTTAAATAAAAGTAGTTTTCAAAATCCAGTTCCTTAAATCCTAAGCAGAGAAGAACCAGGAAGTGCCTCAATGCTCTCTACTTTGGTCACACAGTCATCAGTGATCCACAGGAGAATTTAGAGCTCTGCTATTTGTATTTCTTTCTCAAAAGAAAAAGAAACAGAGGCTCAGAAAGTGATCATGACTTATCCAGAGTGAGGTAAGTCAGTTGGGAGAACAGTTTACCACACCTTGTGCACCCTCATTCAGGCACCCTCATTCAGGCCTCTAAAGAAGGAACCACAATTAATGAGATAGCGTCAAGATCCCCAACACTGATAGGAACCTGCTAGCTATCACTGACACTTTAGTGTGGATTAAAGGCACCTTGTTGTTACCTGTCCCAGAGAACATTTCTCTGGGTTCATATTTAGGCAACATGTCCTTTTTCTACTTACCAACCAGATTTTACTTATAGGTTAGGCTAGTCCTGTGCAGTAGGCTGGAAGAGAGAAGAGCTACAGTGGGGGCAGGAAAGTAGGAAGGATGCAGGAGGGTATGTGATGTGTGGATGCATGTGTGTGGGTTTCTGTCCTGCTCTGACTTAAAAGGTTAAGTGGTGATGTCATGTGGGCTCATGCTCTTTTTCTTTCAAGAATATACATTTTCTGGTTCTCTATGTGGCAATATTAAATTAACTTTTTAAACCCCAGTTCCTATTACTTCCCACGTGAAGCTACCCACAATTCGTAAAGTAGTTTTTTCGGCTTTCTAGACAGCCCAACATTTATATAACATCTCCCCAGTGTTCAGATCCCAGTTTAATTGTCCCTGTCTCAGGGAAATGCCTTGATACTAGCCTCATGCACCCCTAATACATGTTTTTTCTGTGCCCTCTATTCCTTTCTTCATGCACTTGTCAGAGTTCTATGAATGTTACTAGATTGATTGATGTCTGTCTCCCTCACTAGACTCTAAGTTTAAGGAGGCACAGGTCTCTCGGGTCCAGAGCTCTAATTCCTCAGGACCTAGTATAGTGCTCAGCATGGAATCACTCAATAAATATTCCTTGACTGAATGAGTAGTTTGTGTCCCTTTGCATTGTATATAACTTTCGCATTTCTGGCACTACCATTGAATTTTGTTTCCTTAGGGTTTAGCACAGTGTTGACGCTTAGAAAATGCTAAAAAAAAAAAAAAAAAAAAAGTTTTTTAAACATTTTTGAAAGAGTAAAATGGATAGAATTGGTTAAAATCCCTCCCCCATGGAAGTTTTGTAAATTTCGATAAATCCAGGCAGCTACAAAAATTCCTAGGAGTGACGTTTTCCTCTGAGAGGAAAAATATAAAAATCACAGAAATCTAGTGTCCCAAATATTTGTAAATTGTTATGATTTTTAGATTTACATTTATCCAGCTGTATGACTTCCCTCAAGTGTTGTTCACATCAGTATCATGTTTTTATATATAACATAAGGTCATTAAAAATCTGATTTCATGATTGATAGCCCAGGTTTTTCTGTCCCCAAGCTGTCCGGGAGGGTACATAGTAAAGGCTCAAGGGCTTGGACTTTGGTATAAAGAATGTGTTATGGGGCTTCCCTGGTGGCGCAGTGGTTGAGAGTCCGCCTGCCGATGCAGGGAGCGCGGGTCGTGTCCCGGTCTGGGAAGATCCCACATGCCGCGGAGCGGCTGGGCCCGTGAGCCATGGCCGCTGAGCCTGCGCGTCCGGAGCCCCGCAACCGGAGAGGCCACAACAGTGAGAGGCCCGCATACCGCGAAAAAAAAAAAAAGAATGCGTTATGGTCTCAGCTCTGCCACTTTCTGGGTGTGCTCTTCAGGAAAATTGTCTAAGCACTCTGAAGCTCAGTTTCCTCATACGTAAAATAGGGATGGTAATAATAGCACCCATCTCATGGGTTTGGTATAAGGGTTAAATGGTAATAAGGGTTAATAATGCACAGTGTCTAACATATAGTAATAAGTTCAGCGAACAAGTTTAAGCTAAAAAATAAAAGGTATCTAGCTATCTCAGTTTCTCAAAAAATGTTCTCCCAATAATAGGGTTTTTATTATTTAAAAGAATTTGAGTAACTATTGTTTTTAGGACTTTGAAGCCAGAAAAGAGGAGACCATGCAATCAAAAAGATGTAAGTTATATGTCTCAATAAGTGTACAATATATATGTCCTCAAATAATCAATATTACATCAAAAATGAATCATTCATAAAATGATTCCATATGGCGACATCTTAATTTGTAATAGGAATATCAATGCCACAAGAGTGGTATCATCATTTCTAGGTAATTGGATTTATGAATTTCTGTGTATTTCCACTGAAGCAGAGGAGTTACAGCAAGGCACTGCTGGGGAGTAGAAAAAACCCTATGCCCTGGGAATAAAGAAACTATGGATTTGCTCTTACCTAGATCACTGCAGACTTGAGCAAGGAAGTGTCCCTCTGTGGGGTCTTAGTTTCATTGTTGATGAAAAGAGAGGGTTAGTTGGTCTAGGTTTTTTTAATCTTCCTTCTTCCTTACTTCTGAACTTATATTTTTTCAAATGAAATTTTACTAGAAAACAAAGACAACTTAAATGAATGCAAGCTGAACTGCTGTTCTCGATGCGAGTGGAGAAACAGCTATTTATTTATATATATAATAAATACATATTTATAATATGTATTATAAATATATATTTTATATACATATATTTATATAAATATATATGTATTTTTTCACTTCAGCATTCTGGCTCTGTTCTTCATTCTTAGCTTGCTGTTGGTGTTACCTAACGCATATCATTACTATAACTGGAGTTTCACCTTAGCACAGAACTGCCGTTCTCACCTGGAGGGATGATGCCTTCCACCCTCAAGTTAAATCAGAACCTCTAGCGGGCCTGGAGAGCATGTTGAGTTCATGAAACAGATTTAATATAATATAGAATTTCATATTTGGAAAATTGAAAAGGAACCTATTGCTTTCAAGATGTTGGGTAACGGAAAATCCTCTTGAGGGTACACTGGATTCTCCAGGTGTGTGAAAGATTTTTTTGTATGTCAAAAGGTATAAAGGAACACTGGTTTAGACCTGGAAGAAGATCATTTGCCACTTTAAGTTGCTTATATTCTGGAGAACGTATCAGTCTTCTGTGGATTAACCATGCCAACAGCCCTTTCACAGTAGCTGTGACACTGCTGGGCCTGGGAGATCTGAAAAGAAGGCAAGATCGACTGACTTGCAGAGCAAAAGAAGAAGTGATTAATTCCATATTGCCCATTTGGACACCACGTCTACCAGACATGGACTGCTCGCACCTTGTTCTGAAATGTGCTTTTTAAATATGGAGAAAATCTCTCTATCACATTGTAATATGTCGCAATTGCCCCCTAATATCATCTCCACCCTCCCCCTTCACACACAAGATGACAACTATGGCAAACATCTCGGCAAGAAAATAGATCAGTTTGCCACTATGACCTTAATTCTTAATTCTGGTTTTTGCCCTAGAGACTCCTCCTATCTTCTGCCTGTGAGCCCTCAGCTTCTGTGACATCCAGCCATACACCTGCTGCTGGTATACTTCTCACCCATCCAACACCTATAAATCAGATCCAGGATTACCTAGATCCTACATATCAGCCAGGTGAAAGGTAAAGCTCTCTAAGACCATGGAACATAGGTTATCACCAGCTTTGATTAATAGGTAAGGTAGGACCTGAGAGAGGGTTTGAAACATTGCCTAAAGCAGCAGCAGTTCTGACCCCAGAGCCCTGCTGCTAAAATGGAAAACCCAAATAGGCCACCCAAACCCAGAAGGAATAACCCTCCACATACTGCATAATCTCTTCTACCCATAAAAAGATCTTCCAACTGTACGTAATAAGTCTCATTTCATTTTGTTTCCTTTTGGTTCCTTGAAAGCACTCTCCCGCTAGCTCGCTTTCATTAGATTTTAGCAATATATATGTGGATGAAGCATTTCAGCTTTGTTGATAATTGTTGTCAACACTGATTGCATTTTAGAACCATGCTATGATAATTTTTAATAGCACAGTTTTATAACATCAGCTAAAAACAGAATTTTAAAAAACGCCTCTGTGTTTTATCACTCCAGCAAATTAAACATTTTTATTTTCCTGTTCCCTTCCAATATCTAGCTAGATGCTTGCATAATATTTGAATAGCTGTAATCACAGCACAGACAAAATTGTATTACTTAAGTGTATCATGTATGCATTTTTCTGAATCTGCCTCAGAGTGATCATTTTAAGGACCGCATATCATTGTGCCGTGTAGATTTGCCAGCATACGCTAAAAACCAGTCTGTTACGTTGATTTTAGGTGAGTTGTATACGTTTTGCTATTATTAACAATTCTGTAGTCATCATCTATATACGTTCATGTATTTTCTTTGTTTTGAAAATTGTTTTCTGGAAGTAGCTTCAGGGGTAGGTTTGTTGTATCAGAGGGTAAGGATGTATTTATGGTTAAAGCATATGCAAATTTTTGCTCTTTTACATATTTCATAGTAAAACCTTATTAAGGCAGAATGCCACTAATTTGAAATTCAGATGATTACCCTGGAAGATTACTCTTTAAAAGACAAAATAATATTATAAATATGAATATATCATAATAGTATAATTACTAATATTATAAATTCAAAATGCAAATCAAAACCATGGGATATTACCTCACACCTGTTAGAATGGCTATTATCAGAAAGATACCAGGCAACAAGTATTAGTGAGCCTGTGGAAAGAAGGGAACCCTTGTGCACTGTTGGTGGAAATGTAAATTGGTACAGCCATATGGAAAACAGTATGGACACTCCTCAAAAACTAAAAATAGAGCTAACTTATGATCCAACAATTCTACTTCTGCATATTTATTCAAAGAAAATGAAGACACTAACTTGCAAAGATGCATCACTCCCATGTTCATTGCAGTATTATTTAAAATAGCCAAGATATGGAAACAATTGAAGTGTCCATTGGTGGATGGATGTATGGATGTATAAAGAACACACACACACAAAATGGAATGTCACTCAACCATAAAAAAGAGTGGAACCTTGCTATTTGTGACAATATGGATGGACCTTGAGCACATTATGCTAAGTGAAATAAGTCAGACAGAGAAATACAAATACTGTACGATCTAAAACATGCAAACAGACAAAAACTATGTGTGGTGATAACTAGAACTATCGTGGCGATCATTTTACAACATATACAAGTATCAAATCATTGTTTTACACCTGAAACTAATTAATCTTGTATGCCAATTATATCTCAATCAAAAATTAAATTGAAAAAACATCAGTAAAGCAAATTTAAAGCCTGTAACTGGATAAAGTATACACGGGATCCTTTCTGTATTATTTCTTAAAACTGCATGTGAATCTAATCTAAAACATGCAAACAGACAAACAAACAAAAACAAGCTCTCAGATACATAGAACAGATTTGGGTGAAGGCAGTCAAACTGTACAAACTTCCAGTTACAAAATAAAAGGTTATACAATAAATAAATAGGTCATGGGGATGTAATGTATATCTATACAACTATAGTTAACTATAGGCAACTATAGTTAATAATATTAATATATAATTAATATATAATAATAATATTATTAATTAATATTATATATTAATTATATATAATATATAATAATTATATCTTATTAATTAATGTTATATATTATTAATTATTATAATATAATTAATATATAATAATATTGATATATATTAAGTACCGCAAAATAAATAAATAAATTAAAATTAAAAACTAAATAAATAAATAAAAACGTTCAAAAATTGTACTGTACTTATATAAATAGAAATTTATTGGTAATTAAAAGTGGATCTTAACTATTCTTTAGAGTGACTTTCCAATATTTTTGATCAGTAGCCATAATAAAAACATGCTATTTAGGGCTTCCCTGGTGGCGGAGTGGTTGAGAGTCCGCCTGCCGATGCAGGGGACGCGGGTTCGTGCTCCGGTACGGGAAGATCCCACATGCCGCGGAGCTGCTGGGCCCGTGAGCCATGGCCGCTGAGCCTGCGCGTCCGGAGCCTGTGCTCCGCAACGGGAGAGGCCACAGCAGTGAGAGGCCCGCGTACCGCAAAAAAAAAAAAAAAAAAAAACATGCTGTTTAGGTAGCATATGTACACTGTGCACACACACAAACACATAAATATCTATAAGGTGCACCACAAAATTTCATAAAACAACACTTACCCATACTACATGCAGTGGGATCTGCTATATTCCATTTGTTCCTTTGTGATTTATTTCATTCCAGAGTCATCTATTGCATGCTCTCATTCTCCCTCTTTCTCTCTCTCCCCCCCGCCCCGTTTCTTTCCTTAAGCTAGCTGTAGCCCACCAAATTTATTTCATGATCTTGATCAGTAGATTAATAAATACCCTTTGGAAGCAGCTTTGCCAATATGCAATATGTAGAACTTTAAAATGACTTACTAACATTGAATTCAAATATCTATATGTACTATCTTTTTTTTTTTTTTTTTTTTTTTTTTTTTAGGCAAACTCTCAACCATTGCGCCACCAGGGAAGCCCTATATATACTATCTTTTAACTTCAAATTTGGCACCAACAAATAATCCCTTACCAGTGGTAGCAGTCATAAGAAATATATTCAGTAAAGGAAACCAACTTGTTCTGTGAACAAAAGTATAAAAGAAACCATAATCTATCTTTCTGTTTCCTCTTTCATTCATTAGCTAGAATCTGATTTTTATTTCTGTCGCTTGTACATTTTATACCAAAATCTAAACTCTGACTCATGGCATGTAACAGCATTCAGTTTGGTTGCTTAATTTCTTCTTTGGCATGAAGAAATCTGAGGAAAAACTCAAGTGGCATGTACTTACTGAGATATGGTATGCCAAAGTAGCTAGCAATGTCTGACATAAAGAAGACCTTTAAAACGTGTCTGCTGACTACAAATGGACAGATTGTAAAAGGGAGTGTATGCAGGAATATTTAGAGTAGGCTGGCCGGGGGCTTAAATCCCCAAGACCACCTGGTACTCAGAGATTTAGTCATTGATTCTTTCATTATCCTCTATTTTACTAGACTACAATGAACATTGCTTAAACTGCTAGAAAGTAGCATAACATGCAAGGGATAACATTCACTTATTTGAATATTTAAAAATATAATTAATGCTAATAGACTTCTTTTTACCCACAAATTGCTCTATGGCTTAAAGATATGGACAGAAGAGTAGTTATGAACCTTTCCATTGTTCAAGAAATTGTAGAGTGCCAGCTAATTTTTTCCCATGTTCCTACAAAATGCAATCATCTCATGTATGCAGAATGTAAGTTATTATAGTATGTCTTATTACATTCCGCCATGTAGTTACTTGTCCCCATGTAGTTATTTAGTGTTCAGCCCTGTTTTTTCTTTTTTCCTTTATGTCATTTTTAATCCATTATAATATAATACATTATTTATCTTGTACATCATTTAAATTTAAAATTCAGCTGAAATATAGATTTTTTTTCCCCACATGATTAAGTTAGTAATTACTATCTGGCTTTATCGAAAACAAGGAAGATACAATATTAAATAAAATACTACTTGCCCCCTTTTGATAGGATTTAAATTTGCTTTTATAACAAATTGTTATGATATTTTCCTACTTTTAAACTAAATAGCCTTTTTTTATTCCAAAAGAATTGAATTCATGAATTAGTTATAGCTTTGCTTCAAAAGACTTTAGCAAACATCAAGATTATATTTCTCTAAAAACATTTCATCATTTTGTCTTAATTTTTTCTGTTCTTTTTCCATTATAGGGACAAAATCTAAAACTGAAGTATAATGTTAAAACTTTGTCTTTATGTTAAATTAGTCCTTACTTAATATAGCTTTATTTTATTAACTCTTAATGGAAAACGTAGTAAAGAGAACATTGATTTTTGTTGTTCATGGTGTTTTTTTAAAGAATTACAGTTGCAGATTTTTGTTGTTGTTGCTTTATTTAAGAATTACAGTTGCTTTTTTATTTACGATATCTTTACTAAATATTTCTGTAGATCATTGGCCTTGTCTTCGATTTATAACCTCAAAGAGGATACCTTGAGACAATGTAATAAGGGGAAAGCTATAGTAAGGAATTATAAAACAAAGGGATTGTGGTTCTTCTTTAAAGAGTTGGGCCATAGAACTTAACCTTTGTTCCCATCTTTTTTATCCATATAATGGATACCTGTGACCTTGCTTATACTTCATAGAAATATTTGGAAATGAATAAATATATATGTCAATAAGTGCTTCAAAGTCTTGAAATAAAGACACATCATTTATTTAGTAATAGCAAGAAAAATGTGTTGTGTAACACCCGGATATCAAATACTTATTTAAATCTATTATGTTTTTAAAAGTGTCTATTTTTCACTGGACTTACATTGTACTATTAAGTCATGGAGATCTGTGTATGTGTTGGGGGAAACTGATGAAGGAGGAAAGAAAAAGAGAAAATGCACTAACTTGTCCTTATGTGCTACACCTTGTAAATATACTTTCTCAGGTAATTCTCCTAACAACGCTGCTAGGTATACACTATTACCCCCATGTTGTACAGGAGGAAAATATAGCTCAACGAGAGCAAATAACATGCCCATGTCTCCCGATTGATGAGTTCCTAAGCTACAATTTGAACCCAACTATAAAACTCAGCTCTACAGGACACCACGAGGTTTCTCAACTTTCAAATTGCTGCTCTGGAAACTTCTGTTTACAGCTAAAATAGGAAAGGGCAGGGCTAGTTTAATTAAAAGAAATAATTTATAATATTACCCAAAGCAATTTCTTTTTTAGCTTCTCTCAATGCTGCCATGACAGTTGTAGCTGAAGATTTGGATCATTTCTTATTTTATCTTGCTGGTTTGCCCAACTCTAGTTCCTGAGCTTACAAAAATATACTTGCTAAACATGAGGGAAAGGGCAGGACTTATACTGCAATTTCTCTGCTTGGTTATTTATGTAATTAACATGGTCATTTCAGAGAGGGACTGGAGATTGATGAGAGGAGGGGAGGCTTGATGGAGATAGGGAAATTCCAGATGACAGAGATTGCCAGATTTCCTGCTGGCCCTTTATTACCAAACTCTACCTCCTACTCTTCTTGCACAGCTGTGTGCTTCATTAAATAGAGATGCCTACAAATCACAGCAGGGTTAAAATGCAGAGCAGGGGGAATTCCTGTACACTGGCTGCTGCCAAGTTCCTAGAGTTTTAACAGCACACTCACCAAACTGCTTCCCTCCCCTCCAAAAATTAGAGATAGGTTCAATATCGAGTGTATTCACCAAGGATAGCGCCTCTCTGTTCTCTTGGAGAGTTTGAAACATCTTGTAGATACATTGGTAAATGTGCCGATGTCCAACGCAACATGGTATGGGTCTTGCATTGCCAGATATGAGACTTTTGACCTCGATGTTGCCATTAGTCTTCCAGTTGAGTCAGGGACAATTACCTAATCATTTGAAACAGATTTTCCCATTCATAGTTTGGGTGTAGTGCTTGTCAGAAAGCTGCCTTATGGGATTTAGGGCTAAGAACCCTGTTGCTACTACTGGTCAGGGGAGGGATAAAGGGATATGACTTAATTCAACAATGTATATTGAAAGTGGATGTGTGCAAGGCACTGTCATGACTGAAGTAGAGGATGACAACATAAGTAGGAATGGACTAATATACACTAATAGGGCTAGTGTGAGGGAAGCTCTGATGAGTGGTATGCTGGAGTTTTTAAAAAGGCACAATGGGCATATGGGGGGAAAATGCAAATTTCACTTGGATGGATTGGAAAATTTCAAGGGAGAGGTAACACTGCCTCAAGACTTTGAAGGATAGATAAAGATGGAGGCACTTACAGTGGAGAAAAAAAAAGTATAAACAAAGGTACAGAGAGTGGAGTTTAGTGGATTATTAGAATGGTCTGTTGCCTTGTGTTAAGTAGTAGCGTTATATAACTGCATTATAGTACAATCAGTATTGTTTGGCAATTAAAAATTAATGTAGTTGTCTTCATATGGGCATTTTTGTCTCCAATCAGGCCCATCTGCAGCTTATCTTACACCAAGTGTATTCTTGTATTTATGTTATGTTCATTGCACATATAGGCATTTAACTTTGTGACCCTTGGGACTTGAATAAAGAATATGAGAGAAATAGGCAGATTGATGGAGCTTCTGTAATGGGAGGATATTTGTATGGTTGTTGATGGATGGACAGAGGATGAACAGGAATGTGAAGGATCAAAGTGAAGGGTCTGGAGGTCCCTGGAAGAAAATTAGTAGCTAGCTGTTAGGCAGAATTTAAGTCTACCTTCATCTGGAGAATTTCAGTACCCAATCCAGACAAGGAAAACAGAGTAATTCAAGTTAATTGCATTTGTTGAGCACATACTTACACAAACACTACAATAGATACAGCATGGATATTGAGATACGGTAATATATTGTCCTGTCTCCAACTACAAGAAACAGAGACAGACATGTAAGCAACTATTGCACAAGATAGAATTCAGTAAGTGCTAGTAGTTTGCCATGAAAGTATAGAGGAAGACATTTATTTTGACTGGGGAGGGATAAGACACATTTAAGAAGAATTATATTTGAGGTGAGATGCAAAGATTAGCTGGGTTGTTGATTACTAAACAAATGTGGAAAGGTATTTTTGATTGAAAGAAAGAGTAGGCCATAAAATGCAAGTACTATTTCAGAATTAAGACTAGGATATGAATTATATTTTATTATGAGATGAGATTAGGGTCAGATCATCAAGTGTCTTCAAAGCCATTTCATTGAGTTTGGACTTAAAACTTGATCATTGAAGATATCTGAGAGGTGAAGTGAAACAGGTCTATGTATAAACTCAGGGGTGCTGGGGGGCTCCATTATTGCCACAGCTTATAGCTCTAAGATAGAGCTAGGCTTGTCTGAGAATTCCCCAGACAACCATAGCCTAGGGAGATAGGACTGGATTGTAATTATTGATTATTTGGCTTAAGGGTCAGATATATATTGAGATGCACAAGCTTAGCTCTTAATATGGGTTTGATGGCCACTCCTTCTCCAACCCCACCTGCTTCTGTGGGCTCTTATAGCATTTTATTTATTCTCTCCTATTTCTATTACTTAACACACTGCCTGGTAAGTAATAAGTACTCAATAAATGTTTGCTGAATGAACAAACTACTGATTTATTTTAACAAGTGAGCGAGAGCCTGGTGATCAGAGCCTGAGTAAACAATCTGTACATGAGCATCTCATATTGAGCAGGACAGAAGACTAGCCTTTGATTCTTTCGCTTTTGTCCTTGAGTACTTGGATAAATCACTCATTTCCTGAGGTGAGTCTCCTTCGTTTGAAATCGTTAGGGAACACTCTTCACTGTGCTTTACCCCCAATGGACTGAGCCAGTTGCAGCTTCAGAAAGTCAAGCTTCACATCTCCCCAATTTATTTCCTCTTCGAATTTTGAAAGGATCAGAGTTTGAAGGCTGCCATAAAACAACTAAAATTTTTCCAAAAAAATACTATCTTATAAATACCAAGGTTGAACAGATAAATTACAATTTCCTACCTAGAACAAATTTTCTGAGATAATTGTTAAATTCTTAATATTATATTAGGTATATATTACCTGGAAAATTTTTATACTCCTTTTCATAATTGCAGTTGATGCTTTCATAATATTTATAATTGTATATTATATTAATAAACAAGTCAATAATATTATAATAAGTGCAAATCAATTTTTAAGTCTTTTAAGAGATATTACAAATCACTAATTAGGAAATATTTGATCAGTGAAAAGTTTTTGTCCACCATGGAAAGAGTGGTTAAAGTCTAGTCTTTGTTCTCTACAAAGTATGTTTTTAATATTTCCCATTTTTGCTTGACACATCTGAAATCAAAAAGCAATTTGGGCAAAGTTTGGTTTCCAACTCTCCAGTTTATATGGGGCATTCCCTGATACTCAGTGATATATTGTTGTTATCTAGAGACATATTAAAGACACCATGTAAATGAAATTGTCTGTGTGTGTGCATGTGTGTGTGTGTGTGTGTGTGTGTGTGTGTGTGAGAGAGAGAGAGAGAGAGAGAGAGAAATGCATGACAACACAGGACCAGACCCTCATAAGTTGGAATGTGGAAGAGGCACTATTACATTTTTAAGTGTTCTCCCTTCAATTTCTGGGCTCATCTCTTCCCTGCCATGCCACTGTGAAAGATGGTCATGTTTCCAGCATCCTCTCCTAACCCTGGTGCTCTGCTTGTCCCGAAAGCTTGCAGAGACACATGCAAAGAGATTAGGACTCAGCTCTGGTCCCTTCAAATAGTGTAGGCTCATTGCTCAAGCCATAGAATATATCAGAGAATAATGTAGATATATCAACAATCAAAGGATGAGTATAGAAAAAAATCTTGCTTTGGCAGAGATTTGATAAAGTGTGCGTTTACAGTCAAGTGCCTGGAAATTCTACATGCTTTAGTGCTGCTTAAATGATTTCTTCTGTGTCTTAGAGACCTCTCTTTTAAGACTTTCTCTCTCCTTGGTGTACACCACAGTCTTTGGTAGATTCCCGTTGCTTGGGGATCATCCTTACACCTTTCCAAAGTACTCTCAAAAATGAGAGGTCACTGGTTTCTTAGGAGAGGGTATGAGAGAAAGGAGTAAAGAGATGCCAAAGATTTCCTTCAGCATATGATTCTCAGAATTAATGAGTCAATTTTACACACACACACTCCTCCATTTATATAAAAGGCATTTTTTAAAGTGCTGTCTAGATTGACATATATATACTAATATGTATAAAATAGATAACTAATAAGAACCTGCTGTATAAAAATTAAATTAAATTAAATTAAAAAAGCATAAAGTGCTGTCTAAAAACCAAAACCAAAAAAAATAAAATAAAATAAATCCAAGAAAGATTTTTTTGGTGTGTGTTCACCAAACCATTTTATTTTCCTTTTGGGCATAGTTAAATATATGTTCCAGCTTCCCTTAAACTTAGATGTGGCCGTGTGACTTGTTTCTAACCAGTACAGTATGAGCAGGAGCGCTGCATGCTACTTCCAGACTTCCTAAGGTTACAAGAAGATCCTTTGCTTGCCTATGCCTCTCTCTCGCTTTGGTACACTACCAAACGTAAGGTAGATAGCTGGTGGGAAGCAGCCACATAGCACAGGGATATCAGCTTGGTGCTTTGTGACCGCCTGGAGGGATGGGATAGGGAGGGTGGGAGGGAGGAAGATGCAAGAGGGAAGAGATATGGGAACATATGTATATGTATAACTGATTCACTTTGCTATAAAGCAGAAACTAACACACCATTGTAAAGCAATTATACCCCAATAAAGATGTTAAAAAAAAAAAGTAAGTAAATAAATAAATAGATGGTGAAAATGAAAAAAATTTAAAAAAAAAGAGCCTTTGCTTGCTCTCTATCTTCCCCTCGCCTCCCCTCTCCCTCCCTCCCCTCCCCTCCCTTTCATTTTTCTCCCTTCTCCTCCTCTCTTCACTTCCAGGTTGGATAGATAGGACCCAGAGGAGTTTTTGAGCCCTAGAGGATAGCCTGGCTACTAGATGGAAGAATTCAAGATCTCGGTCTAGAACTTGTAGGAAACCTGCACAGGAGAGTAGCCTGAAAGGATATATCCTCCTAAGACTGTGTAGTGAGAACTAAACTTTGATTGTGTCATTTGTTTTGAGACTATGGCATTTAATTTTCACTGTAGTTAGCTTTTACTCTAAAACAAGGGTCATGTAGAGTATGTTCCGGTCAGCCAAAAGATGAAGTTCTCAGGGAGAATACATTTGATCTCTCTATGAATGTGCTACTTTTGTTCTTCTAGGGAATATGCCTTGATCAACAAGAAGACCTGCCAAATATGTACAGTCAGCAGGATTATTACAATTTCCTACTGCCATTGATGGTGACTGACTCTATACCTTTAATAAGGTCACAAGTACTGAGTCTGACACCATCCCTGCGGTGGTTTGGGGTCCAGCCACCATGGTATATAAATCTGGCACTAAAATTAGAGCAGTTAGCCATGTGAAGAATTTGGGTTCTGTACCTAAACCACAGTGAACCTTAATGCAGAATGGTAAAGATTTATCACTGTATAAATCTCTGTGCAGTGATTTGGTTTGTTTTTCTTTTGTTAAAAAAATCAAGAGACCATAAAATTGTCTGAGAAATAACTCTGTGTCTCCGTGAATACTGAGGCTTCTGTGAACTGAACCATGCCCCTCCGTATAACCCCTGTGACTCATCATTCTCAAGGGGATGAGGATTTAACTTTAGACCACAGTATAGAACAGGGATAACAATTACCTCCCTTTTATTGGGTACCTGCCAGGTACTGTACTAAACACTTTACTCTTACAGCAACATAACACATTAGGTGTTTGTATTTCCTGTTCTCCAAATGAGGAAACGGAGGTTTAAGAAGCATAAGGAACTTGCTCAAGGTCAACCATCTGTAGTGTGGCAAAACCAGAATTCCAAAATTCCTGTTTCCACTAGTGCCCAGCCTCCTGTTATGGACATATGGACCTTTAGATTATCTTTAATTGTATTCGATACCTCCCTTTTATATACAATGTCCCTCTCATGAATATATTTTTTGTCACTTTTATTTTTGAAGTATAATTGATTTACAATGTTGTGTTAGTTTCAGATGTACAGCAAAGTGATTCAGTTATACATGTTTATATATCTATTCTTTTTCAGATTCTTTTCCCGTATAGGTTATTACAAAATATTGAGTATAGTTCCCTGTGCTATACAGTAGGCCCTTGTTGGTTAACTATTTTATATATAGTAGTGTGTATGTTAATCCCAAACTCCTAATTTACCCTCCACCCACCTTTGGTAACCATAAGTTTCTTTTCTATGTCTGTAGATCTATTTCTGTTTTGTAAGTAAGTTCATTTGTATCATTTTTTTAGATTCCACATATAAGTGATATCATTAGATATTTATCTTTCTCTGTCTGACTTGCTTTGCTTAGTATGATAATCTCTAGGTCCATCCATGTTGCTGCAAATGACATTATTTTATTCTTTTTATGGCTGAGTAATATCCCATTGTATGTATATACCACATCTTATTGATCCATTCATCTGTTGATGGACATTTAGGTTGCTTCCATGTCTTGGCTATTGTAAATAGTGCTGCAACGAATATTTTGTTGTAATGAGTTTACACTGTAAAAGTTTTCTCAGATTCTCAGTCACTGAACTTTGGATACATCATGGAAACAGTGTGATCGTTTGCACATTTTATGTTCTCCTTAAATTGTTTTGAATTTGAAACTCGAAAGATCATGGAAATGTTACTCCTGATCACTTCCCTTTTAAAAAGATAGAATTTACTGCTTTTTTTTTTTCATTCAATGCCAACATTGGAATGGTCCTATTAGAAAAGGAACTTTTCAGCTTTCACATCACTAAACACAGTGGAGATGCAAGAAAGCTATGGCTCTTATTGTGACTAGACCGAGTAATGTCATGATAACCTGAATTTTGCAGAGAAACCTTTGAAAATGACCCAAAATAAAATAACAATTATCTCATTCACATTCTTTTCCCATTGTGGCACTAATCTATTTTTTTGAAAAATTTTTACCTATCATTCCACTTGTCTCCTCCCAAAAGCATTTGCCAGAATCTCCAAGTATCATTAGATGTAATTCAAACCACGGATTGCAAAAACCTCTGAAACATGATCTCACACTTGTACAAACCAACAGATGTGTATACACACACACAAAAAGCAGTAGCTTTTTCTGCCCTAAAGCTACTCCTATGTTTCAGCATCTCTGAAATTAAATAGGTGCTACTACTATTCAATAACCTTCCTAACACACAAATACCTACTATTATTTGGACCAATTATAGGTCATCTCATAATAAACAATGTACTAAATATTATCTTTCACATGGATCAAATCATGTATTCATTTGAGACAGGGTGTCATGTAATACTTGTGACTAGGTAGTAACTTTGAAAAATAAATAAATGAAGTTTTTATGAAAAGAAAGATGTGGAGAACATAACTACAGATAGCAGTTGACTGCTCCTAGAAGGATCTGGATGAAATGGGAATTGAAAACAGATACACTGCTTTCATACAGCTGTAGTTGTAGTTTTTTAAATACAAATATGCTGAATTTAAATTTTCCTAAGCTCAATACACTAATAACATGACCTCACAAGCCTACAGGTCATAGAGAATATCTGAAATTAGGGTGACAGATATCCTGTTTAAATGAGGTTGGTCTCATTAATCTAAAGTAATCATGCTTGTCCAATCCCTAAAGCTGTTTATTGCTTCCATAAAATCTGGGAATTAGGCCTGAGGCTATATATGTTCTGCACTGGATAAGCACCTTCCTTTAGAGCAGTTTTCTCTGTTTCTGTTCTTGTTTTCCTGTTAACTTGAAATTGGATCCAGCCTCCAAAAGTCAGTTTTGCCCTAAGCTTGGAAAGGGAAGACAGAATTAGTAGCAAAAGCCAACAGGTTATATGCAAGGGATAGAATTAAAGAATGAGTTAATGTGGAAAAGGAGAAAGCTCTTTGTCATCTGCTGTTTCCCTCAGGCTCCAGGAAGCTAAAATCAAAAATTGTTAAAGGCAGGTAACAGCACAAGGGGATCATCCGATAGACAGGGCACACATGTTGGAAAAACAGTGCTAATCTGTAATGAATAAACTACAAGAATCTGTCGTGAGCAGATCTAGAAATGGACTTCAAAAACATTGATTTCGGGGCTTCCCTGGTGGCGCAGTGGTTGAGAGTCCGCCTGCTGATGCAGGGGACATGGGTTCGTGCCCTGGTCCGGGAAGATCCCACATGCTGCGGAGCGGCTGGGCCCGTGAGCCATGGCCGCTGAGCTTGCGCGTCCAGAGCCTGTGCTCCGCAACGGGAGAGGCCACAACAATGAGAGACCCGCGTACCGAAAAAAAAACACCAAAAAAACCCATATTGATTTCCAAGTGTCTGGAGGGAATTCCCAGAGACAGCTTTGCAGTGACCAGAGAGCCAAGATTGAAGAAGACACAAACTCCTGGAATAGGAGTGATTTTATGTTTATTTTGGAATAAAATGTTTACAGGGAAAAATTAACCTGAGAATACTGCATAAATGACATTAAACAGGCTAAGAGTGAAGACCCTTGCTATATTATTTAGAAATCTAACGGTTACTAGAGAAGATAATCATATGGTTAAAGAAACACATAACATTTTGAAGTTAGCCAACTAACAGTGATTTGGTTTTCCATGGGGACAGGGAATCTATGAATGTGAGACTGAATGTGGAAATGCTTTTGAAATTTACCTTGAATCACTTACCTTAGGGGGAAAAAAAAGCAGCTGTTACAAACCCCTGGGAAAGGGGCATATTTAACATAAATAGGAATATAGGGAGGATTTAGATGAACAGATGTCTCTTGTTTAAATGTTCCATGTGAGGAACTTGGATGTCTCTCAGCCACAGACATGACTGAATGAGAAGAGGAAGATTACACAATTGCCACAATCGAAGAGGATGGTCAGGAGAAAACAGTAGCAAAGACAAAACCCGTAGATGCAAGAGGGAGAAAACAGTCCATAGAGAACAGTGTTTCGATGATTAACATATACAGATTACCATGTATAAAATAGATGAACAACAAGGGCCTACTGTATAGCACAGGGAACTATATTCAATGTCTTGTAATAAGCTATAATGGAAAAGAATCAGAAAAAGAATATATATATATGTGTGTGTATATATATACACACATATATGTATATATAAAGCTGAATCACTTTGCTTTACACTGGAAGCTAACATAACATTGTAATTTATATTTCAAAAAATGGTTATTGAAAAAAAATTTAAAATAATAAATAAATATGTAAATAAAATAAAACAGTGTTCTGAGTTGGTTTGGTGGCAGTGAGGGGACTTGTTCCTAGGGAAGCTGTGCTCCCTCTGGTAACCATAACTTTCTTTTATATGTGCTCTTCCATCTTCTAATTTAAAATGAATCCGTAGCTTTTGGGTGGGGGGGGACTTATCTTGTTCTGAGTCCTCAGCTTCCTAATCTGTTTGTGGAGCCCCCATCAGGCTCATCTGTTCTCCCTTGATTACATGTCCGTACTTCACACATTCATATGTGCCCTTTCACATCTAATTTATCAGAAATCCTGTTATTACCCTCATATCATTTTTATAAACATTCCACCTGACTGACTCACTTACCCAGTCTCTCCTTTATAACTTGAAGTATTGAGGATTATGCTGTTAAAATTTTATTTTGTATGTCAGGGTCAGCAAATTTTTCTTGTAAAAGGTCAGATAGTAAACATTTGCAGCCTCGCAGGCCTCATGGCCTCTCTCACAACTTCTCAGCTCTGGCACTGTGGTGTGACATTGTCCATAGATGGCACCTAAGCAGGGCTGTGCTCCAAAAACCTTCATTTACAGAAACAGTTGATGGTAGTTTTTGTGGATAGTAGTTTATAGACCTCTCTTGTAGATGAGAATCTTCTATTTTTCTTGAGTAAAATTTCCTTTGAGAGTCTTTTTCTATGGCATTATGACCTCTCCTTTTCTTATTGTTTTTGAAATATCTTTTCCTGAAATGTAGATAAATGTCTTTAATATGATCATTTTTCATATACCTTTGAATCTATGACCAACCTGGGTTTGTTCTCTAAGTTGGTTGCCATTTAAGAAGCACAGAGCCATCAAATCAAACTTAAAAGAATTTTCTTTCATTTCATTTCATTTTTTTAAAATTCTAATTTATTCTTTTTCTCTGGAAGGATATTAAAAAAGACCCAATCCATAACTTTGAGTGATAAGTTCCTTTCTTCTTTACTCTTCCCCCATTTTCATATACATTACACTCTATTCATCTCTTCTCCACCAAAACCTATCCCAAATCCCCCCACCCCCAAGCTCAACCCACAAAATTTTCATTTTTTTACCCTATCACCTCTTTGTTCTTCCCTTTTTCTCCTTCCTCCATTCAGAAGTCAAAGAACTAGGACAAAGAGGGAGAATCTAGGCTACTGGAGACCAGGTCAAAACCCATGAACATTCCTGATTGTTTTTTTACCCTGTCAAATATTACCTTTATGATTTTCATGATCATTATTAGCTTAAGTATCAATATATCTCAATTACTTGTAAAACACACACACTTATACACAGTACCCAGAAAGAATAACACTGTAAGGAGCCTCAGAAGCCGTCCTACCTTCAACCCCTTTAGAGAGTGCATCTCTTCATTAAAGACTGGAAGCTGGCAGGGAGAGGAAAGGGAGAGACTCCAGCTACAACTTCTCTGCTACCCATTCACCGGCCAGCACCTTCTGGAAGACTTGGCCATCTCACGCTAAAACAAAGCAGGCAAACAAACACAAAAGGCTCACAGGACCACACCGCCACCACTCTGTAGCCACCTTCTGAACATCATTGGACAGCTGGAGCGGGTAAGGCCAAGAGCCCGTGCGTAGACAAGTTTGCTCTCTCCAAGCAATGTTCGTAAAGGCAGGCTGCCTGCAGGAGGTGGGATGCCCAGAAGCGAAGAAGGCAACTGCCATCAGATGGGGTTGCTATAAGAGTGCATCGAGAGGGAAGATCTTTGTGGAGATTCGGAGGCCTGAACTGAAGTTGGGGCAGAGGTAGTTCTTTCTATAGGTAGGAAATTTTAAGAAAGAAGTCTTTGCAGCCGTGGTGTTGACTTGCAATGGGCAGTCTTCCCCAGGGGTCAGGAATAGCTTTGTGTAGATGCATTGTCTGGTGTCAGCTGAATGCAGCAAAACTGGGGCCAATTGTGTAACAGTTGAGGGTCAAGAGGTTTGGGGCCTTAAAATAGGAGAATAGCAAAATGGGAAGGAAGCTTAGTGATCATCTAGTAATCCAATAACCTTCTTTTACACATAGGGGGAAATCAAGCCTTGAGAGGAAAAGGGATTTCCCCCAAAGTTACCTACCCTGTTAGTCTGCACAGAGAAAAAGAATATGGGTCTTACCATCAAGTGTGTTTTCCTCCGGATTGCTCTTCATGATTAGAAGTATTAACTTGGTGTGGAATGCAATAGGATCCTTGAGTTATTCTGTGAAGATGGGTAACAGGAAAGGGTAGTGAGCCATCTTGCTTTAGAAGTTCAGCTGGAACTTTGTTTCATAAAGTGGTTTCTCCAAACCTCCTGGAAGATGTCTCCATGTTTACTTCACATGCACAGACTTCTCTCTCTGGGAGTAAGGATCAGCCAGCAACCCAGGTGATTCTGATTTGCTTATTTTCCCCACTTGAGAATCACCAGAGCTAGACGCCAATGGTTCTTAGCCATGCCACACATTAGCAGCTCTTGTGGAACTTCTGAATTTTTCAATAATACTCCTGCCCAGATTCTACTCTTCAAAACTCTTATTTAATTGGTTTGCAGTAGTGCCCATCCATCTATATTTTAAGCATCTCATGTCTCCTGATATGTAGCCAGGTTTGAGAAATAGGAGACCAAAAGAAGCCTGAACGTTTTGGCCCGGGTTGGGATAATAGCACACAAGTGGAGAGGTAAGAGTAGCAGTTTGGAGAGATGTTACTGAGGATGAATTAGACCAGAAGAGGGCCATTGCTCAAGAGGAGAGGAGGAAAGCAGGGCAACAGGCTGGGAGGCCTATTTGGGAGAGTAATGAGGTTCATACAGACTCAGGTGGAAGCACTCGGCAAGCCTGATTAAACAAAGACGTCAGGGCTTCCAAGGAAAATGTGAGGACAGATCTACCAGCTCTGAGCTGAAGTATATTTGGTTTCCTCAGCAAGAAGGAACGGCAGAGGACAGATGACTCAGAAGGAAGTTTTCTGAATTGGCAGGTAAAGAAAAGATAATAGTGGGGCAGTTCTAGAAGTGGGAGTGTGTTTTACTGTCAGAAATGCTAAGGCCTTTGTCCATCAGATAACAAGTTCAAACGTCTCCTGTAAAATGAATAATAGAATCTTGGGACCAGAGGGCCTTGGAGATCATCAGAGCCAGCCTTGTCACTTCACAGGGGAGGCACTGGAATCCCAGAGAGGGTCAGGGACTTGCCTAAGATCACCAGGAAGCCGGGGCTCTGACCTCTGTCTGTCCTGGTGTAGTCAGCACAGTGTAATGTTTAACAGCACAGCCTGCTGGGTTCGCTGCCCTCACCAAGTGTGTATCTTTGGGGAAGTTACTTGTGCTCTTTGTACCTCAGTTCCCTTATCTATAAAAATGAGGATTATGAGAGTCTACGTTATCATAGGTTGTTGGGTAGATAATAAGAGTTGATATCCATAAATTTAGAACAATGCGTAGCATGTAGTCTGTGTTCTATGATAGTAATTATAATTGCTACACTGTACTGTTTTACTCAAGTGATAAAAAGCCATCTTAGTGGACAAGACTGTGATAATACCTTGCCTATTTAAGGATACAGATTTGGAGAAAATGCAGATTTCTCAAGGTATTCTATTTTTGTTAACAACTCCAAAGGGATAGATTTCAGGTGAATTCCAAAGCTGTGTGTTCTCATGTGCGGTTTTGTTAAAGTGCAGATTCCTGGGCCTCATTCCAGGCCATCTGAAACAGAATCTCTTGGAGGCAGGGACGGGAGCTCTGTATTTTCCAAATGTGGACCAGGTGATTCTTTTGAATGTTAAAGTGTGACACCTACTGCCCCTTGCTGGGGAAGTGGAATAACCTCCTATGGTCAGGATCCAAGGCCTTCCCCTCTCCATGAGAGATAGGTGCTATTCTCTTTTCACTGTGACAGATATGGAAATTGAGGCTCAGGGAGGCTGAATAACTTGCCTAGAGTGACTGACTTTGTAAATAACAGACTAGAGACTCTGAGGCCAGATCTTAAGACCCCAGAGTTGTCATCTTCCCAGTTATCACGTGATCTTGAGGAAGTAAAGTACCACTAGGCTTCAGTTTTCTTATCTATAAAATGAGGTAATACTGGTATCTACATCACAGATGTTGTGAAAAATGAATGCACGCCAGGCATGTTGCAGAGTACCTTGCCCGTAGAAGCAATCAGATATTAACTGTTATTTCTGCTATAGATGTTGGCATTGTTATTTTTACTCCAACTTCCCAAATATTTCCTTCAACAAGCATTTGCTTGACACCCCCTTGGTACCAGATACTCTGCTAGACTGTGAAACCACAAAAGCCAGAAACTGAAAGAAATGAGATTCCTATCTCAAAGAACCAACCACTCAGTAGAAACTGTAAATAGGAGACTATACTGTAAGAAAAGATGTGATCCTGATCAGAAAGAAACTATGAAGTGCTGTAATGATTTAGCAAAAACAAAACTTATCTACCAGGCTCTCTTAGAAAATATGTCATTCTGGGTGGGTGAGTTTTTTTAGATAAATCCTTTAAAGAGCATTTTCTTTTTCTTTTTATACTGGAATATAGATATTTCTGAAAATAAGACATACTTACTTTGCTGTCCTTCTAAACCAAGAATAGTGTGTACCATGAAAACTGTTGATGACTCAAGGGTACCATTGGAAACTTTATTCATTGGGTTGTATCATCACAGCAAAGTCCTCAGGGGCTTCTGGGGTGTACCTGTCTCTTTGTTCCTGTTTTTGGTTTTAAATTTTTTTCTCTTTTATTGTTACAAAACATCCAATTCCTTCCTTACAGAGGTTATTGTGATCTATCAGAAAGAATAAAACTTCAGAGTTAATCCAACCGGTATTTGTATACTAACCATTGCTAGTCTGCATGAACTAAGGCCATTCATTCATTCATCAAATGTTTATAAATGCCCTATTATGTCAGGAATTGTTATTTATGGGGATACAAAGATATATTCATGTAAGTTTTTGCTCTTGAGAGGCTATAATGTGGAAGTTTCTTAACCATTTATAACTATAGTTTCCTCACATCTCTCAAGTAGAGCTAAGGCAATAGCCAACATTGAAATGTCAGGAATTTGGGGGTGTGGTAGGAGAGGGGTACAAAATACCTATATTAGTACGGTAATGGCTTTTTTCTTAAAAGCAAAAATCTTCTTCAGATTTCTTTCAGTTCACGAAAACAGGCACTAATGTAGTTCCTTAGTGAGAGCGAAGTGACATAACAAGAACTTTCAGAAAGCAGGGGATACTCTTTGCTTTATGCCAGTTCGACTTATGAAAAGTTTCATCGGAATGAGGTACTTTCAGAAAGCAGGGGAAACCTGTATTTCCAGGTGCAGTTCTAGGTCCTGGGATGCAGCAGTGAACAAGGCAATCTGCTCCCACTGACTCTGAATTCTGATGGAGGACTGACATGAGACTGACATGTATCCAATAAATACATAATACAATTGCAGATAAGTGATCTAAAAAATATATAGAAGAAGTGTGTAGAGAATGAAGCGTTTTCTTGGGTTCATTTATTTGTCTAAATTCAATCTAGTACATTCCTCAATCCTAAGAAAACGCCTCTGGTTTCCATTTCCCCATAGTCCTTCCAGAGCTCTGTGCTCATATGTCTGAGCCACGGATGTTACACGAACTTCCCATCTGGACTTCACATTAGTGCAAAACCATAACATATCCAAAACCTGATGTCATGGTTATTGTATCTATTCAAATATCTCCTAAATTCTAATTTGGGGGCGGTTTATAGGTAAATGCCTGTGTGTAAGCATGCATGTGTCTATGTTTGCATGCTGTAATGCTAAAAATGATATTATAAGTACGGTGGACTCAAGTCTCCCTCATCATGATCTTCTACCAGATGCCAGATTTCAGGTTGAGTTGATCAGAGTATTAAGTGATAAATTTATTATAGGAGAGTGACGCATGACAATAGCATTTTTTTAAGTTCATGGATTTAGAGAGACAGCTCAGCTGGTGAAAAATTTTAAATGTACGCTTTCTTTCTGCAGAGCATTGCAGTGGGATCCAGGAAGGCTGGGGCTTAGCACTAAGGCCCTATGGACTTCCTGTGGGACTATCCATAAAATCCCCATGAGTCCTCATTTATAAAGTATACATGCTGAGAAGTAAAGTCCTTTCCTATTCTGTTGTTGTTGTTGTAAGAACCAGGAGATCAAAAATATCGTTCTTGACTTCCACTTCCTCACTTGTTAGTCGGGGCAATGCCATTTCAACATGAGTAAATTACAATAGAATGGACTAAGGACCAAAATACTTAAAGCGCGCCAAATTGAGGAAATGAACTTAAACAAAAAACAACAAAAAATTGTAGTTCTGTGAATCCATTTGGGCTGCTATAACAAAGTACCACCAACTGGGTGGCTTCTCAACAACAGAAATTTATTCCTCACAGTTCTGGAAGCTGGGAAGTCCAAGATCAAGGCACCAGCAGATTCAGTGTCTGATGAGGTCTCACTTCCTAGATCATAGATGGCTGTCATGCCTCTGAAAATTAACATGGTGAAAGGGGCAGGAGAAGTCTCTCGGAGCCCCTTTTATAAGAATACTAATACCATTCATGACGACTCTACCGTCATTACCTAATCACCTCTCAATGACCCCACCCCCAAATACAATCACATTGGGGATTAAGTTTCAACATATGAATTTTGGGATGGACACGGACATTCAGTCTATTTCAGTAGCCCTTCTGAGCTGAGTTTTGTACTGGGTGTTGGCAAATGTAAATAATAAAGCTTGGGGGAATATAGTGGAGTATAAGAGGTTGTAATTTGAAAAGGCTCCTGGCTGAAAACATGTAGGATACAGCTGGATGAATGATTTGCAAAAGGGGTTCAGCCCAAAGGAATAAAGGATATGAGGGGCAAGGTCTGATTAGGTTTTGTTCAGGGCACAAAGATGAGAGACTATAAATTCTGAGTTAGGGAAATGTAACCTGATGAAAATGCTGTTTGTCTAGACAGATGATCATACATAGGTTAGGAGAGAATTCTGACAAAAGAAATGAAGGCAGGAAGAAGGTTCAGTGGGAATTGGGAGTGTGAGAGAAGGGGGCTATAAGTCAGAGAAATCTTACCTTTAAGGCTGCAAATGCTTAGGACAAAGAGTGGGACACAAAATATGAATCCTAGAGGATATGGTTCTTAAGAGAGGAAGAATTCACCTCAGAGTTAAAAACTGGTGATTGACACTAGATATACAGACTTTGATGAGAGAATTTGGGGCCTGGGGTGCTCAGTAAAGAATTATAAGGAAAACGAGCTGTGGGCAATCAGGTCTTCAGACAGGTAGCGATGAGAAGAGAAAAGTCTTCTGAAGATGAAAGGGTGGTTAATTAACTATGGTAGAAAGGAGAAGAAATGAATGTTGAAAAATACAAGAGTTTCTTAAGAATTAAGTTTATCAGTTCAGTAATATTATATAAAAAGGAATTCCTTGGTTATGTTACTTTGTTGTTTAAATTGTGACAAATCAAAAATGTTAAGGCATAAGATATGCTCTAAATGCAATTTACCCATTGAATTTTTTTTGTTAGGTTTTTTTCCTTTTTTTCTTATTTGATCTACAATATTGTGTTTGAGGTGCACTGCAAAATGATTCATATATATATATATAGTATATTCTTTTTCAGAGTCTTTTCACTTATAGAATGATCCAAGATACTGAGTAGAGTTCTCTGTGCTATACAGGAGGTCCTTGTTGGTTGTCTGTTTTATATTTAGTAGTGTGTATATGTTAATCCCAAGCTCCTAAATTACCCCCCTCCCCACCTTCTCCTTACTCATTTAAATTTCGTTTGCCAAAAATGAAGCTGGGATATAGGTTTGTCTTTGGGGTGAATAGATAAGGAAGAGACCAATCATTTTTCAACATGAAGCTGAAAAGAAAAGATTTCCATCCAACAACAAAAAGTTCTTAATGGGCCTGATTTAGATTATGTGAGTGACTTCCCGAAGGTGGATTCATCTCAAGTATTTGAATAAATTTACTCCTCCAGGGCTCTTGGGCACTGCTGGGTACAATAAAGAGGCAGTTTACTAAAAGACATCTGGGTGTTCTTCAGCATCCTTAAAATTAAGCATGACAATTAATAATGATAATGATAATAATAGCAGAGTAAACTGAAACTATGGGAATGTTTCTGAATGAAAAATATAAAAGAAATTGTGTGATTTAGAATGCTGTTGAGTCCAACCAGAAGACTTGCTCTGGAAAAGATCCAGAGAGGATGGTAATACAAACTTAAGACATAATTTGATGGGTTGATCGATTGGATGGATGGATGGAAGTAAGGTTGGAAGAAAGAATGAGAAGCCATGTTCAGAGGTTTTTTTAAATTAACTTTTATTGAAGTATAGTTGATTTACAATGTTGTGTTAGTTTCTGCTGTACAGCAAAGTGAATCAGTTATGCATAGATATATCTCCCCTCTTTTTTAGATTCTTTTGCCATATAGGTCATTACAGAGTATGGAGTAGAGTTTCCTGTGCTATACAGTAGGTTCTTATTAGTTATCTATTTTATATATAGTAGTGTGTATATGTCAATCCCAATCTCCCAATGTATCCCTCCTCCCCCTTTCCCCATGTTCAGAGTTTTTAACAACATTTATCTGTGAACTGGGGACATTCCCAGAGTATCTGAGTACTCTAGTGTGGGCAACAGAGACCTCAGCTGTCTTTTCTTACACTACATTTGTCAGCTACTCCTGGCAAGATGGAAAATCTGCAGAAAGGCCAGATATTCTATAATATCACTCACGGATTAGTACTAATTTCCCCACACCACTTCTTGCTTATTTTGAGTGCCAAGGATAATTATTGTGATGAAACAGAATTAGTAGGCTATTTTGTTCTCTTATAGAAAAGAAACATTCTGTGAAAAAACCTTCATATTGTGAATGAAAATTAGAAGTCATATATGTAATTTATTTAAGAATGAGCTTTGAAGTTATACAATCCTAAATTTAAATTCCATCTCTATCACTAGCTGAGAGACCTTGAACAACTTCCCTATCCTCTCTGAGCCTAAAGATGGTCATATGTAAACTGGAAAAGCAGGGCCTATGAACTGAAATCCTGGCACAACCAATGGTAGTTCTTTCCTGCTAGTCACCAAGCAAGTAGAGCACAGGCCAAAATGAACGACCCAGTCTGGCTTTCCTGTCCTTGGGAAGGCCGTAGTCCAGTGGGAAATTAGGAGTTGGAGCACAAAAGGTAAAAGTTAGACAAACATTGAAGGTGTTTTATTTCCAACACTAAACTATGAAAAACTTTCAAAAAAGTAACGTCTCATTCATTCCCTACATAATAGATACTCAACATATATATTGTTGAATCATTTGCACATAAACCTTTACTTGAGATACGGTATTAAAGAAGGGCAGCAACAAATTTTTACAGAAAATTTTATTATTTTTTAAAAATCTGAGCAATTTCACTACATTATTTTTTTAAATGTATTTCAGGAACAGAGATAATGGTAAAATAATTAGGAAGTGATCAGTTTTGAGTATTTGTTATCTTTCTTTTTCTAAATTATTTGTTTAATATTTTATAATAAATAATAATAATAATTGTGTTTAACAACTAGCTAGGAAAATTCCAGAAAATTTAGCAGTCTGCTTTCATTGGCCAATACTCCAGCACAACAGTGGATCCTAGGGTGAGTTCTTCAGGTCTAGACCTCAGTTTCCTTATGAAATAAGGGAGCAAGACTAGACAGACTCTGAGATCACAGCCAACATTGACATTCTATGAGGTCCTCGAAGATTTAAACTCATGTGTGACCCCATCTTCCCACCTGTGAGAGCAGTTGGTGAGGCGGCCCCTCCAGGTCTGTTCTCATGGAGATTTTTGGTGCCAGATTCTCTCTCTAGCAGAACAGCTGACACCCAGTCAAGGGGACCTTTGAGTCAGGAAATCTAGGAACAGCCCATGTTCTTCTCATCTGCATCACTACTAACTGCTGTTTTATTTCATTAAGTGAATTGGGGGATGTTTGTCTAGAATCAAGTATATTTCCTAGTTTTATAGCTTTAAGTTTGGATGATCTAAAGGGAACTAAGGAGGCTTTAAATATTCAGAACAATTAATGGGAACTGCTGCAAGAAGCTGAGTTGGGTAATTCAGGATGAGAATTAACATCTGATACATAAATTTATTCTTACTGGACTGTGAATAAAGACCGACGTTGCGTATAATATAGCAGAATGAACTGATTTCTTTTCAGATTTCAGCTTTTCCATATATTATATAAATACATATAATATATGATGTATTTATTATATATATATGTATTTTCATATATATATGAAAAACTGCGCTGGATGGTCTTTGAGATCTATTCATTCTAAAATCCATCTATAACACTAAGGTTGTTTTGAACTTTGAAATTTTAGAGATTTGGAGACTTTTCAGGAGAGCTGAAAGAACCTAAATGTTAGACAGACTCCAGTGATGACTTTTAGGCAAGAACAGGAAAAGTGAGAGGGAATACAGGCTGTTATCAGATACCCCTTGGTGTTTTCAGGTCATTTCTACACAGTAGGACCTTTCTTTCTTTCTTTCCTTTTTTTTTTTCTTTCTTTCTTTCTTTCTTTCTTTTCTTTCTTTCTTCCTTCCTTCCTTCCTTCCTTCCTCTTTCTTTTCCAGGAAAAACAAGCTGAAAAGAAAAAAAAAAAGACTTAAGACTTGTTGTCTTTGGGTGTGACTTTTTTTTTAAACATCTTTATTGGAGTATAATTGCTTTACAATGGTGTGTTAGTTTCTGCTGTATAACAAAGTGAATCAGCTATACATATACATATATCCCCATATCTCCTCCCTCTTGCATCTCCCTCCCACCCTCCCTATCCCACCCCTCTAGGTGGTCACAAAGCACCTAGCTGATCTCCCTGTGCTATGCGGCTGGTTTAATGAAACCACTTGAACAGTGATTGGTCTATGAGTGAATTGATACTGAGATTCACCCAAAGGCAAAATGTTGGAAGATATGTAGGACTTTACCTCATTCTTCCTGCCCTATGACACCAACGGATCACTCTCCTTCCTTTCTCTCAAAAATGATTTACATATTTATTCAGAAATGGAAATCAATAATGGGTTTGCAAAGAAGAGACCTTGAAGATCCTCAAGCCTAGGCCACTGATTTGTTTTTTTTAAGGGAACCCTTTCTTCAAATGAAATCTTGCTCAGAGCCCTAATACACCTAAGACAGGCAAAAGACAAACTTCATGGTGTTAAGGAGAGAGGAGATCTACCAGTATGGCCATTTCTTTACATCTGGCGAATACACTGAGGCACCTAGGGTTTCATGAAACACAATTTGATAACCACCAACCTATCCCACAGCCCACCCCCATCTTTTGTTATAAAGCCCTCTTGATGCCTGAGGTCCTGGGGGAGGACGTTGCCCAGTTTAATGTAGCAAGCCTGAGACAAAGGTGATCTAGGAGAAACTGAGAAGTGATGGGGGCATTGTTTTGGTCCAAGGACACAGATACAGGATGAAAGGTTTGAACTGGATTGAAATGAGGGATAATTCTGGTTTAATGTAATTACTTCTGTGTGACACTTTTGCAACTTTAGCAGACTTTTCAAATACACTATTTAATTAGCTCAATTCAGTAAGTATTGCCTGGTTACAAATTATATAGTATTTGACCTAATAGAACCAATGTATTGATTGTGTAAATGTGAACATGTATAATACATTTTCTTTAAGTAAACCTTTCAAGTAAGGCTTTCAACCACCCTGTGAAGGAAGCATAGTTGAAAAAAGTAAGGTACAAAAACCTTAAATAACTTGGGAATGGCCTCATAGAATGCCAACGGTAACCTGAGATTTGAATCCAAGTCTGTCTCCCTCCAAAACCCATGTTCCTTCCACTCTAACCTCAAGGAACTATCAAACTGCAAGAAATGCAAAAATGGGAGATATAGGCTTAGCCCTGAATTACTTAAAATCCTCTATAGTAATTGTAACACAGGCAAAAAGCTAGCATTGACTAGATCCAACCAAGAGGCCAAGAAAATTTAAAGAAAAAAGATTATATTTCAAATAAGCAACCAGGAAATACGTTGTGAGCAGGAGAGCACTGAGGATTGGGTAGGCATTTGAGAGGCAGTGGAGTAGACGTGATGATCCGTATGTCACATTCAAGGAAACTGAAGCTCACAGAGCTGAGGGACATTTCCAAGGTGTTGGAGCTGGTTAATGGTGACGTCAGAGATACAAGGAAGGTCTTTCAGAAGTCAAAGAGAAACTAGAGGGAAAATATGAAACAAAGAAATAGCAGAGTAAGCACAAAAAGAAACCAGAACTTCCATGTAGAAATAGTGAAAGAAGTAGAAACACTAAGTGACTATGGAGCCAACAGTATTTTTCTCTCTTTTGCTTTAGAGGAAAGTGACAGTGTCTACTTCCATCTAAGATCCTTCTTTCTTTTTGAATCAGCCCCATACTGCCTGTTACTTAAGATCTAGGTTATGTTAACTGTCAATCTCTGAGAAACTACACCTATGTTTCTGCCAACTTTAAGAAAAAATTCTCCTTTTTTGTATTGAATGTCACATACTGAACATCACTGTTACTGAGAATCTACTTCATGTTGCTGAGTTCACCTTCTAGTGCTCACCTGGCTGTCAGGCTACCAGTCATAGTGTTAAGGTCTTTGGGTATTAGCGATATGCTTATGGGTCCACGTACATGACAATCCATATGACAGTTTGTTTACTTTTTGGAGTTTGAATAATTCATATATTTGTTCACCTCCGTTTTTGTCACTGGTTAGGAATTGTTTTTACTTTTATTCTCCCCACTTCCTTCTCCTATCTTATTTGAAGAAAAATTTTAATGTAAATCAAACATATTCAAAAGTACCATCTATGGGAGAAATCTTCTTAACTGTCAGTCAGTATTAGATCTATTAAATTTTATTTCCTTTCTACTCACTAGTTGGGAGTGTATAAACCAAGTCTGGGTTCCAACTCCAAAAAAAGAAACAAAGAAAATTAATTTACCCTTTCAATTTAAAGATATTGGATTTTCAGATGCTTTTCTAATTATAGACAGATTTTCTAGATGTGCCCATCAGGGACATCATAAACTCTGATAGCCCACTCTTGTTTCCAATTCTACAAGGCAAACTTTCTCATTCCTTATTGCACCTGCTCTGCAAAGGTCATTGTATTCACTCTCATGGATTTATTTTCACCCTATGGTGAAGATATCTGTTTCTAAACTTCTAGCCCATTTCTCTCCCCAGAGTTTAAAGTTTATTCAACTGTCTGCTTCACTTTTTGTATATCCCATTGGTCCTTCAAACTTAACATGCTAAGATGGATCTCGTCATCGCTCCTTTCTTTCCAAGCTGGATCTTCCAACTGTGTTTACTGATTTAGTTAGTGGAATCATCAACCACTCAGTCCAAGAAAGCTGGAAACTTGAAGTCATCCTTGACTCTACTCTTCCTTCTTCTTCTGTCAGTAACATAAACAATATCTGACAACCTTTTCACTAATAATTAAAATTTTCTCCATCTTTTCCATCCCCACTTCTATCATCCTATTGTCTTACCTGGACTTGTGCAACAACCTCCTAGATAACTTTGCCCATAAACCAATAAGCTATAAATCCTTCCTCTATACAACTTCTGGATTTATCAATGTAAGACATATCCTATTTCAATCTAATGCTTCAAATCCTTTAATACTGTAAGGATGGATACACTAGCCTACATATGTGATAAAAAATTATATACAAGTAAATACACATAGACACACATGTAGTAAAGTACAATAAAACTGGGAATTTCTGAAAAAGATCAGTAGATTATATCAATGTTAATATTCTGGTTCTGATATTATATGACAGTTTTGCAAGCTATTATATGATAGTTTTGCAAGATGTTACTTCCCATCGGGGAAAACTGGATAACTGGGACATGGATAATCTCTATATTTTTTATTACAACTGCATGTGAATCTACAATTATTTCAAAATAGAAAGTTCATTTAAAATATCTTACAAAAAATTCTTCAGTACTCACTAGGCGTATTGAAATATTTAAGCTTTTTAAAAAACATATCACATAAATTTCTACTTCCCTCTCCAGCTTTATCTCCTGGCATTCTCTGCCCCAAATTTTTACACTGTGCTAACAGTGCCATAGACTGATCGCTCTGCACCATTAGTCCTTATCTGGCCTGACTGAGTTCTTCTCATTATTTAGGGCTCTTTCCTTGACCCATCAGATGAGATGATATGTTTCATCTTTGTGCTTTTATAATATTATGCGCACTTTTAATGCATTTATTAGAGATTTGTTTTCCTGCTTTACCTTCTCTACCAGGACTTTCTAGAAGCTGACGTAGTCTTAATCACTTTTTATCTCCAGTGCCCATTATCTTCTTGGCAAATAATAGATGTTCTCTATATATCTGACTTTAGTAAATGAATGTGCATCTCCATATAGCTTAAAAATCATCGACAATAAATCCAATGCCATTATCTTCTATTATGTAACTAGACCAGATCATTCATTTGCAAATTTAAGGTGATTGACTATCCTATTACACTGTTTATTTAACTCTCTATAATAATAACAGTAATGATTAAGAGCTTAGCTAATTTCATCCTGGAGTAAAATTAGTCTACTGATAATCACAATGAATCACATACTAAGATGAGAGATGCACATAAAATGCAGATTTGGAGAAGGCATCTCCTGAGAAAGCTCGTGTTTTCTTTCACATGTATAGGGAGCAAGGTTAATTTTTTATTTTAAGTAAAGGCAAACTTGAGGACCCTACAACAAAATGAAACAAACAGAAATACCTTTCATTTGCAATCTGTTCAGATGTTCGCTTATCCCTTGGTCTGACGTGGAATTCTATACTCCGGTTAAAAACCACCCCCACACACATTAAGATATGTAACAGGTGATTAAAAAAAAAACTGGCTCTAGAGGTTTGAGTTTATTGTCCCTGGGCCTGATGCTAAGATGGTAGTTATGAGGGGGGTGATTATGCTGAGGGTGAAATTTTTTTTTATCTTGTTTTTTTGTTATTATTCACACTTTAACATTAATATTGTTAATAGTGATAACAACACCATTATCTACACAACCCCTTTTACAGTTTACAAACTAAGTTTATATACATTATATCTCTTCTGTATCTGAGGGTGAAATTTAAGTTTTCTGAACTCATTTTCATTTTCTGATTTTACTTTTTACCTGCTGGAGGCTGAATGGGCAGATAATCAGTTGAGACATTTACGAAACGGATTTAATAATAGGTCAGACTCGCTGTCAGACTTAATGAGGGAATGTTTATTTTCTTTTTGAAATCGGCAGAACGTAGATGGATAGTGGAGGTGCAGAGCGTAGCAACTTTATTATTTAAGAATGAAGAGCTTTGATAGAAGACTTGATTGCCTGATTTTATGGCAAAATGGGATCCTTGCCACTGCCTAAAGAAACACCGGTTGTGTAACTTGTAAAATTTGCTGTGTATCCCTGCATGATTTTGAAGATTCACTTGATTTTTTTGATTGACTATACTTTAATTTTAATATCCAGTATCCTAAGTACAGAAACTATAATCCTAGTTTCATTTTTGTCCTTTTAAGGTTCGTAGAAACCCCAGCCCATTTCTCTTGGAAAGAAAGTTATTACCGATCCACTATGTCCCAGAGCACACAGACAAGTGAATTCCTCAGTCCAGAGGTTTTCCAGCACATCTGGGATTTTCTGGAACAGTAAGTATCAGATAAGCAAAAAACTGTTGAACTATAAACAGGTAACTGTGGATGATCGAAGTATTGCTTACTAGGGCATGTTTCTAGAATCAATAAAAATCAGTTAATGTTGTTGGGAAAAAAATATTCCCTGCAATAGTATCTCTGTGTTCAAAATTCAGTGGAGATTTATTCAGTTTCCAGCACCAAAAGATCATTATTGTTCTAAGGTGGTATAATTTTGGAGGATCAGAAGCCTCTCCTACCTAACCCAAAATAACTTCCCCAATGACTCTCTGATACTGAAATTTGTTCCTTTGGCTTAAAGACTCTCATTTACTGTTACGTTGCAAATACCCTCTGAGAAAGTAAAACACTAAATTTTGTTGGTCTGTATGCCTTGCTAGGAAAAGATCTCCTTCTCAAGATCAGGTTTGGAGATGTGAGTAAATTAAGGGAAAGATGAAACAATATCAGAGCATTGGGGACCCAAAAGGTTAGGGTGTATCCCTGATACTTTCCTTCTATTCTGTGTTCCACCTAGCAGTCCTTTGATGAGGGCAAGGATCATGACTCCCATTTTACAAATAGCGCTTAGATTTGGAATGCCAGAGATTTCACATCTGGTAATTGGTTGAGCCAGGATTCAATCCTAGGGTTTTTGACTCCAGTCAACAAGCCTTGCCAACTTTAAAGCAAATAGAACTCATTGTTACCAACTGAATGAGTGTGTTTTAGTCCCTTTCCACACTTAACACACTTTTGTTTTCCTTTATGGTAGGCCCATCTGTTCAGTTCAGCCCATTGACTTGAACTTTGTGGATGAACCATCAGAAAATGGTGCAACAAACAAGATCGAGATTAGCATGGACTGTATTCGCATGCAGGACTCAGACCTCAGTGACCCCATGTGGGTGAGTGGCATGGGCTTCCCCTTTAAATCTGTGGGCCATGCGATCCACATCTCTGTTATACCTGTCTCTTTCATGGCACATGAAAAGGCAGGTGGCTCTGAATGGGCAAGGCCATTGGAAAGCTAGTCAATGTGGTTAGCAGAAAAATAATTAGGATCTGTGGGATCTGGGTCTGCTTCAACTTTCCATGAAGCATACGTTTCCACTGGTATGGGGAAGGGGGTTGGAGATAATTCCTTGCATTCTTTTTTTTTTTAATGTCGGTTCATTGGTTTGTTTATTTATTTATTTTTGGCTGTGTTGGGTCTTTGTTTCTGTGCGAGGGCTTTCTCCAGTTGTGGCAGGGGGGGACCACTCTTCATCACGGTGCACGGGCGTCTCACTATCGTGGCCTCTCTTGTTGTGGAGCACAGGCTCCAGACGTGCAGGCTCAGTAGTTGTGGCTCACGGGCCTAGTTGCTCCGCGGCATGTGGGATCTTCCCAGACCGGGGCTCGAACCCGTGGCCCTGCATCGGCAGGCAGATTCTCAACCACTGCGCCACCAGGGAAGCCCTCCTTGCATTCTTTATCTAAATTGCTCCTCATGTCTATCCCAATTTAGAGCAGATGGTGCCAGCCCAATGTTTTACAGTGGGTGGAGACAGTCAGAACCAAAGCCAAGATCTGAATTGTATACAAAGTACTTTCCACTATGGCAAACTGGCTGTCTCATAGAATTATCCTTTTTTAATGACGGGGGATGAGGTAAATTGTACGCAAACACACAGATTCAAGTAATGGAGTAAGAGGAAAGAAGCTAACTAATATATAAAATAGGCTCCTTTTTGGCTTTACCACTGAGTCCCTCATGACGTTAGACCTCAGTTTTTCCTCTATAAAGTGGCAGAATCTTACATGCATACACCTCCCAGGCAGCTAAGGAGTGTACGGGTTAAGGATAGTAAAACATTTTTCTGAGGCGTTTAGATGAAATTTCTTGTATTTGTGCAGTCCATCATGCTAACCGGTGGGTTTTCTTTTCTTTTTTTTAATCATTCATTCACCACACAAGCCCTCCTGTGTTTTCTATAAAAAAACAAAAATTTGTAGAAAAATGGAAACAAAAGGAGCTAGAAAGAGGGTGGAGTGTCATAGAGTGTCTGCTGATGTGATTAAAAAGAGCACTTTATAAAGTGCCATGACTTTCTTTTTGCAGGGGAGGGGGTGGTCACCAAATTGCTTTATTTGAAAGATGGTACAGATGAAAGATGTTTTGGTGTGCCTTGCCTCTCTGGTCTGATGTAAGATTTTCCTGGAATTCTCACTATATACTCTTTAATATAGAGAAGGGGAAGTGGGGGAAGAGGACAGGAGACAACCAAAAATAGAAATTGTAACTTTTCAAATGCACTGATATTTTGTCACCAAATTGATAAGTGAAAAATACATTTCTTCATTGGCCCGTTCCATCTTAATATGGATACGAGTCTCAATTATCCTTGAGCTAGAAGAAGGAAACTGACAGATAAATCCAAGGGGCAGGTAATGCAAGGCCTTGGAATGTGTGATAATTAAATATAAATATTTATAAATATATAAATTCTGATTTGACAGTGACTTAGAAATTAAGATATCCCCAATTCATTTAATAATATCACCTCCTAAGCTAACAGGTTTGCCTAGGCTGGTGCTACCTATCTTTTTATATTCTCTCCAGGCAGGGATTTTCTGTTTCTCATAAAAGCAAACCAAGTTATTTAGTTTAAAATGCAGAATCAAGCCTTCTTATTTACAGCTCTTCTTCTTATTATCTTTTCACATACTGAAACATGTGGTTTCTTAATGTTCCATGTTGTTTCTCCTTTGTTTTATTAGACATTTTCTCCTTGAGAACATCTCATTCTTTTTCTCCTGTCTAGCCAATCCCTATCCATCCCTCAACACCAAGCTTGCCTTACCTTCTCTAGAAAAGGATTCCATGTCACTGTTCTCTACCAGTCTAAATTAGAGACTATTCCTCTGAAGAAACCTAGGTATATTTTTAATCATATTACTTATGACACAATATTATAGTTGTTTCTTTCTCTGTCTCTAAAGGGGACAGGAACCATATTTTGTCATGCCCAGTATTTGTTACCATGTTTGGCCCATAGTAGGACCTCAGGAATTTTTTTACTTAATTAATTAATTAATTTATTTATTTATTTTGGCTGCACTGGGTCTTCGTTGCAGCTTACGGGCTCTTTGTTGTGACTCACAGGCTTTTCTAATTGTGGCGCACGGGCTCTAGAACATGCGGGCTCAGTAGCTGCAGCGCGCGGGCTTAGTTGTGGTATGTGGGATCTTAGTTCCCTGACCAGGGACTGAACCCAGACCCCCTGTATTGGGAGCGCAAAGTCTTAACCACTGGACCACCAAGGAAGTCCAGGAATTTGAAGTCATAAGAAATGAGACTAGGGAGTTATCTAAAAAGTCAAAATGTTCTCTTTAAAACAGTCCTATTCAAAAGAATTTTTTTTCAACGGTGGAAATGTCCTATATTCCTATTGTTCAACAGAGTAGCCACTAGCCACATGGCTCCTTTGGACATCTGAAATGTGGCTAGTGCAAATGAGTGACTTAACGATAACTTTAGTTAATTTAAATTTACATTGTTTCATGTGGCTAGTTGGTAGTTTATTGGGTAGCACAGCTCTAGAATATCACCAATCAGGGGGCCATTCTCTGCTTCAACATTCACAGCAGCAAAACTTCCTGTCCTGTCCTCCTCGTGTATTCCTGCCCTTTTGATTATAGTGCGTCAGTATAAAAAGTGTTACGCTTTTTCTTTATCTCCATTGTTTCCCCAGTTCTGCTTGAAAGTACCCTGATCTGCCATTTGAGTTCTAAAACTTCAGTCATTTAAAGTTCATTTTGGTGCTTTCACAAAATAGCTAAAGGAATCTTTGGAGAAAACCTAGTGGAGTATCTGAGAAAGTGTCAGCTAAGTTATACAATGATCTTAGAAGAGGGTAAGAATGAAGGAGAGAAAGCCAAGAAAATTCATAGATATAATTGCTCTTGTGATAAGTATCTTGTTTAGCTAAGAATGCACTGCCTTGTGGTTTTTTGGATTATTATTATTTAAGAAATATTTAAGACGATTATTCATAGGTATTCAAAATTTTTCCTGAGCATCAGCTATGAATATATACACGTGATGTTGATTCATTTGGAATTGATTTTTACTTATGCTCATAAGAGCAGTGGCCTGATTGAAACTGAGAGTATTCAATTTGAAATTGATCTAAATTTTCCTCTTGGATGTCTGAATTACAAATTTTCGAAGCTACGGCTTTCTTAGGCTTCATTACTGGATGATGATTAACACGTCTGATATTTTATTTAATCTTTCCCGGAACTTTGTGAGATAGCAATTATTATCCTTGTTTTATAAATTAATAAATAAAAAAAGGGGGTTAAAAACCTTTCTAGGATGACATGTGTAGTCAGCAGCAGTGTCAGTATTTTGTCCACCTCACTGGGCACAATCTTTTCTCTTCTCAATCTTTCTCTAAGGTATTGTATTTGAGAGGAACTTGACCTCTATTTCTTCTTGAGTACCTCTTTTTCTATGAAATTGAGGTTTATCTGTGTGGGTAAACCTCCACGCCTCCGTCATGAGATAGTCATGCCTTAGAGAGTCACCACACCTTTCCCTCCTCTGGAGAGGCACAGGACACCACTGCTAACTAGGAAAGATGGAACAGAGTTCTACCATCACTTACTAGCAACCTGGAACTTGAAATTGTATGTCAGATTGAGGGTAACAAGAAATCAGGAAATAAGAGCAGGATAGAAATATTTGCAAGGAGCAAGGGATTGAAGTGATTCAGGAAAAGCTGGAAAACAAAATGAAATGGGGTTTTGCCAGTAGGGGAAACAAAATACGTCACTTGGGAACAACTGCATTGAGAGGAGTGTACAAGTGGAGTGAGACTGAACTTAAAAAATAAACTTGCCTGTCTGTGGCTGGTCTGTTTTCATCGCCATAGAACTGAGACATTGCTGTTAAAGTATAGTTCTATATGAATCCTGGGTTTTCCCTTGTCTTAGGACCATTCCAACATCCTCATAGATGTCCATGTGAGGAGGCCACATGGGTGAGACTAGGTAACAATGATAGTCCTAAGCAACAGGAATGGCAAAATAGTGGACTAGCTCAGGGTGTAATAACTGGTGTTCTGGTTTGGAAAATAAGAACTAGGAACCTCTGAGATTCCTGGTCCTTCTAAACTGAGAGCTGCTGCAACTGGTATGAGGCTCTTTTCTTCCATTACTTGGTAGCATATTTTCACTTTTCTGTGTATAAGTTAATAACTAAATAGTTCCAAATCTCTGTACATAAATTACCTTCCTCTTACATATAATAAAAAAAAATTTGGGATCCCTGCCAAGCATTCTTTCACTATGCAAGAAATATGAATCTGTGGACTTGAAATGACTTGTCAGATTATTAAGGACAAAAATCTTAAAATTGAGAATGTCATCCCATTTTTATTGATTTTTGAAACAACCTTCACCTTAAGAACTAGTCATGAAGAGGAGTCCTAATGTTTTGCTCTGATTATGAACAAAGGGAATATGAATTGCAAGGAATGTGTGTGCCTCTATCATTAGGATGATTTTGGTGCCACTGAAGAATAAACTACATTGGATTAGCAAATGGAGGTGAACAAGATTTCTCAAAAAATGTTATAATTTAGGCTATGTTTCCAAGATCCTTACTGTTTCTTGATTCTGTTGCCTAATATATTACTTTATATCTCAGCTCTGCCTTATTTATAAGCTGTCTAAGCATGCCTGTCATGTCCTTAAGAGGTGGATGATGATATTAACACTTAAATGTTTTCCTGGAATGATGGATGGAAACTATATAACACTTACTTTTGTACTTTTGTATTTCTTTATTCTTTGTACTTTGAAGGAAACCCTATTTAGTTGAATTGGGTTTTTCCCTAGGGATTTTCATGGTAATTATCTAAAACCATCCATTTTTGTAAATGATTATTGTAGCAACCAGTTATAAATGAAGGGTCTTCACCTGTACATACCAAAAAACAGTGTTTTTGTATTTGAAAAGACTTAGGTCACAGCATCTAGCATAATACCCTGTATCTTCTATGACCCAAGATTATATAAGATTTCAAGTAGACTGTATAAATGAGATCTAGCCACAGGCATTTCTTTAGAATTTACTTTCCTGTATGCTATGTTCTTTGTGATACAGATGAACAAATCATGGTCCCTAGCCTCAAGAAGACCATAATATAGCAGAAAGTCAACTGTGTATAAAATTACTTTTGAAAAGTACTCAAATGTATGTATTTTTTTAAGGCACATAAAAAAGAAATTGTTTATTGTGCCTGCGTAAAACTGGCAATATGTTACATAGGAGGTGCTTTTCATTTAGGCTTTGAAATATGAGTCAAATTGATCAAAAAGAGGAAAGCAAAGAGTAGTTCACGTTTAGGTATCCATTATGAAAGTAATTGATTTAAAAAACTATAATGTGAAGCTCACAAGTTTTAAAAGATAAGACTGAAAATTTTGGGTAAGGGGAAATGTATATAGAAAAGAAAGACAGAATATAAATTTAAAAAATTATAACACATGACAAAGGTTTAATTGCCCAAATAAACTAAACACTTAAAAACTGGGAATTCCCTGGCAATCCAGTGGTTAGGACTCCATGTTTACACTGCAGGGGGCATGGGTTCAATCCCTCATCAGGGAACTAAGATCCTGCAAGCTGCTCAGCCCAGCCAAAAAAAATAAAATAAAATAATAAGAGAAAGATGAATCTCCCCCTTTGGCAAAGAGTATAAGTGATTCACAGATGTTTCACATATATAAAATGTTCAACTTCTCTAATAATAAAAAATTGTGAATTGAAACAATAAGATTATTTATCATCTATTTGATCAGCAAAGATTTAAATTCTTGATAATATCCAGTACTGGTGAGAGTGTTGGGAAACAGTCAACCTTTTTACTTCTGGTAGGTGTATAAATTGGTATATTTGGCGGGCAGTTCGCCCATTCTCATTTATTTAATGTTAAATGTACTTACCCTTTGGTCTATAAGTGCCCTTCTTAGAAGTCTTTTCCACAAAACGAAAATATATAAGTAAGTATATGTACAAACACACACACACAAACATATAAAGCAATGAAGGCTTCATTGCAGCATTGTTTATAATATCCAAAATGATATGACCAGATAGAATTCTATAGGCTTTGAAGTTTTGGGGGACTTCTCTGGTGGTCCAATGGTTAAGACTCCGCACTTCCACTGCTGGGGTCTTGAGTTCGATCCCTGGTCAGAGAACTAATATCCCACATGCTGTGCAGCATGGTCAAAAAAAGTTTCTGGACTGTGAGAGAGGAAACTACAGTTTAAAGCAAATGAAGGTTAAGCCCACCATTGAGAGATGGTGTTAGTAATTATGATGTGTAGTCTTTTTCATCTCAGCAATGCTATTATTCATGAACCTCAGTGTGATTTCTGTATTTGTGCTTTATGTGAGGCATCCTTTATATTCTGATAAAGATTATGTAGAATTGATATTATTTCTTGTTAAATGTTTGGTCGACTTTGGCTAGTGAAACCATATGGGCCTGAATATTTCTTTCTGGGGAGTTCTTTAATTATAAATTTAGTGTCTTTAATAGTTACAGGACTATTGAGATGATCTATTCAATCTTGGGTAAGTTTTCATAAATTGTGGGTTTTGGGGAACTGGTTAAATTTATCAAAGTTTTTGAATTTATGTATGTCGAATTGTTTGGTGTAGTCCCTTATTACCCTTTTAATGTCTGTGGGATCTGTAATATCCTCCTGTTTCATTTCCAATATTGGTAACTTGTGTCCTCTGTTTCTCTGTCGGTCTTGCTGGAGATTTATCAGTTGCATCGATCTTTCAAAGAACCAGTTCAGCTTTTGAATTTTACAGTTATTTTGTATTGTCTTTCTGTTTTTATCTTCATTATTTTCGGTCTTATTTTATTTCCTTTCTTCTGCTTCTTTGGGTTTATTTTGCTCTTCTTTTTAAAGTTGTTTCAATTGAGTGTTTATATTACTGAGTTGAGATCTTTCTTCTCTTCTAATGTTAGTATTTACATTTATAAAATTTCCATTAAACACTGCTTCAGCTGCATCCCATAAATTTTGATATGTTGCATTTTCACTTTTGTTCACTTTAAAATATTTTCTAATTTCCCTTAAGACTTTTTCTTTGACCTATGTGTATTTCCAAGCATGTTGCTTAGTATCCAAGTGCTTAGATATTTTGTTATCTCTCCATTACTGACTTCTACTTTAATTTCATTATGATTAGAAAACATAATTTCAAATTTTTAAAATTTGTTATGCTTTGTTTCATGAGACAAAATATCGTTTATTTTGGTGAATGTTCCATGGGCACTTGAGAAGACTGTGTATTCTCTTTTCTCTGGGTGCAATGTTCTATAAATGTCGATTATATCCAGTTGGTTTATGATGGTATGCAGTTCTTCTATATTCTTGCTTATTTTCTGTCTACTAATTCTATTGATTACTAGCACTCAATTACTTCTCTCTATGGAGAGAAGAGTGTTGAAGTCTTCAACTCTACTTATGGATTTGTCTCTCCTTTCAAATCTGTCAGTTATTGCTTCATGTTTTTGAAAGTTTTGTTTTTAGGTGCATCATATTTAAGTTTGGTACATCTTCTTTCTATCATTGTATAATATTTGTCTTTATTCTTGGTAGTGTGCTTTGCTCTGAAGTCTACTTTGTATTTATTTATATTAATATAGCCATTTTAACTTTCTTTTGATTAATGTTTGCGTGGTAAATTTTTTTCTCTATCCTTTTACTTTTAACCTGTATTTATCATTATATTTGAACTGAGTTTCTTCTAAACAGTAAATAGTTGTATCATTTTTTATCCATTCTGACAATCTCTTTCAATTGGTTTATTTACATCATCTACATTTAATGTAATTATTGATATGGAGTTTTTTGACCTAACATTTATTTTTTAGCTTATTTTGTCCTTTGTTCTTCTGTTTCCCTTTTTTTTGCTGCCATTTAGATTATTTGACCTATTTTTAGCATTTGATTTTAATTGTTCTATTTTGGTTCTGGCTATATCTCTTTAAACAGTTTTTAGTGATTGCTCTAGAGACTGAAATATTCATAACTTTTCACAGTCTATTGAGAATTAATACTTTACCACTTCAAACGGAATGCAGAAAACTTACCACAATATTGATATTATAACCCTTCCCATGATGTTGTAGTTGTCATATATATTTCATCTATGTACATTGAATGCTGCCTCAGACAGTGGTAAAATTTTTACTTTCAACTGTCGCAAGCATTTCAAAGAACTCAAGAGAATAGTCTGTTTTATTGAACATGATATTTATCATTGATATTGTTCTTCCTTTGTAACAAAGTTACAGTTCTGACTGGATATTATTATCAGAAAAAAACAGGGAATTCCAAGTATCCTTTTGTTCATCAGAATGAATTTTTTTCAAAGAAAAAGATGCCTGTATTTTCTAAGCAGGACCATAAACCACGTCAAAGCTTTAATTTGCTGAATTTTTATTGATCAAAAGGTTATAAACATTCCCTCCATGCCTCCCTCATTCTTTCCTCTCTCCCTGTCTCTACACACACACATACACACACGCACACACGTGCACACACACGTGCACACATGCACACACATTGACTCACATATAACTCAATTTGAACATCTATAGATATTTTCTAACATTATAGAATTATGTATATATATGGCACATACTCTGTGAAAAAAGTGTTTTTAAGTAAGTCACTCCAGTCAAGTTGCGAGGGACTGGGTAACAGCATTGCTACCTGAGTCACGCAAACATTCTAAATCTTCCTTCCTGCATGTCTTCTCTTGGCTCAAAAAGTGGAAAGGCTATTTCATACAAGTAGCAATAATTTTCTATGTGTCCTGGTCTCTTAGGCACCAGAAACGCACGATGTTACCCAACTCTAAGTCTGACACTAATATGAAGAGCTCACATCAAGCTCTCCATTTTCCTTCTATTCACTTCCTACTTTGATCTCCTTTAGGCTTCCAGAGCCACCCTCACCACCCCTACTGTCCTCCTTTGTTTACTTCTATACATTCCCTTGCTCCTTTCCAAGTGTCTTGCTCCTTCCCATCTCCACCTCCCCCTTTTCTGGTCTTCCAGAAAACCACTAGAGTTTAGTGCAGGCAGATTTGATCAACAACTTTTTTTTTCACTTTGATGACTGACTACCTGCTATTTAATATAGGGCTTTACAATGTATTACTTACTTTAGAATTACAGCATGAGATTTATAGTCAGACACACTAGAATTGGAATTCTGTTTTTACCAATTTTAGCTGTGTGAACTTGATAATCTCTATGAGTCTCTCCTCCCTCTTTTGTATGGATGGACATAATATCTATCATCAACCTTGAGAACTGTGAATTTTTTTTCATTACCTGATTTGTTTTCATTCAGAGTTCCTGGTGTATAAATATACAGTCAATTAAAAATTATTATCTTTGTTATTACTTGCCTATGCTGATTTTCATAACAACTCTTGTGAGGTAGGTGAATACGTGTTACATTTTATAATAAAATACAAATTAAAAGATAGCTCTGATTATTAGAGCAATGCACACTTATTAAAAAGAATTTTAGAAGTAAGTATCAAAAGTGTATAGAATTCCTACCTAATGATAATAATTATGAAAATTTTAGGTTTTTTTCCAGTTGTTTTCCTAAAAGAAATAGATTTTATAAGACATATTTGGATCATGTCATATATAAATTTTGTAACCTGCTTTTTCTTTTCATTCTATGGTGAACATTTTTCTCTTATTCACTAATCTTCAAAACAACATTAATCACTGTATTATATATCACTACATAGGTATTACATAGGTATGTAATGATTTATTTATCTGTTTTTCTACTCATAGATTTTTTTTTTTTTTTTTTTTTTTTGGTGTATAATTGCTCTACAGTGTTGTGTTAGCCTCTGCTGCACAACAAAGGGAACCAGCCACATACATTCCCTGCCTCTTGGACGCCCTGCCCAATCCCACCCATCTAGGTCATCACAGAGTACTGAGCTGAGCTCCCTGTGCTGTACAGCAGGTTCCCACCAGCTATCTATTTTATACATAATCGTGTATTTATGTCAAACCTAAAGAAGAATATGTACATACAGAACCCTATTGTGCTAGCTGCTTAGAAGTGTAATTATTAAGTAAAATGTATGAACACCAGTGTTATGGATATATATTATCAAATTTCTTTTCATGAGTTTTTATATTTTTCCAACTTACACTCACACCAACTGTGCAAAAGTGCCTATAAAGTGGAAATCAATTTTGGTTATACAATCTCTTCTCTAAATAATGCAAATATGTCTACATGACTAAAGGAGTTTCCAGTCATTTGCAGATGAAGATGAAATAATCCCTCTTGATACATTTTTAAGTGCAAAAGGGATGGTAGTTTTGCCTGGAGATGAGTAAGACATCTTAATAGAGCATCTATGAGTGGGGTGTGTAGACCTAATTAGAATACAAAACATGTGAGGAAAGAGATGGTAAAAGAGGGATATACAAAGTATATTTCCAAGCTTTACCTTAGGATTAGTGCAGAACACGGGACTGGGCGTATTTTCTCCTTTGCCATCCAGCACTTCTTAACCCTTGCTTTTAGTATCCCTAGCATTCTTACCCCTTGGCTAGTACCATTAAATAATCATCAACCATAATTTGTGCCATATAAGCACTTATGTATTAGTTCTATGGACACAAATGAAACGAACAAGAACATATATTCTGTAGAGCGAAAGCACTCTAATTTTTGGAAGATGGGTTTGCAGTTACTTATGTTGCTTATGAGGTGGCTCAGAATCCACTCCATTTAGATTAAGTTCAGGTGTCACCAGAAGAGCAGACTGTTTTTCTGTTCCCTTCTTTGTACAGTGTAACCAATCGGAAGGCACCACTTTGTTCAAGAGTGCCAAGCCAGGGACTTTACCTTAAACCCAAGTATGCATTTCAAACCTTGAACAAACAGTCTGCTTAATAAAATAAGGGAAAGGGTTTTCTTTTTCTCTCTTCTCTAGAAATTCACAAACATCACTTGACAGGTGACAACTCCTCCCTTACAAAAGGAGCTGTTTGCTTTTTGCTTTGGTGTTTGGGTAAACTGCAGCACGCACTGGCAGAGAATTTATTGCCTAGGGGAAGGTGTTTGCAGTCACTGTGTTTAATCTGAAAAGAAACCCTTTTCCTGCTATCCCCTCCCTTGGTTTTGGAGGAGGGAGAGTTGGAAATGATAGCCAGGGGGGAAATAGTTCCCCTAACACCTGTCTTTGGTGTAACCTCAGCAATGTTACTTAAGACACTGTGCTCAGTGTGTATGCATTCAGAATGACAAAGTTGAAGAGGGCAGATAAACAAAAAGGGATTTCAGCAGAAACACTGGAGCTGATTCTGACCTTGCATCCTCTTAAAAACCAATCAGGTTGAAATCCTAGCATGCTGGCTTAAAGAGAATCTGATTTGTTTGAAATAATACTCATACTATTAGTCACCTGTCCTTCCTTTGGTCACCAGTTTATTTAATATAGTTTTAATCTATAAAACATGAAACAATCTAGAATATTAGACTGAGGAACTATAGACATGATCTAGTCCTAGTCCAGCCTTCCTTTAATAGATAGGAAAACTAAGATCCAAGTTGATTACTGCTGGCTCCTCCAACATTTCCAGTAAAGTTTGTAGGAGAGAGTCAGGAATGACTCAGTTTTCTGGGTTTTCTAAACCTGCCTCTATCTACTATTAGAGATATGTGAAGAGCTCAGCCTCTGGAGGTAGATGGCTGCCTGCATTTCAATCCAGTTCTGTCATTCACTATTTGGATGATCTTGGTATGTTTCTGATTCTGGTATGTTTCTGAGCCTCGATTTCCCCACCTGCAAAATGAAGATGATGCTTTTGGTGACATACCGTAGAAAAGCTGTTTAGAGAATTGAGAGAAGACATGTACAGCAGTCAGCACAATACATTGCATGTGGTCAGTTTTCAATGGTGATTGGTTGTTGCTGTTACTGTTTAGAATGTGATAATCTGGAAACCAGAAATTATTCATCTTAAGTAGAGCAATTCCTGATGAAGGAAAAAAATCAAATTTGCTTAGATTTGTATTTTTGTATTTCCATAAAAAGAAAGTAATATTTGAAGATATGCTAGCATGCTGTAAGAATCTGTCTAGCCCATCCTTTCCCATTTGAAACTAGAGTTGAGTTTTCTTCAAGTTAAAGTAGAATTTTGAAGCATATTTCTTTTAAAAGCTGCTCATAGAATTCAAGAAAACATTTTCACTTTAATTATTAAATATTATTAGTTTTTCAGTTATTTGGCTATCATTCAGTAATCTTAAAATAGTAAAATATTACCTTCTCCAGTCTACTAGTTAAAAGCACACACTTTGGGTATACCTGGGTTTAAATGTTAGTGTGATAATGAGGTCAGAGCTGCAGGGATTCCCAGACATGTTAATTCAGTGGTTCTCAGTGTGGTCTCGGGCCAGCAGCATCAACATTACTTAAGAACTTGTTAAGAAATGCAAATTCTTGGGTTCCACTCCAGATGTGCTAAATCAGAAACTAGGAGAGAGAGGGCAACAATCTTTCAATAAGCCCTCCAGTTGATTCTCTTATTTGAGAAACACTGGTGCAATCCATTGTTTTAATATACCTATTTTAATAGGTGGGGAAACTTAGGCTCTGAGTGGAGAGTGACTTGCCCAAGGGGACACAGCCATAATGACAGAGAAAAAACTTCTAGGTCAGTGTCTACTTTAAAATAGATATTTCTAGCTGTGATTCATCTTAAAACATGTAGAAAGCTCTGCTGGGTTATGTCATTTCAAAAATAAAAAGTTAGACTTCTAACACTTCAGAAGAAGTAGTTAAACATATTTATTAACTGGTTGGCTACATGTCTTTATCAGTAAGATATTTTTAAACAAGATCACACACCTGGTTTGTTTTTTAATTGTGAAGGTCGTTCATAAGAATCTTTTCCCTGGCGAAATGACGAAAATGTCAAGTTTGTATTCTTGTCAATTCAACAAGAAATTACTGATTATTTACTAAGTTCAAGATATTCTGCTATGGGTACATGTTTAATAAAAGAGCTAAGAAAAAAGAGCTGAGTATATCACTACCTATAATATAGAGTTGGTGGGGGAGACAGATATGAAATTAATGAACTAGATTATAAATGAGCTAACTGATCATACCTACTGAGGGATAAATAGAAAAGATATTGAACACCAGGCCAGAGTTTGGTCATCAGCAATGATTGCTGCGCTGTATAAGTTCAGTGGCAATATTCACATCGTGCTCTTTATGAGCAGCTCAGTAGTTCTGCCATCTAGTTCACATTTGATGCTTGCTATACTTGAGATAATCTGGGGAATTAACAAGTAAACAAAGAGCACATTCTTATCCCCCAAACCTCCCAGTTTATTATGGGACAGGAGACACATACAAACAAATCTTTTCAAGATAGAAAATAAGTACCAGAGGAGAGTATAGATAAACTTCAGGAGGAATTCTGTTGATCATTTCTATTTCAAAGCTCAGGAAATATATTGGCCATGTGAAAGAGCAGGGAAAGAAATTATTCTAGGCAAAGAGAACCATTCAAGTTAGTTAGGTTAAAGGCTTAAGCGTGTGAAACATTCAGTGGAAGAAAACAGGAAATTGTGATGCTTAGAGAGAATACTTGCCTCACTTGGAGTAATGCAAATTATTATTTTTCAAAATTTCCTGGACCCACAGAACATATGTATCCACTGTCAGTTTGAGACCCCTTGACTTAAGTGTAGACATGAATTTGGTAAATTGTAGCATGGGAGGAGGGTCAGTTTGGTTTGGCTAAAACCCAACAAGCAAGAGGAGTATGGGAATAGACAAAGAGTTGAGTTGGGTTCACTTCAAGGAAAACAGTAGTACATTCGAACCTGGTGGCCTTCCTGAACTGATTATAGGGTACAGAATGTGGGTGACTAGAGGATGGGTGGTTGGAGGCGTGGAGGCGCCCGCGCGCTCATGTGATGTCAGACTCTGCCATGCCGTGTGCTCATTGTCAAGAGACGTGAGTGTGTTGGGACTATGATTAAGTCTCTCTGGATGACTGTTCTTTTCAGATAAGGACTTGTTCAACTGTCTAGTTTTTCTTCCCCAACATTTATTCCGAATATATCAAGGGCCAGTTCTTGGAGTAGGAATAGTGAGTCCCTTCACTTTACAGCCTAATGGGAGATAAAGGTGCATATCCCACTAATTAGAAAACAAGAACCATGTTGACAAAATGTTGGACTAGAGATATAAAACAAGGCTGATAAAACCTTACCTGAATTAATTATTTCTAATTAGAAAGATTATCGGACTTTTCCTCTGGTAAAAGGTAAAATGTAAGTGTGTGTGTGTGTGTGTGTGTGTGTGTGTGTGTGTGTGTGAAAAAAAGAGAGAGAGAGAGAGAGAGAGAGAGAGAGAGACTCTTATTTTGTGCAGTATGACCCTCTCACTTCCTTTGTGGATATAGGTTAGCTGAGTGGGGTGCCTATCAGAAGTATATTGTCTGCAGTGATGTGGGCTTACTTTTGGTCCCTTTTGTCTATCCAAGTTATTCTTTGTGTTTAGGAAAGACATATAATTCACCTATAGATTAAAAAAACAGTTACTTCATTGTGTTTACTTGTCATCCTCCCAAGAAGCTGAGAGCTCTTATGGATATTATTCAAGCCATTTCCCACCACACCCTCTTAAAGAGGTAGAAAAAGAACAAGTATTTTTACCACCTCAATTTTGTACCTCCATAGCACAGGGTGGTGAATCAGAAACTAATTTAGAAATAAAACCCATATGATTTGTCTTGGAATAGGGTATGGTTTGTTCTGATGGACATTACTATCTGCTTTCTTTCAAATGAGAGCTAGATGGTTCTATAAAATATGGCTTTTAAAAATAGCCCTCTCTTCAGTGGTTAGGTAGAGTATCAAGATGATTCTTCTATAACCTCAAGTTTATAGTGGAACCTTACGGATTTAGTGATGTCAGCTTCTCTAGATGAAGGGAATCAGCACAAACCATCTCTGCCATTGAATTAAATAGATGTGGCTCAGAGATATTTTATTTGACTTTCAGGAAGGGTCTGTTAGAAAAAGAGACAGCTCAGCTGTGGGAAATTGACCAGAAGAAAAACTAAGGAGGATCTAGAAGAAGAAAAACAAAATCTGTTTTGTGAATAATCAATACTGGGAAACAAATGTATTCCAAAATGTTGTCTCTTTTTCTTGAGGTTTAAGAATTAACACATCACATGTAAAATTAAGCTCTCTGGAGGACCTTTGGCATAGGAAGGAAATTTAGGGTTTTAAATATGGGACTTTAAAAATTTACTATTCTTTGTATGTTGAAAGGCACTCAGACGTATAGCAGTCATGAGTTTTAGTGAAAAAACAGTGGCCTGAGAGTCGGGAGCCTTGGCTGCTGCCTCGCACTGCCGTCCCTAACTGGCTTTCTGTTGATGGACAAATAACTTCCCCTTCTTGGGTCTTAGTTTTCTTATGTGTAAAAACATGGAACCAGACTAACTGCTTACTCAACCCTTTCATCCTCTGTGATAGATAAATCACCAATCCCTTGCTTCTGAATCCAGCTTTGCTAGGACTCCTCTTGTGTCTTAATGTGGGTACGTAGCACAAGCAAGCACATTTTCCAGAACCATTCCTGAAAGGACCTGTAAACCAGTGTGTTCTGTTTGAAACGTGGAACAAAACCTGTCCTACACAGTAGCTCTGCTGCATGGAATCTAAAGACTTTGTTACGATCTTTCTTTTCTTTTGGTTCTCTAAGGGCAAGGAGGTTGGGGGGATTTGGTAAAAAACAGAACACAAAAGCAACACTTTTATGTCTGAGAAAATGAATACTTCCTAATCATTGTTTTTTTGTGGAGGCGAGGTGGGCAGTGAGGGATTGCACTCATAAGATTAGTCATAAATGTGAATACTGTCTGGAGCTGGTGAAAGGAGAAGTAACTCACTCCTTCTGTTATTCTCTCACTCCCTCTAATGTGCTACCTCTGTCTTCCTCACAAGTCCCGGAGGCAGTGTTCCTTCCAAACAACTACCCGCCTAACCAGTTCATTGGAATGTCTTTCTGCCGACTGTCTCCTCATTCAGATTTCTTCTGAAAATGAACCTCTCTAAAAGCATAAATCACATTAAAAAAAAAAGTGGTAAATGTTGCACACAAAATTTCTCCTTTGGTTTTAAAAAATGCACAAATCCACCTACCTACCCCTCCTTGAAATAGCAAAAACAAAAGCATTTAGGACGATAGTCACCTTACTCTTTTTAAAGAGAAGACTTTTTTCTTGGTTGCATTTGTTCTTTAAGGTGACAGGAATTAAGCTCTTTTGATGCAGTCTTTCCTCTTTATCACATGCATGCCTCGTGATCCCTCATCCTGCAGCCTAAGGGTGATTTTATGAAAATATTAACTCATGTTATCTTTGCTGGCATTTTTTAATTAACAAACAATAAAATTTGAAGCAAAACTTATAAACTATGGATGAACACAAATCTTGCCTTATAACAAGTTTTGCCTTCATATGCATATAAAAAGGGCTTAATCTAGGAGAGAAATTTAATAATTACTGAGTACGTACTGCAAAACTTTTCTTCTTTGTATAATAGCATCTTAGGCAATAACCAAGGTGTCAGTGAATTTTTTTTTCCTTTTTTTTTTCCTGATCCAACTGCCTATCTAGTTCTACCAAAAAACCCTGAGTGGGAAAGAGTCACATAACATTTTCTTATTCTGATTGTGTATAGTTCCTAACTAAATAGGGATGGTTTGTAACTTGAATTCATGAAAAAAAAAAAAGTAAAAGTGTGCCAATCTATCAATTTGTGTAGTGAAAATAGGATGCTATTCATAGTGTCCTAGAAATTGAATTTCTTGCCGTATCTGATGAAAGTCTGAAGGGTGAAGGATAAAATAGGCATTTTCTTTGCTGCATTTGTTTTTGAAGGAATTCTCAGAATCATTTGAGGTTTGGCAAATTTGAAGTGTAGTTTTGATTTCTAGTTCCTGTCCTGTAACAATGTAATGAAACTATCCTATTCGTCTATCAAGAAGTTCATCTAAAGAGTAGCTCATGGTTGGAAAACCACGAGTCTCAGTTTTTACCATGAAGAGTGTAGGGTGCTAAATTATCTGATAGACAATAGAAACAAGCCATTATCTTATGACTGAATTATAAGAAGAAAGAGACTCTTGGTTCAAATATCCCTGTAGACTGTGCAGTCTATACAAATAAAAAGACTATTGTACAGAGAAGAGGATGCTACCTTAGAAGTTTGGAAACCTAAATTCTGGTCATGAATTCTATACTATTTAGCTGAGTGATCTGACACATGTCACTAACTCTCTCTAGTTTCAGTTTCTTCACTTAGGAATAATCTAGATAACTGATATTCAAATCTAGATAAGTTGATATCTAGATTTAGATATCAAGGGTTTCTTAGAATAACCCATAAAACTGAACTCTCATGCTATCACATACAACAAATCAAGTAATATTTTATTATTAGAGATTTATGTCAAGGGCTAAATACTTTGGGCTCTGGGTTCAAATATCCTGGGCATATTGAATAACTAACTCTCTCTAAGCTTTAGCGTTTTTGCTGTTGTTATTTTTTGTTTTCTTTTGTAAGATGGGATTAATATGACTACTGTGAAAACAATGAGATAGTAAATATAAAGAGATCATTGCAACAGCATTGCTCAATAAATGTTGGCTTTTTAAAATATTTACTTTTTATTATGGCAGTCATGGAACACAAAGGATTGTTTTAAATAAGCACAATTTAAGGGGTAGTTTTGTATAGAAATTATAGTGCTTTACCAGCCTCAAGATCCATTTTTTTATTTTGGTATAGGTGTTATTATTGTGTAATTCTTTTTAAAAAAAAATTGAATCCCAAAGATAATAAGTAGTTGCAAATTATTATTTTAAACTCCCTTTACAATCTCTGGATAACTGTTCATCAAATTGCTCCAAAATCCTGAAAGATCTATATATGTAGGTATGTATCTATCCATACCATTCTCTAAAATTTTGATTCTATGTAATGATAAAGTTAAAAAGCAGAATAGAAATTTATTCTGGGTGAAAAGAAAAGTAAAATTTTATTTCATTAAATGTTATCTATAGTCAGTCCCTTTGAGAATACTGGGCATAAAACAAAGTTATGGATGTTGTTATATATGTGTGTATTTTTGTTGCAATTCATGTCTGAGAAACCAGCTCTTCTATCTGTTTGGATTAGAGATTATGTGCCCAGTGGATGCAAGAGCTATGTTTGTTCCTTCCTTGGTATTCTCCCACTTAGTTGGTATTCATTTGAAGCATAATCATTTGTTTAGTTTTAATCCAATAGATAAAATAATATGGTCTCTGAGTAAAAATGTGATTATAATAAATATATACTATAGATAGTTGATGTACCCTCTCTGAGATGCATCAAAAGAGAAATAAAACTTTTCTTAAAAGACTGTACCCATTTAGACATTCAAACATGCTCCACTTCAAAGTGGCCACCTTGGGCAATTCTGTTCCTGGACCATCTCCTTTGTCACTCATCTTCAATGAAAGCTTAGCAGGAGCATAAGAAAATGTGTCCTTATTCTAACGCTAACTTTTTTTCTGAATTAGAATCATCTTATCCAATTTGATCACTCATTTTATACACTAAATTTGGCAGTGCTGAATACATTTTTGGTTCATTTTTTTAAAGGTTGGAAATTTGTCACCGCTGATTACATTCCAATAATGAGTTACAAACTGATTCATAAATGACAACAGATTGTTCACCAGGCTCAAAGTTCCATAAAAGCAGGAACCATTACTTTCTTTTCTTTAAAAACATTACAAAGCCTGGCATCATTTAGTTTTGGGCCAATGTTTTTTGAATGGTTTGGAGATGCAGCGGGCTCACCTCTTTAAATTGTGAGCGCCTTAAGGAAGTTAGTTATATGATCTGAGTCTTCTGTATGCCGCATAGAACCTGATGAAGACGCTATACTAAGTGACCCTTAATCTGTTAATTTAAAATCAGGTCAGTCCTACTTTCTCATTGTCTTGATGTAACTTTTGAAAACTAGATACAATCCCTCTAACAATTTCTTGTCTATCCTTTTTGGAAGTTTGCCATCCCCCTATGTTTTCTATGGCTTTTTTTGTTCATCTGGAACGTGTACATATTAATTTAAAATGCTTCTTTGACATCTATTAAATGGTTTGCAATAGATTTAAGCAACAGAAGTTTGGGCATTTGGGCAATTGTCAAAAAGTTTTGTGCCTAGAAGGCTGTTCTTTTTTTCTTTGAACAACATTTTTCTCTGACTTCATGCAAATTTGAAGAGGCTAATCCAAGTCATCGCTAAAGATTATTAGGCAGGACAAAACATTTAATGTTGCAAGTTTTCTCTTGAAATTAATCAGTCACTTCCACTGCATAAATTATGTTCTATGCTGGAGGTTTTAGTTTGAATGAATCAAAACTAAATGCAGTAAGGATTTAGAAAATGATACATATTCATCAAAAACAGACAAATAAATAAGATATCTTATGTTTGAATAACCTTCTGCAATTTAAAAAAGTTATTTCACACCATTATCACTCTTGATCTTCACAACTGCATGAAATGTGTATCTAGTGCCATTCAAAGTACATTAACTCTTCGGATTTGGGTGTAATTAAGTGTTATTAAAAGCCATTTAACTTCATTAATGTACAGGTTAGTATGTATGACTAAATAAAAGGCATCCATAATATTTTATATTGTTAAACAAGTGAAACTATGGCTCTTGTTCTGGAGCTCCAAGTTAAAAAGAATAGGATCTCAAAGACACATTTTCTTTAACGTTGTTTCATAGTCTACCTGCAGGTGACATTTATAATATTATATGTTATAATATATATAATATAACCATGAAAGATATTTTCGGCACTGACCACCTAATTGGTCCTGAAGAAACCATCACTTTATTACTCATGATTGCCTTCTTTTCGATAATATTACAAACTCTCTCTTAGACCTCCTGAGTTAAATATTCGGGCATACTCAATTGTATCAGTACTACTTAAGAATGAATAAGGGTTTGCTTGGTTGATTGCTGGTTATCAGAGAGTGAGATCTTGGGTGTAATTCAACTAACTCAGAAAACGTCTGGGCAACATCTTTTCATGTCGATCAGTAGGTCAGTTCTCATCAACGTTCAGCAAATTCATTGAGTCACTTAAAATATGTTGAAAATTTTCTCTGTACAAGACCCAGTTTAGTATTTGTATGCCCAACCTAATGGTTTTAGTCGGGATATTTTCCTCAGTAAGATTTGATAGTGTATTGAAAACCTTGTTTGTTGAGCCTAGTGAAGTGATAAATTGTGCTTTTGTTTACATGACTAATTGTAAGGGTTTGGAAACACTCCTTTGATGTACTAAGAGAAGTTAATGAAGACAGTTAAATAAACAAACCTTTCTAATGAATCTAGGAGTTCATACAGACAGACTCTGCTAATTTGCTTCTTGTACCTGGCCCAAACTTTTATGTATCTCTTCCCAAGAGGAACACCTATTTTGAATTTAATGGAAAACCAGATTGTCTATCACTCACTTAGAATGTCAGTGCTAGAACTGGCTTTCGAGATCATCTATTAGTTAATCCTTTTTTTTTTTTTTTTTTTTACCAATAAGAAAACCGAAGCTCAGAAAAGTGAAGTGACAAGCCCTAGATTACACAGCCAGTTGGTGAAGGAGCCAGCCTAGAATCCATGTTTTCTGATTGTTCCCACCACACTATGGTGCTTGCCTTTAATGTTTTAATCATATATAATATATCTTGAACCTAACTTTGTATTTCACCAATTAATATGTACCAACTTGAGACTATCAAACTTTTTTTGGATAATGTTAAACAGTTGCTCTCACATTGTCAATTTTGCCTAACTGCAACTCATATTTACTTGGAGAAAGTATTGAGACTTTTCCTCTAATGTGTTTGGTGTTCACTCAGTGTCAAGTTTAGTGCCTAGACCGTCATGTTTGATGGAAAGGTAGATTGAATTTCTGCCGCATTGTCAGGAACTGTGTTCTAAGAGCATGCCACCCCCAGTCCCCAGATAATCCCGTCCTGCAGCCTTGGTGGTGTAATGAATTCGTCTTGCACGAGTCTGCTGCTTCTGGAGGGCTAAGCGGGGGATCAAATCCTCCCTTTGTAGTGAGACAAGCTGCCGGAGAAGTGATTGATATTGCAGACAGAAGTAGGACTTCAAGGAAGGAATAAGCAGATAAGTGGGGGTAATAAGTAGATAATACTACTACTTTGCACTTAGTGTCTTTTATCTGAGCATCTGAAGGCAGCTGTATCTTCAAACATCAAGGCCCCTCAGTGTAAAGAGAGAATAGGGTCTCTCCATTTACTCAGCGGGCGCCTCCACGATCAATAAATCAGTGAAAAGATTTCCAAAGGAAGACCAGTGGTAATTTTTTTTTTTCTTTCTCTGGGAAGCTAAGTCACCAGGATATGAAGCAATCACTCTAAATGTTATCTTGATCTTGGTGCAATGTTCTGTATGCACTTTCCCCTACAATGTTTGTATCTGAAAAAAGAAACTTCTACTGTATCAACTAAGACATTTACTGTATTTTTTAATCCCTTCTGATCATGTCAGACTATACCCCCTTTGAGTCTCATTCTTGCATTTGTTTTACTCCTGAGAAATTTCCCTTGTGAATCTTATTTTAGGTCTAAATCCTTATATCATAAATCTTTCAGACAGCTTCAAGCCATTATGTCTCCAAGAAACCATTGTGAAGTGAAGCTGTGTTTAATAAGGTGGATGGACTCATATCTCTTTGAGTATGCCTTCATTAATTTTGTACACATCTTGTTAATTCAGACAAAGAGGGTGAGCTGCCAACCAAAACTGTTTCCTTTTAGCAGACCATGACTCAAAATTCAGAAGCCAGTCCTTAGGAGAGCTGAAGAACAATACTGACTGCCACATGTTTTTTGTACGTTAGGTAACTTTGTTCCTTATTAAGTAGAGATTAGAATAATTTTCAAGATGTTAAACCACCATGCATATATACTAAGGGACATTGAAAATATTGTTGAATCATCTTCTCCATCTTATTTTTTTTTGTTCTTTTTTTTCTGTTTTGTTTGCTAGTTGACTATGTTGTGTGAAAAGGAGATTTTTGTTGTTGTTTTTCTTTAATTATAGAAAACTCAGGGTGAGTGAATGTCTCAAAAGTTATCATACATCTAACCACGAAAGTAGTCTGGCCTTTAGCTCCATAATTACAGTATGAAAGTAACTGGCCTAATTTTAGGTGGAAAGGAGGACACAGATTCATCCAGTCTGTGTCCCCTGAAGATCAGAAAAATATCACTTGATATGGAAAACAAACAACAAAACAAACAAACAAACAAAAACAACCACTTAATTCATGGCTAGATGTTTCATGTTTTGTCTAAACACAAATTTGTTTTCTTTTAACAAACAGCATTTCCTTTAAAACAAATTTCAGGGCTTCCCTGGTGGCGCAGTGATTGAGAGTCCGCCTGCCGACGCAGGGGACGCGGGTTCGTGCCCCGGTCCGGGAGGATCCCACGTGCCGCGGAGCAGCTGGGCCTGTGAGCCATGGCTGCTGAGCCTGTGCATGCAGAGCCTGTGCTCCGCAACGGGAGAGGCCACAGCAGTGAGAGGCCCACGTACCGCAGGAAAAAAAAAAAAAAAATTCATACTTGGCAGAAGATAAAAAATAACTATATATTCAGTAGTGCCTCTACAGACATCTTTCATTGTGGCCAAATTCTTTTGTGAGCTCATGGGTTGAGACAGTGAAAGAGAAAATGTGAAAGCAGTTGTATTCATCTGGGTGTTTGGGGGAAAGTGTGTGATGAGGAGACCCCACAGATGATTGCATGTATCACTTACTTGGCAATCTCAATCTACTGTTGGTTATTCTCATCTCTTTTCTTTTTCCCTCCCACTTTAAAGTTTGTAAAACACATTGTCTCATTTGACAGTTCTCACTGTTACCTTGTAACTGAGGTGATGTATGTGGTGGTATCCCCATTAGTAAATGTGAAAATGGAGTTTCAGGTCTCTGCCAAGCCCACAGACTTAGCAAGTATCAGGACCAGGACTTTAAGGCAGGCCTTTTGACTTAGAGCTGCTGCTCTTCCAGCCAGGGATCAAAAATATTCAGGAAAAAAATATTCCAGAAAGTTCCAAAAAACAAAACTTGAATTTGCCACAGCAGCAGCTATGTACACAGTGGCTACATTGTATTAGCTGTTATAAGTAACCTAGAGATGATTTAATGTATATGGGAGGAAGTGCATAGCTTATATGCAAATGCTATGCCATTATGTATAAGGGACTTGAGCATCTGGGGTTTTGGTATCCCTTGGGTTCCTGGAATCAATCCCCTGCAGATACCAAGGAACAACAACATAGCACATCAGTCTGTTAATATGAAGGGCTGTACAAATGTTAGTAAATACTGTCATCAAATATATCCTCAAGACCCATGTCCTCAATTGGCCTTTTGGGTGCAAGTCTTTCTACAGAAAGGAAATAGAGTTTAAACCTATGTATAAATAAGTCATTTGCCACGAGCTGAATTCACTTACTTTAGCTTACTAGGTAGACAAGCTTTTCATAACCCCAAACTCTCTTCTCCCTCAAGTCAGTCTTACTTCCTTTTTTATTTTTCAGCCCAAACCCAGGGGATGCTGCTTCTCTTGCTAGATGCCAGGTTTTGTCCTTTCAGTGTAAAGTGAAAACTACCTTCTACACAACTCCCTGATGTCACTTTTCCCTCTCCTTGTTTCCTCTTAGTTTTGTCTTTCTATTTGCTTGAGCGTGCTCTTTTCTTCCAAGCTTTTGTGAGGTAACTTTTCAATATACATGAGTACCCATTATACTTCTTGGAGTATCTGAAGCATCATGTCATCAGTTTTTACAGATATCTAACTTGCCTCTTTCACTTAATTCATATTTCTTTTACCTTTTAGGAGGCTCAAACTTAAAACTGAAAAACTTTTCACCAGAGAGAAACAGCGATTAATGGAGATTAACATTTACTAATACCTTCATATGTTTATTAGAAAACCCATCATAGTGACCAAAAGTTAACAGATTTCAAAGCAGAACTTGAGGCAGCTGAATGGAGTCCATGAGATGCAATTCTGGTACCCTTAGAATGCAAGCCATGGCAACATATGTAAACACATATTTCTCTTAGTTAAATGCAATGGGTAATGTAATTCTTTCAAATGATGCAATACTAAGAATGAGGAGTGCCACTTCATATTCACAAAGTAGTTGCAAAGCTTGAGAAACTTACTTTCCATCTTTGGGTTTTATATCGTCTGTCTCTAAGATGAAAACTTTGGGCTATATGATTTCTGAAGTTTCTGAATGATGTGATATTTTTTAGTTCTATTTTTACCAGTGCTTAGAATCACTGCTCCTGTTGCCAACACTAAAAGTCAGGCATTGTCTTTCATCCCTTATCTTTAGAATACCACATTTCTCTCCAGAGAAAGTGATGGGACCCTTTGTCCTTTGCCTGCTCTTCTTGATGGGGCAAGAGAAGAGAAAGTGTGTCTACCTATAGTCCTAGGAAATAATGGGAAAAGGAATTATGAGCAAATTCTTAATTGCTTGCTAACTACTGAGACCCATATGAAGAAATGGGTCCTTGTGTTTGAATCCCTAAACCATCTTGAGAACAAACTCGAATATCCTTTCTAGGCCAGCCCCAGCTGGGTTAGAGTCCTCCAAGCCAGTGGATCTGTTGGAGGACTGGTTTTGCTTTACAGTTCTAAATTTAAGTGTTAGCCCCAGATAGGCAGAGCACTGAACTCTCTAATTAGCCTTGCAGGTCAGTCTTTAAAGAAGTAAGGGCACAGCATCTAGTAGTTTAAAATGGCATTCTGTGCATTGTTTGCTGAAGGTCAGAGGGCAAATGCTGTTGTGACAGTTGGGTGAACTTGGCAGGCACACTTCTCTGGAGGGGATGAGAGAGGGAAGAATAGTTGATGTTGATCTTTGGTGATAGCAGTGGCAGAAGACTGTCCCTTAAACTCTAGAGTCTCTTTGATATCCTTTCAATTCATGTGGAGATTTTCCATTTTTAATCCAAGGAATTAGAGAGATAGAGTCACAGGAAATAAGAGATGATCTAGCCCAAACCTTTATCTTCAGGGAAGATTTTTGCTTCTTTGTTTTTGCTTTTTAAATGTAAAAGCCAAATGTATTGAACATAATTTATGTACAAAAAGGCATCCAAGTATGTGAATGAATCTTGACAAATGTATACACCTCTGTAACTGTTCCTTCTTTTTTTTTTTATTTAATTTAAAAGCCAAATTGATTGAACTATAATTTCAGGGACATAAACTCATAAATCAACTCATAAATCATAAAGGCTTAGTTCCCTTAAGTATGAGAAAGATAAAGATAACTGGGGTCCACCACAATCGTATTCGAACATATCTCTCCTATACCACCTTCCATCTCCCATATCTCGCCAAGCTCACCTAACTCCATCTTATTCTTCTGAATACATAATTTCATGTTTTTGTCTTTTGGCCCATGCTTTTGTTTTCATTCAGAAATGTCTCCTTTCTCTTCCTCCCAAATCCTTCTCAACCTTAAAGACTCAACTCCTTATCTTCAAATGGGGAATTAATCAGTCCTCCTGTGTTTCCATAGAACTGCTACTTGTAACTTATCACTTAGTATTTATTTTAGTTACTAGTTTGCATACATTTGTAAACATATTAATTTTTCTTACATATGTCTCTTCCACTGGATCAGGAAGCCTGAGGACTTTTTTTGAGTCTTATTGCAAGACCATGCACAATAAAGGATTCGGTTAATATTAGACATGAAAAGTATATGTGTGTATGTGTGAAAGAAATAATATGGTCTCTAAATTATGGTCTCAAATATCCCTTCTAGCATTAGTGTACCCCCAATGGATCTATTATTTCACATTAAGATAATAACAAATCAACAAATTTTTAAGCAGCTACTATCTATGTTATCCTTGACTTTTGTTTTTCTATCTAGATTGCCTATTTAGAAAGGGAGAGGAAGTAATACTCAAATCTGACCATTTTCTTAGTGAGGTGTACCAACATGAATGTTTGACCTATTCCTCTCTAGAGTAACAGTGGAGATAAAAGGGGAGGTGATCTGCTATTTGAGGATCATGCATGAGTTTTAGTTTACCTAAATAGTCTTCTAGCTATTGACCATGACTAAAATGTATTATGGTTGCTGAATAAAAATTGTAAGAATATGAACCATTTGAGGAATGAGTTGGGAGAGAAGAAGATGAATGTTATCTTTTAAAGAGATGCTCAGACTGAAGTATCGGTATCCTGGTTCGGTCATAATCCTACTCACAGATTCAGGACACACCACTTATACTGTCATTGACTTAGCCCTTTGACAATGTTACTTAAACTCCTTACCTCACAGAGAATCTATCTGAATTACAAAATCTAGTGCATAAAAAGGAATAATTTTAAAAGAGGAGCATAAGTAGTTGATTAAGATGGGAGTAGTATATATGCATTTCATTCACTGAGCAACTGAGTTACAAGTAATGCCTCAGTTTTATTTTCATTTTGTTGGGGCAGCTGCTCCATCTACTCTATAGCATGTGTGTGTGTGTGTGTGTGTGTGTGTGTTTTCAGATTATGTATAATGACGTCTGACTTTGCACATTTCTTTCTGTGATTTGAACATAACAATTGCACTGGGTTCCATTTGAAGAAATGATTTCTTTATTAGGAAGCTATTATGCTGAGTTTCTCTTTACTTTTAAGCAACGTATAGTTGAATCCTGAAGTCAGTGTCAGTCTTTATTGGAAATTACCTAGAGTTTTTAGACGCAGCTCTCCTCTTGAGTGTTTTTTTTTTCTTTAATCTCTTTGAGACAGCTGTTGCAGAATTGTCCAGTTAATGATCAATGCAGATAATGTTTGCTTACAAAATCAAACTCGTGGCCTCCTCAGGCCAGAAGATCTGGCTTAACCACTCAGGTCACGGAAGCACACCTACTTAGTTGCACCCCTTTTTAATCAAGTGGTGAATCAAGCTTGGGAAGCTGAAATTAAGTCAGTTCATTGTGTCTGTAATAGTAGGAAGCTCAGGAGATCAACATGAAGGGGAAAAAGCTGCTAAAGGGGAAAGAATATCTTTGGGAGTCATTTGTGGCAACAGGACCGCTCATTTTTCCTGCCTAGCATGCAAACAAATTGATTTACTCTGAGGCTGAATTCATCCGCATTGTTAAGGCCTGTGTGTGACAGGGTAATCTCTTCTGTGAGAGGCAACTTGTACGGAACAGGAGCACATGCAACCTTAAGCATAGTTTATGTGTGAATTTGAATATAACATTTAACCCCTCTGTAACCTGATTTCCTTATCTGAGAAGTGGGAGTAATAATTCCAGGCCTGCTTTGCAGATGTGTCTGATGGATCAAACCAGAACAGTCATCTGGTAAACAGAATTTGAGTGCCTATTCTGTACACTTCCCAAGCTGCAGAAGTGCAGAACTAAATCTGGCATCACCTTTATCCTCATATTTTAGTGTGGGACTCATGAAAACAGAATTAAAAAGCAATGAGGTGAGATCTATAATAATATAGGTATCCATAGAATTGGGTAAAAATTAAGAGGCCAAAGTAACTGGCTGCTTCGAGAAGACAAGGAATGATCCAAAGGTGCTAGCACCATGCTGGGTACATAACAGACACTCAAATGTTGAGTAAAATAGAGGAAACACGTTATATGGGAGTTGAAAAATGCATTTGAGTTTGCCTGTCTGAGAGGATGGAGGAGCCAGGGTGTACAAAGCTGCAGCATTGGGAAATATAAGATCTATTTGCTCTTAAACTGCAATGTATGATATACATCCTAAGGCTCTTACTATAAATCCCCTAAACTTCTGCACCCTTCTTTGTCCATTAATAGGACTTTTTAAATAGAGGCACTCCTAGACAGAAACATAGACTACTTTAAAGCTAGAATTGATCATGGGATCCATACCACCACATTGTCATGTATGTACTCTTGATGTTAGATTTGGTTTTCCTTTTTGATAAGCAATCCCCAGGGTTTACCTCCAAACCTTACCTATGAGACTTCTAATTCCATGTATGCTTTACTTTCTTCTGTGTTCAGAGTCTCTGGTACAAAAACAACACCAAGAAGCCACTTTTTTTTAATGTTTTTATTATTTTTTTGGACCAAGGCTTATTGTACCCCACACTTACAGTGAGTGGTACTTTTACTCTCATGGCCTACTGTCACAGAGTGAAGATTACAGCAGCCTGGTGACATCTCTGTCTGAAAGAGCAGCCAGTGCATGCTGCTTTCTCAGTTCTGAGAAAACACCACAGTTTGTCATTCCTAAATTACTTTTACCCCTCTGCTGAAGGTAGTTAGGGACATCATTTATACTGGGTCCAGCTAGGACTTCAGTCTTTCTTGTTTTCCTGATCATTTTGACTTCTTTTTAAAGTGTAACTTGCCTTATTTTACGTAGCATTTTTCTGCCCAAACAGACATTATCACAACAGTTGCATGGTAAGAGTATAGTTAGTATCCCTTAGAAGTGTATGGAGACCATAAGTGTGTGGGTTTATTTCTGGGCTCTCTATCTTGTTGCATTGATCTATACATGTGTTTTTGTGCCAGTATCATACTGTTTTGATTACTATAGCTTTGTAGTATAGTGTGAAGTCAGGGCGCATGATCTTCTTCTTTGGTTATTTGGGGTCTTTTGTGTTTCCATACAAATTTTAAAATTATTTGTTCTAGTTCTGTGAAAAGTGCCATTGATATTTTGATAGAGATTGCATTGACAGAAGAATGTATAAAGATGTGAGATATATTACACACACACACATACACACATATATATATACACACACATACAGTGGAATATTATTCAGCCATAAATAATAATAAAATTTTGCCATTTGCAGCAACATGGATGGACTTGGAGGGCATTATGCTAAGTGAAATAAGTCAGAGAAAGACAAATAATGTATGACATCACTTGTATGTAGAATTTTAAAAATACAACAAAGTAGTGAATAAAACACAAAAGAAGCAGACTCATGGATATAGAAATACAAATTAGTGGTTACCAATGGGGAGACAGAAGGGGAAAGGGACAATATAGGGGTAGGGGGAGAAAAAGGGTTATTATGGGATTATATAGAGTCATGTGTGTGTGAAACTTTTGAAAATTGTGAAGCACTATAGAATCTAAAGAATCTTTTATTCAATTAAAAAAAAAGTGTATGGAAAATCTGAGACTGTCAGGCTGAGATAGGACTTTAGAAATCCCATAGGAATTGGCCAACCCTTTGCCGTACCTGTAGGGGGCTAAGAAACACAGAGGCTAGATAACTACTTCAAGGTCAGATAGCAAGTCACAGGGTGCATAAAGTGGAACTTAAAAAATATATATATATTTACATGTATTTTATACACACACACCATGTTCACGTACACCACTTTTTCATACTTAGGATCTAGATGTAGTGCAAGTGTGAACAGTGCAGCAGAGAGGATGAGTGAAAACAGGGCTCCAAGAATGGCTCAGTTCAACCCCCATGGTCCCTGATACAAAGGTAGTCTGCACACTGGGGAGATTCAGAGATGAGATCATTGAAGTTTTCCCAAAGTTACAAACCAGTGACTTCTCCATTCTGTTGCCTGGTGCTATACCGTGTTTAACAGTGAGAGACATTTCCTATAACTGAAGATGAGTGCAGAAATAAAAGAAAGACATTAGAACTCACTTTCTCTGAGAGTCTGAATTAAAAGAGACAAAATGTGATATTTCCCTGGAGTTCGTCCAGGACTCCAGAGTAAATGCACCTCCTTTTTATTTTGCCTATGGATTTTTTTTTTTTTTTTCCTGGAAAGGGTGGAGAGGACTTATGTAAGAAAGAAAGCTGAGTTGCCTCAAAATACAGCCTCCAGGAAGAATGAGGCATCCCCTGCCCAACCTATATTCCTGCTGAGGAGAGAAAAAATGAGGAACTAAAAGTGAAGCCTAAAATCTCCAGCTTGATAGAAAGATTGAAAGCTTGATAGAAATCAACTGGTCTATAAAATCAACTGCTTTCACCAGCTCTTTAAAAAGGAAATACTGCAAGGAAAAGATGTGAGATATAAAGTTGATAGAGATGTTGTCTGTCTTCATCAATAGTAAAATTTAGAAGATGGTTAAACAGAAAAACGTGAACACCAAGGAGACTAGAATCACAGTAATATAGGATGCGAAATGCGTAACAAACCTAAATCCAATTAACAGATTAGAAAACTGCAAGATAGATGGGGAAATGTCCTGTTTCCTGTAACATAATCAATTTACTGGCAGAGCCAGAACTTAACCCAGAGTCCATGACTCTTGGAGCAATATCCTTTCATGCATGATCCTTAAAGACAAGATGGGTTGATTTCCCTATAGTTATTAGGTAGGGTAAATTATTTAAAACCCATTATAATACTGAAATATATCCCAGTATGGAAACAAGGAAAGGTGATGTGTTATGCAATTAGCTTGAGTGAATACTTGTTGATTATCCATCCACTTAATGAAAAGGACTAACTCTAAATGAGAGTTGAGACCTGGACCCCAGGTTTCTGCTGTTGATTCCAGTGCTCTTTCCGCTCCTCCAAGTTGGCAATTGACTGAATTGTCTATGACCACTTAACTGCAGCAGCAGCTATTTGGAGGGTATGGCAGTAAGCAGAAAGGAAAGGAATGAAATATAGTTTTAAGCAGAGTATCTATTGAAATACTAGAAAATCTAGTGTTTAAAAAATAAGAATTTGGGGGCTTCCCTGGTGGTGCAGTGGTTAAGAATCTGCCAGGAGGTATTTAGTAGCATGTCCAGACTACAGATATGAATAAATAAAAGGATAAAAGGGTTCTGAAATCCATTTAGAACCTATTATAAACTAATCACTCCTATAGGTTGGTTAGGAAGTTTAATGTTGTAGGGTGATATTTTGATTTTATAGATGAAGGTTCAAAGAAGATAAGTAAACATACCAATATTCAAATACAAGTCGGTGTAGTTTAAAGATCTGCACTTTCCAAAGGTGACCAACTAATGGGGATGGAGATCAGTATGTTCATTTTAATAAATAATGTATAATAGCAGTAGGAGAAAGTTAATTTTGTTTGTTCATTTTTACTCTAAAATATTAAAAATATAGAAAATAATTATAGTTGCTAATGATGTTGTGGCAGGGTGAGCTCTTTTATATTGACGGTTTAAAGAGAAACTGGTATAATATCCGGAAATCAATTTAGTAGTATCTATTGGCCTTTAAAATATTTAAATATCTCATAATCAAATAATGCAGCTTCTAATAATGTATTTTAATTAATAGCGTAGTACAGTTTTTTTTTTTTTGCGTTACGCGGGCCTCTCACTGTTGTGGCCTCTCCCGTTGTGGAGCACAGGCTCCGGACGCGCAGGCTCAGCGGCCATGACTCACGGGCCCAGCCGCTCCACGGCATGTGGGATCTTCCCGGACCGGGGCACGAACCCTTGTCGTCTGCATCGGCAGGCAGACTCTCAACCACTGCGCCACCAGGGAAGCCCGCGTAGTACAGTTTAGCTTTAAGATTATAGTGTTAAAGAAAAATGGAAACAAATCGAATGCCCAATGAGTGGGAAATGGCTAAATTAATTCAATAGCCCTATACAGCAATTTAAAAACAGGGTTTAATTAAAATACCTGAGTAATGACCTGAGTATGCAATCATATTAACAGGTTAATTTTTAAAATAACTATATGCATACATACATTTATACAGACACATATACACACTTTTAACAAAATATATCTTTAATATGTTCTATCATATGTTCAGTTTGTAAAGCATACAATATATGGAATATATATCTTTGGAAGAGAAAATACCAAAATTTTAACAGTGGTTACCTCTAGGTTCTGGGATAAATGGCTAAGAAGTCATTTTTATATAATAAAGTAATCAGAATTTCTATTTCAATATATATAATACTAAACAGCAAAGAAACTTGAAAAATATATGACAACTATGTCAGAGTTAATATCTTTATTACTAAAGAAAACACTACTACTCCAGTGAGGTAGGGATTGGAGGGGAAAGCAAAAGACATTACTAGATCATCTAAAGAAGGAATGCAAAGGGCTAAGAAACATATTGAAATACATTTAACTTTGCTCACAATCAAGGGGATTCATACTAAAATAAGAAAATGTTTGTTTTCATTTGTATAGTTGGAAAAGATCATTCTAATACTGTGGTTCTTAACCTCATGCAAATGCAATTTGATTCAGCCCTTTGGAAAATAACTTGATTCTGTACCTATCAAGTGACTTACGTTCATAAACTTTGACCCAGTACTTTTAGATGTAGGAATACGTAACATGGGAAAATGCTCATAATACCATAATAACTAAAAAAAAAAAAAAAAAAATGTTGAATATAATCCAATTTTGCTTACAGAATATGTATATAAACATAGAGAAAAGACCAAGGAAACTTTTAGCAATAGTTCTCTATGAGTGTTATGCTTATAGATAGCATCTATTTTTTATTTTTATTTTTCAGTTTTGGGCTGTAAATATCACATTATTTTTATAATCTAAAACTTTTAAGTGCAAATTAAAGACAGTATGAAAGATGATCTTATCTCTTTGCATATGCACACCTATTTACTTGGACTGTTTTGGATCCCTTCAAATCTCGATTTCACCATTTAGTATTTATTTGCATCTCAGTATTTTCATTTTCATCTGTAAGACAGGAATAATAGCAGCACATATATCACAAACTTTTATGAGAATTAAATGAGTTTGTTATATATAAAGTGCTCTGAAGAGTATCTGATCCACAAAATATACAAAGAGAGAAACTAAACCCTGTCTACTATGTTACCTTCTACTTGAAGGTTTACAGAAAAAAACAAAAAACAACCAACCAAACAACAACAAAATATATATAGCTTGAGTACATCTATAAGATTTAGGACAGAACTTAACTCCCCTTCTGTACCTATGAGGCTTACTCATCTTTCAGAGCCTCACTAGGGACCCTAAAATGGATATGATTTTTTTATCTTGCTTTGGAATTTAGCTTTAGACTTAAGAGAAAATTGATTTGGTGAATTAATTTAGTGGCCTTCAATAGCGTCTACAAATGCGAATTCTTCTTACCTGTCTGGAGCAGAAAAGGAAGGAAATCACTTGAGAAAGATTAGAGCTGTGAAAGTTACTCACTGTGTCTTGCTGGTCACCCTTTGACTTTATGGTGGGTGGTATTAAAATGATCTGATTGATTTTGTTCTGGGGCAGCTTGGAAAGTCCCAACATTTCTTAGCTTTCACACAAGCTCTATAAAACCCCAATATTTTTTGCCTGTTTATCATGCTGACAATTTTCCTTCTTGACAAATAATTATTGAAGATTTGACATACTATCCTTGGGTTGAAAGCATCATTTTTCTCTCTCTTCTATTGTAATTAGGTGCTGTTTATTGATTCCTATAGCAAAGGCATCCATGTCCTAATAAATACTTTGGGTAAAGAATCCATTTTCAACTTTCTGGTTTTTTCTTACGGAGCTAAATTGTTCAACTGGACTTATATTCATCAAGCTTTTAGACATGAAATGTGATATGATGACCAGAAGTGTACTCTGACCTCAAATTCATAGCCTCATAGGGGAGACAGACAATTACACAGATTTTTTCATTGTAAGGTAGCATTTTATAATTATTTTATACACATTCATATAAAATAAGAGAAGACTGAACTTCAACTAAGGAATTGGAGAACTCAGATTCATTGGAAGAATTTGAAAATGTTTCAATTTATCAGATAAAGAGAATGAAGGCATTTCAAACTGAGGGACCAGATTGAGCAGAGGGACAGAAATGGTCAGCTGGGGCCAGCATGTAGCAAGCAGAGTGGAAAATAGGGATGATGAGGCTGAGAGGGTAGCTTGGGACCAGCCTGTGAAGAAGGATCTTGAGTGCCTACAAAAATAATTGGTTTTGGGCTTCCCTGGTGGCGCAGTGTTTGAGAGTCTGCCTCCGATGCAGGGGACGCGATTTCGTGCCCCGGTCCGGGAAGATCCCACATGCCGCGGAGCTGCTGGGCCCGTGAGCCATGGCCGCTGAGCCTCCGCGTCCGGAGCCTGTGCTCCGCAACGGGAGAGGCCACAACGGTGAGAGGCCCGCGTCCCAATGGCATGGACTCATCCTGAGGAGTAACATGATCATAGTTGTTCTTTAGGAAAGATAAAGTGATGGTGAGGGGCCTCTAGAGGGAGGGAAGAATGTAGAGATATTGCTAGATGTTCATTTTCCTACGTCATTCAGGTAAATTTTTGGTGAAAGCATAGAGGGTAGATAAATTTAGAACCAGGCACATATTCTTTCTTGGAATCTCAACTGCTAATATAAAAACAAGTCACCAGTCTTTGTTTACTTTAATAAATGACTAACTAAGCCTCTTCTAACTTTTCTGTTCTCTCAATTCAATAGAACTAGAGTCTTCATGAGGCGAACCCACTAAAACACTTATCTCCATTTTTATGGCTTCATGAAACCTAAACATTTCCTTGTTCTCTATACTTACCCCAAGCCACGGGGGGCAGGCATAGATCTGAAAGACAAAATTGCTTCCACTTTTTACTTCCTAGAATTTTATAGGTACCCTGTTTTCCCTACCCAAGCTTACATAGTGTGGATTAAGAACTTCAGACAAGTATTTCCTGTGTGCTGAAGATGTATATACTTGCTTAACTTTCTTACATAAAGATATAAAATGGAGACATTGATATTTGGTATATTATAAAGATTGCATGTCAAACTAGAGAGAAAATTATTCAATAAAATGATGAAGATAAGTTATATATTTTGAGTGGAAGTGTATCTTCATTTATTTCTCATACCAATACAAATTCTAGAGAGTGAAAAGATTTGCATATGAAACAATTCAAAAACCGATAATAATATGAAATGATAATACGGCTGAAGGATTTTATAATGTTGGGCTGGCAACGAGCTTTCAAACTATTTTTGAAAAGTAATAAATTATAAGAGAAAAATGATATGATAAATTCAGTTATGGAAAAAATAAAATTCTTCTACACCAAAAAGCAAACCATAAATCCATATACGAGTTGAAACACCAGAAACACACACACAGGAATACACACAGTGGAAAAATATTTGCAGCACTTATGATAAGGGTTCATATCTTTAATATACAAAGAGCTCTTACATGAGTATCTGTTAAGAAGGATATTCAACAAAATTTTAACAGTATTATTTCAGGAAAACATACATGTTAATCTTACATCTTGAATGACTTCTCCTTCCAATGCACTAGATTTACAGCAGTGGCATTTTCATTCAAGGGATAGTGCTGACTCCTGATTCTGAGGCCATGAAGCTTTGAGGAATTTGAGGGAAATGGCTGAGAATGAAAAACTGTGAGCTGTGAGTAAAGTTAAATAAAGTTGTTCTGACTCCTGAGGACTTGGGAAACCTCCTTACAATCTTTGAGTTTATTTACCTGTAAAATGGGGATAATAATACCTATATCATTAGGTTATTATGAAAATTAATGCATATTAATAAACCTTTGAGATCCAAGATTAGCACTGTTGCATGGCAAATACAGAGAATGGTTGCTTCTCTGTAACCTTTTGCTTAAGTAAATGCATGATGTTTACATCAGGTATTCACACTAATTCTGAAATCAAACGTTATCTGATGTACTTTGATTCACTCTTTTATGAAAATGTTTGTGCTAAATTCAAATTTAAATGGATTAGTAGCTATTAGTGAAGTTAATAGGAGGATATCCTAGAGCAAAAAGCATGGATTTTCCCCCTAGTACATTTTACCTTTTTCTTTATGTCATTTAAGCATCTTAGTATCTGTGCAACTCAACTGCTTCATTGTACAGTTCAAAGTTGAGCAAACTGAGGTACAAATATCCCAGCAAAATAGGAGAAATGTAAATAATCCTCTAAATCACTTCCATGAATTCTGGACAGAGACTCTTATCTTTATAATGGTCTTTAGAAATCATTTAGTTCTGCCTCTTATTTCACAAACGAGGAACCTGAATCCAGAGTGGTTAAGTAACCTGCCCCAAGGGCACAGAATTGGTAATAGTTCCTGTACCTCCTAGTTACTCCTGTAACCCCCAGTCCAGTACTCCTTCCCCTCATGTACCCAAAACACACAAGTAGCCTCAGCAGATTTATCATATCTTACGTGTAAGATACACGTATTTTAGATTTTGGTAGTTATGTAGATAGAGATCATAGTCTGACTGGCATGTGCTGAAGGCTAAGGTGGTAGATAGAAAGAATTTGATCTTTTTAATCCATCACATTCTGCTGGGAATCTTTTGACTTCGCGAAAGATGAAATTTGCTTACATTTGATAGAATATCATCAACATCTGAAACTGTGGACCTTAGATTTAGGGGTTCAAGTGGTTACACTACTCTATTCATGTAAAAAAGAATTCAATAATGACTTTCTGGGCAGTTGTGCTAATGGCATTTACTCCAGATTGATTTCCAAACCTGACTCATTCAGAACTTCTTACTGGGCTATAGAAAATACAGATGTAGGTGTTGTATCCCTGGAGAGTCTTATTCAGTAGATATGGGGCCAGGTCAAGAAATCTGTTTTTAAAAAGCACCTTGGATGATTCTCAGGGTCATCCAAGTTTTTGAACCACTTAACTAAGCACAGCTTTAAGGAAACAGCTAACTGCTTTCTACTATTGACCCAGAAGCTTGCAGTGGGTGTATAATTTAAATTCATGGTACAAATAATGAAATTGCATTTTTCAAGTCATTTTTTTTTTTTTTTTTTGCCTTGTAGCTACAGCTTATTTGGTTAATTACAGGTAGTAAGAGATCATCTTTCCAATATTTCAGTGAAGAAATGAACATTTTGTCTGATATAAATTTGTAGCATTAGTGTTGTCATATTCTTGGACACTTGAGATCAAATGATATTACTGAAAAATTTTTGCAGAAAAAGAAACATTCTTACCAGTAACTTAGGGGCTAAAAAGTAAATATCACCCCATGATCGTATTATCCCTTATGTGCATGCATTTTATGGATGCAAAAAGTGAAGTAAAGAGGAGGCAAATCTAAGGTCATGAATGCATTTGCACACTTTATTTTTAAAGTTTATATACTAACCTATTCTGGCTTCTAATTTTCGTCTAAATTTTAGAATAAATCTAAATATTAACTTACTGTACAGATATCTTGTCCAGTTATAACTTTCACGCAGGACAGGGAATTTGGCTTCCCAAGTGTGGGGAGAGGAGTGAAGTTTAGATATAAATCTAACTGAATTATGTAGAATACTCGACAGCAATGAGCATATTTTAGTGGATCGCACAATAACCATCAGTGTGCATTTCATCTTCACTAAATCATGGTAAGCAAGGCCAGATTCTCCATGAATGTTGTCACGTATTTATGTAAATATATTTTCAAGGCAAAAGCTAATTGGTCTTTCAGACTTTAAGATTTATTCTTTTTATTAGTAATTACCTGTTTATAAAAATATTATCTTTGAGCATTCATAAAAACTAGATACGGTAGAGAAAATAAATATTCAAATAGATTAGCTATTGTATTGATTCCATGTTTCAAGAAATATGATAGAAAGAAACAGGTGTTCTTTTTTAAAGGGCTTTAAAAAAATGGGCACTTTCCCCAGGATTTCTATTTCCTGTACATAATGTGGATGTTTGCTTGTTTTCACAAGTTAACGGGACCAATGGTTTAAATTGTTATTGAAACATGCTCTGGACGATCAAGTGGCTTATGTTAGCATAGCTTTGCATGAAACCACTGGCGTTTCTTTTGGGAAAAGAAGTTGAAAACCCTTCGCCTATCAGGCAGTGGATTTTAATTTTTATATTAAGGACATATAAGCATGGTTTCCCCAAATTTCCAACTGTGTAATCATTCTTGAAACTCCACATCTAGGTTTAAAAAGCGAAAACAACGAAACAAAACTTTCAGAAGCTTTCCCTGAAGTTTTACTTTTCAGATGCAGAGTGTAAAACAACTTTCTGAAGTGCCTTCTGTAAGTCCTGGTGGTGGTGCGGTTTGTGGTTTGTTTGGGGAGATTTTGTTTTCAGGAAAGAGTGTACTTTCTTATGAAAGAGACAAGGGAAAGTTTTACCTGTCTCTCTCCTGTTTTTTTTTTTTTTTTTTTTTCCTCCCCTCTCTTTCTTTTTCTTTTAAAGATTGGTGATAAGGAATTCTAACTACTTAATGAGATGGGAGAGGCCTCACTCCATTGGAGTGGAGGAGTCCAGGTGGAAGTTGATGGATTGGACAGGTAAAGAGAAGAGTCCCGCCCCCTCATGCCTATAGTTGGGTATATATTAGGGAACCTAGAATTATGTACAGAGAGAGAAAGACAGAGAGGGACTTGAGGTCTGTTATCTTCTTAGTAGATTCCTACTGTAAGGGTCTCAGAGGGGGTGGGGGGTTGGCAAAATCCTGGAGCCAGAAGAGAGGACAGCGGCATTGATCAATCTTACAGCTAACATGTTGTACCTGGAAAACAATGCCCAGGCTCAATTTAGTGAGGTAAGGCTTTTAGATTTTAGCACTCCATTTAGAGATGCTATTTCATTTCTATTTTTTAAATAAGAGCTTACATATTGGTGGTTCTTGGTCACCCAATGTAATGTTTTTGCAAACTGTGTATAGGAATCTCTTTTCTTGGTTAATATTTTCTGTGGAGACTGTAAGATTCTTCTTTAAGTAAAAGATGAAACAGTAGGAGAAAAGGGAAAAGAAAAATTTCTGGGTGATGTTATGCATTTGAGGAAGCCCAATATTCAGGAGTTTATAAAATCACTTTGTATAAGAACAGACTGAGAGAGCAGATCACATTCTGCCAGATACACTGACCTGACTCCTCTCTGTTGGGTATTCATGTATCACTAAGACAGATTAGTTGATTGTGTCTCAACTCAGTTAAGTTCTCAGTTCTATCTTCAAACTTCATCCTTTAAAAGCAAATGATGCTTTTTTTTTTTTTAAAGTAATCAGGTGAGATGTTTTAAAGCCATCTTCATTTTGAATTCTGTCAATCCAGAGACCCACTTAAATCCTGACGGGACTTCACTCAAGTCCCTATTGTCTGGTGATTGACTTCGACTTTCACTGTAAGATGACAAAGTTATTTTGGAGCAATGCTTTATTAAATATTTATACATGCATACATGTAAATGTATGTTATAGCATATAGGATTTTATTTATGGAATTGATGTTTGCCTCCCTGATCTCTCCTCAACACGTTTGTCACAGGGATTTAAATCTCTGAAGGGATAAGAAAAAAATCCTAACGAGACTGTAAGGCTTTGAGGAAGTTTCCTAGGGTTGAGGGAGGTCTAACAACAATATTAGTTTACATTCCTCAGAATAGGGCAGCTGTGTTGACACTAATCAGATGAGGGGGAGAATGCAGTGTGGAGAGAGCTAGTTCAGTGTTTCAGATGAAAATGTTTGCAGGTGAATGCTTGGAAAAGTAGACTGTAGTACTCAAATAGAGCTCCTTAAAAATCAAAACAAAGTGTATAGTACTCGGACAGACAGCACAAGGAAGCGTCCCCAACAGACAACAAAGCAAGGCCAGCGCTATCACATATTGACCGCACTATTGTCTAGACACCTGAACTATGTAAATATAGCAGGGGAAATATCGAGTTATCTAAAGAAGGAAAAGGAAGTGCCTATTTTCCTTTAAAACATGCAAGTAGGCTTGCTTGTCCTCAGTGGAGAAACTTGAGTTTCTTGTTTTTGCTTTAATATTGAAAGTTAGCTTAAAATGTTTCTAAGCAATATTTTTTTTAAAAAAACGGAGGCAACTTGTATGATGATCTTGTTTCTATTTGATCCAATGTTGTCCAGTTTTGATCATTAAAAAAAAGATCTGTCGGTCATATCATATCTGACTTTGTGTTCATGAGATATTTCACGCGCAGTCATTTATAAACAGGCTGGGATCTCTGTGTGTGTAAGTAAAGAAAGGTAGAAGCAAAAGTTGATGTATAAGTAACTGTAAGAAAAGTATGAAGTTGATGTAAAGTGGAAAGAAATGATTATTTCTCATAAAAGGAAAAAAATTGCATGAATACTGTGAAGAGAAGGTATTTGTAGTAATGACTGCCTTTTATGGAGGTAAAAGTGTCATGCTGTATGTGAGAGTACGGCATACTCACAGTGAAAGAAAATACCTTTACATGAGTCGGCGTTTTTCAAAACTTTAAGGGATATGTGATCAAGAGGCAGCAGCTGTCTGTTTTCTCTTGAAATGCTGCTAATGTACATAGAGGCTACTGATGAAGAAACATGGCGGCATTTCTCTACCCTCCTGTGTCATCTCGTGTATTTCTATCATGATTTTTGTATCTGTCTGCTAGTGTGTGTAATATGCGTTATCCCCATGGCTTCGTTTCCATTCTATTGCTTAGACCGGTTTTCTTTTCTGCATAGGGTTATCTTTTAATAACTAGCCCTTTGTAGAAATGCAGTTCTACATGTAGGTATATAAAATGCCTGGGACCACAGGGCCCTGAGAATCCAGAAATTTCATACACAAGTTATAATGCTTTAGCATTCACCTTCTGGTAACATTGATTAATAACTGTCAATATGGAATCAGCCATTTATGATTATCACAGAAGAATTGTTCAAAAATGGTCAGATTAAGAATAAAAAGGCATGTCACTCGCCGTAAGAGTGAAAGTTACTTGAAAACCATAACCTGTTCTCTGACTTCAAATAATTTTTGAATTTAATTTGCTAGCAAATTCTTTGGATCGGTAACTCAAAAACGATATAAGAACACCGTTCCTCCCCTTTCCCTTTTCCACAATTTTCCAGTTCTTCCCCCCGCAAGCAGAGCTGGATTTGGGAAAGCTGTTACTGAACAGGAAAGGGTCCGGAAGGGAGGGGAAGGTGAGCAGGATATAACAGGCAGGGCTTAAGTTTCCACCCTTGGGTTGCAATGAGGAGGCCTCAAGCAAGCACCTTTCCAATGCGCCGGGGTGGAATGATACAGCCTCTGGGATTGGTCTCATACTTGGAGAGCGAGGCACTAAAGAAAGGAAATTGTTCATAGATTAAATTTTAGTTCCATTTTCTTGCCAGAAAACCTGGGCTGTGTGTGTGTGTGTGTGTGTGTGTGTGTGTGTATGTGTGTGTGTGTGTGTGACAGACAGACAGACAAAGAGACAGAGAGAGAGAGAGAGAGAGAGAGGGAGAGAGTGTTTGAGAGCCCTCAAACTCCTCCTTAGAAGAATGACATTTTATTAAAAATCCCCATCTGGGCTTCTGTATGAAGATGGAAAGGTACTTTGGTGAATGGGTTACAACATTCAGGACTTCAACTCATATAATGAATCACCTCATTTTACAAATCAAGGTTAATGATTTCTCTTTTTGTAGTTGAGAGAGCTATAGATATAAAAATGAGTCCCTGTTTACTTAACTTTTTCTCTTTAGACAGAAATACACTCTAAAAAGGGCCACTGTGATTCATGGTAAGTGCTCCAAAAAGAAGTTTCCGTAAAGAACTGGTATGCAAATCTAGTTGAGAGTGAGAAGAAAAGCGCTGAGGCAGCAGTATAAACTCAGAGTGTTCAGGTCATTGCCAATTAATTGACCTCTGGGCCTGCATTGGCAAGGGAAATAGTCTTTCATGTTCCAATACTGTTTCCAAAGGCTGACTCACATTTTTTCCCATGGGAGTGGTTTTTCTCTTTATAGTTAATAAATGTATTCTTTTTAGCTTTCCCAAGTTGCACCTCTGAGATACTTAGCACCATAGGTAAAATCACAGTAGGTAAGAAGCAGAAGCAGCAGACTTGATTCGGGTGTCAGCCAGGCTACGTTCCTCACTCCATGCTGTGGTCTTAGATTGCACTACTTGTTTTACAATTGGTTGCCCTCAAGCCCAGAGGGGACTGGGAGAAAGAGATCTCAGATCACAGATCATAGATCATACTTTCCTTCACTGCTATTGGAAAAATGAGTGGTGATAATAAATCACTTATCCTTTACCTAGATAAGGAAAAAGCATGTTTGGTTTGTTTTGTTTTCTAGAAGAGCAGTGATCCTCAACGGGGGTGTGGAGTGTACAGTAGGAAGTATGAATGAATGGCTGGTTAACTATAGCAATCAAAAAAATACTGGTTGTTCTTTCATCACACCACATATATTTTCTGAATACAAAGTTTGTTAAAATTTTCTTAGACAATAAGCATATACAGAATTTGGTTTCTTTTTATATTAGCAATTGTTTCATGTATTTTATTTTTTTCCACTTTAAAAATTTTTTTGAAATTTATTGTATTTTTTTTATACAGCAGGTTCTTATTAGTTATCTATTTTATACATATTCGTGTATATATGTCAATCCCAGTCTCCCAGTTCATCCCACCACCACCACCACCACTACCACTCCAATTACAGAATTTAGATTCTATATTCTTCCTATTAAGGGAGGGAGTATATATTTGAGGTCATGAGATTTTATGTTTATCAAGGAAAGATATGGGTCAAACAGTTGAGAACTATGTTACCACGTGTACCCAAGCTTTCTTTGAGGTGCATGTAATTGCATTGGGAGGGACTTGTGCTTGTGAGATAGAGAGGAATGGGTAAAAATCCTCCCTTCACAGTAACAGTGTGAAATTAAACTTTTCCTCTGTTGAATACATTTTAAACTTCTAATTGTTTTATGTCAGTAGATAAGGAAGAGCGAACACAGATACCCAAAAGACACCTCAGTGGAAAATGACTTGGTTATTTCCATAAATGTCTTACTGTCTTGAAAATGAAAGTTTTTCCAAGTCCAATGGACTCAGAATTTTCTTTTAAATATATGATAAGCAAAAAGTCAGACGACTGATACAGCATTATTGTTCAGTGTCAGTTTAGGGAATGAGCTGCCTGTGAAGGATGTCCAGTAGGGTAGTGGATTTTGGTTCTGGAAGAGAATGGATTGAAATGTCAAGGTAAAACAGTTGATACAAGAGTTAAGCTTAAATCTTATTCCAGATCTTCTCTTAAGAACACAATTTGGAGGCACAAGAAAATAGGGACCTGTGGCTTATTAATGTGTTATCTCTATAAACATTTTATAATTTTCACTAATACCTTTGAATTAAGTTGAAATTTGTTAATATTCATGAGGAGTAGTATTGAGGAAGAGAAACGTAGGTTAGAAAAAGAACTATAGACTTACTCTTCGTAAAGAAATGTTTACTGAACATCAGTTACATATAAGATGGTACATAGGATACAAAAATGAGTAAGAAACAGTTCCTACACTGATAAGTTACAGTTCATAGGGGGAATGAATACATACAGTTATAATTAATACAGGAGAGATCTTAAGTGTCATATGAGACATGTGAGCAAGAGAATATAAAGGATCAAAGAGAAAGAGAGTATCTCAAAGCAGGAGGATCACAAAAGCCTACATGTATATGTGTGATGCAGACACACTTGGAAGGACAAGTAGAACTTTCTAAAGTTTTAGAAATAAAAGAGGGAAGGGGGATTTCAGGCGAAGAAACAGGCGCCAGCAGAGGCACAGAAGTAGGGTGAATACTGGGGTACTCAGAAATGTCAGATAGTTCTGATGGAACTGAAAGGATGAAAGAATTAGAAAGTAAAGGGAGAATTGCAAGGTAGAGCGGCTCACGGAGCACCATAACACATTTAATATAGTGGCAATGATAAACCATGGAAAGGTTTTAAACAGAGGAATGGTGTAATTGGGGCTGCCCTAAGGTGCACTTGCGGGGGATAAATGGCTTTGTTCAAGGCTGCCTAGAAGTATAAAAATGCATTTCTCTGAACCGCACATTGGGTGCTCGTTTTGTAAGAATATTCATCACTTCTCTGGAACCTTTCGAAAGGGTAGAAATGGATTGTTTCTAAAGTCTCATGAAACTTGTGTTTTCCCTGCCATAGCTCTCTTTAATAGCTATGGTTCCTGCCATAGAGAAGTTGGGCACTATTGGTCTTGGTTTGTCCCTATTTACTCTTGCTATTTAAGTGTAATTATTAATAGCACCCCTTTTATTTTCCAAAAGTGTTCCACTTCGAAGATAAAATGTATGGTCATCCTGTAAGTAAAGATCCACTATTTATTTTATTATTTCTCCCCACTCCCCACCCCAAAATAAAAAAAAGTAGTATATATTTGGTTATAAACTAGGTACAGTGTCTTTGATATCCCAGCCACAAATCATTTCGATTATTTCCCTCACGAAAAGGAGCATTTCCTTACAACTCAACACTTACTGAGAGCTAGTTTAGTGCGGTCACGGTGCTTGTGCCAGACACTGGAAGGAAAGCAGAAATAAGTAAGTTGCAAGCCACTGGCCTCTGAAAATTCACAATCCTAGTGTGTACGTAAGGTATTCATAAGTGACTCCAGTTTAAAACAGAATGTGGTAAGAGACACCAAAGACTCTCAAAGACAGCAAAATGGGTCAAACCTGCTCATGACGAAGGTAATATTTCACATAGTTTGAGAACTAGAATTTAGCCACAGGGAGAGGAAGGAAGGTCATTCTGGGTAGAAGGTAGAAAATTAATAAAAATACAAAGAATAACTGCACAGGACCAAATGAAGGAGCACGCTATACTGACTTGAAAAGAGAATGTTGATTTAAACACTGATCTATGTTTAATATGTATGTCAAAATGGAAAGCTTTTATAAGAAACAGCAAGAAAACATGGCAAGGGCTTTTATCTCACTAAGAGCTAGAACCCATGAATATTCTGAAAGCGTGGGCAGTGTTCGGAATTCGAGATTCAAAACTTTTTCTACATGCTCTAGGAGTGACAAGTGTCATCCTGCAAGGAGGGAGAAAAATTAGTCCAAATGATTGCTTGGTCTGGGCAAAGTTAATTGTTTCCTGTTCCCATTCCTTAGACCTCTATAGAGGTAGATAAGGTGTCTCGCTCTTACAGGGACTTGGTAATTACATACTTAAAGTAATCAAAGCTAGGAACAAACTCTAGACTGATTTTCTATGTTAATTAGGATTAACTTTACTTATTAAATAGTCATCTTAGCATCAGGATGCGACAAATCTCTTCCCTGATCACTGCTCTAAAAGCAGATAGTGATCCTGGAGCTAAATGTGGCACAATATGCCAAGTATGACTTTTGTTCAAGTTGAGAATCCCAACTGGGAAATAATAGAGCAGACCTGAATATGAATGTATCATTTAAGAAACAACCCCCCCCAATTTACCCCAAAACAATAACAATACAAAATCAAGATCTTGGTATCACAAATTTAAAAATCTTTGCCATAAATTTGTCAAATTTCACTTTGGACAAGGATATACATTTTCATTTAAGATTTGAACAGAAAATATTGGGGGAAGGCATGTCTTTACTTCTCTTCATATCATCGCCTCCCACAATCTCCTTCATCACGTCCATTTCACCCAGGAAGAAAATGTAGGCAATTTAAAAGATAATGGTGGGGTAGGCAAGGGTAGGTTCTTGGGGAAGGTAACTCAGTCACTTGATTTAAAGGCAAAGGGAATGGGTAGGAGGGAGAACGATGCTCTGTGATATATGGGGGGATGTCCAAGATTGTATCTCATTCCTTTCTCGTCCTTACCAAGCTTAATCCTCTTCTAACACAAAGTGAATTTTGTTGAAATGTGTTTTGTTCTGCCTTTAACTCTGCAAATATTAGGGGAAGCAGTGAAGTTCCACAGATGACCCTGTTGCTATTCAACCTCCTTTGCAGAAAATATTAGTTACCTAAAATGTCTGTAAAGTCTTTTCAGAAACAGTACCTTATGCTTCCCCACATTTGACTTTTTTATTTGGTCTGACATTGTAGCACCCCTATCCTACCCCCGAAGCATTCCTTTCCATTTTCTGCGGGAAAAAAGGCTTAGAAAGTTCTTCTTTCTAAATTTATTTCATGTTTGAAATAATGACTAACTTTATTCTGTTTCAGTCTCTTTTCCAAAGACATAGTAAAATTGAACCGTCCTGTAAATTCTGAGATAGCTTCCCCAGATAGTACTTACCTGTCAATGTAAAATTCAGTAACTAGTGTTAAGATAAAGCACATGTTGATTCTAGCTAAGGGAATAACTGGCAACAATAAAACATTTTTGGAATGTCAGTGGATGTGTGTAGAGTGTAAACCGATATCTTATGCAAAACTTGTGATCTGAATTGCATCTTGTCTGTGTTTCTTAAATGGGACCAAAAAAAAAAAAAAAGATTTCCTTATAAAAGCTGAAAGAGGGAATTTTGAGTCAAGCTGTGGTGTGTTGCCAGGGGCGGAAATTTATGAAACACTCTCGTCAGCTCTTCTGGAAACACTACAAAAGAAATAGTTCGACTTTCTTATTGCTGCTAAAGCCACTAATAGGTGCAGTTGAGTATAATACCCCTATGAGCATTACCACCCCCAAAGTGAGCTTGCCTTGGAAAGAACTCTGTACAGGCATTCTCTTTTTCCTTTTAAGCTTGCGCAAAACACCCAAAGGGGCCATTTCCAATCCAGGCAGCGATCTTTCTCAAGTTCATTCTTTCTCAGATCACAGAGACAATGGGGAATATGCCCTGTTTACTCAAATCAGTCTGGATTAGTGTCACTCTATTGATGGAATCAGAATTAAAAGGAAAACCATTACTCTCTCAAAGGGCAACATCAGATGTTTTGGGAATGGCTTGATTACTTTTAAATAGACCATTTGAGACTCTGTCACCAGACTAAAGTTGAGGACTCCACAAGATCTACACAGAGAGAAATGGTAACACTGGGTAAAGTAGAAAGCCCATAATAAGCCTTAGGCCTGGGAAATTATTTCAGTAGATAATCCCAAAGTGCTTGAAAGCCTGAAAATCAGAATAGTGAGAATTCAGAGAAGTTACTTTTCCTGCCTTCTTTCTATACGCCAACTCTACCCCTCAAATATTTACCTTCAGGTCAGATCCTTTCCAGTTTTTAAAGCCTTGCTAGGGGCCTGCTTCACTCTTAAAAATGTCTCAGATTCCACCACCCCCCCACCCCCCCATTCAGAATCACCCGACTTCCTCTGAACTCTTTGTACTTCTCTGTTCCTCCCTCATTGGTCTCCCGGTCTCTGGACTGGAAACTGTTGGAGGGTAGAGGATATGTGGTATTTATCTCTGTATCCTCCCCGGGGTCACCAAATAATATTCCTGAATGTGACGGAAGCATGCGTCTGTTGCTGCTGCTCGGAGGGCTATCTTCAGATAAAAATGTGGCATAAATACCTACAGAAATGGCTGTTTGTAACTGATCTGTACAGAAAGCAAAGCAGCCTGGTCTCCGCCTGGATGTTCTGAATCATATGGTTTTCTCTGACATCTTGTAAGACTTTTTTTTTTTTTTTAATGAGTCCAGATATTTATTTCCATTCTATTTCAAGTGGCAAGAAAGGTTTTGAAACACAGGGCAGTTTCCTGAGTAAGGAATGACTTGTTCTCTAGCAGCGGTAAACAGTGTAAAGTGTACTGCTTTCACTTAATTGATTACTCGGGAGGACAGGGAATTTGTTTGATTTTTCTACAAAACGGAACCGATTAGATTTTTATCTCGCTTTGCACTCACTTTTTAAATGTGTTTACTTGCTTCCACACCATTCCCTTCATTCATTTTGTCTCCTGATGTCTCTCAATCATCACCAGGGATGTGGGTGGTTTGCTCTGGGTGAATAAGCTTGATGATTTGCAAACACTTTCACATTTTATTTTCTATGGTGTTATTACTAAAGGATGCCTGAGAAAACTTTAAGTCATTTTGTTCTTAAACGTGGTGCCCCAGGTTTTTTTTTTTTTTCTGTCCAAATAAGACACTAATGAGCTGTTGTAATTATTAAACTGATTGATGGATTGTTACTTTCATAATGGGGTAAATAGAATGAAATGAATAGATGAGTGTCTTTTCAAAGTAAGGCATGTCTTTGGCATAGCTGGAAACTTTGGTCTTATTTTGCAGTTAAAAGTGAATCTTAAAGGAACACTTCAATGTTACATAAGTCACCATGTCTAATTACAAAGCATAGTAAGTCACTGAAAACTTTATCTCAAATAAAATGAAAAGTGTAGCAATCAGCAAAGAACTTGACAAGCAAAAGCAAATTAGAACTTTAAAAACAGTGTTCCTCATTTGAATACGTACAGATTGAGTAGTATAGTCCTTATTTCATGTTTTAGTTTTCCATTTGCAAATAAAGGCTAGTGTTTCAACCTGTGTGTGTGTGTGTGTGTGTGTGTGTGTGTGTGTGTGTGTGTGTGTGATATAAAGTCTGGGAAATGAAGTCATGAATTTAGACCATTTACAAGAAATGCTTTGTAAGTCTGATAAACTACAATCTCAGTTCCTCAAAACATACTTTTGTAAGCCCTTAATTATGGCATTCTTCTAAACTGAATTCTAGCTAACTGGGCAGAAAATCATGGAAATTAGAGAGGGAGGGACCAATTTTGTGGCCTCTCTATCAGAAACTAACATCTTACTCGAGGCTTGTGTCTGGGTGGTTTCTCTATCTGCAGGAAGTAAATCATTATATGACCACAAAGATTTTTATTCTTATTGCTGACCTAGATGCATGAGAAACAAAATCTAGACCATCAGGTAAGAAACACTGCCTTGGCACAAAAATGTGTATGTGTTTATTTCAAGGAAGTAGAAGCTCATTAATAAACTTCCCAGCTAGGTGTGAACTACCAAGTATTACTCATGGCCTTGTGAGTGACAGGACTGGCTATTTTGCTACTAGTTCCCATAACAGCTGAAGCTAAAAGCACAATTCTCACCTACCAGAACAAATCAAAACACAAAGTAAAGGTCACTGAGATTATTTGGAGATGCACTGTGACATTCAAGGGCAGTAGTATGTAAAGAGGCGACTCTGATTTGGAGACAGACTTACTTCAGAGTAAAAAAGCAATACTTGTTTGGGTCATAGTTGAGTTAGAATAAAATATACTTTCCGAAGGTGATTTTTATTTTGAAATGTTTTGCATTTATTCTTTAATATTTGCTGAACACCTACTATGTCCCAGGCATGGTTGCAGATATTATACTCAGCACTAAACAGATATCATCTCTCATAATTGTTTAGCAGAGAAGAGCAACATTAAAAAGTACTTATACAGGGGCTTCCCTGGTGGCGCAGTGGTTGAGAGTCCGCCTGCCGATGCAGGGGACACGGGTTCGTGTCCCGGTCCGGGAAGATCCCACATGCCGTGGAGCGGCTGGGCCCGTGAGCCATGGCCGCTGAGCCTGTGCTCTGCAACGGGAGAGGCCACAAAATTGAGAGGCCTGCGTACCAAAAAAAAAAAAAAGTACTTATACAGATAATTAATTTTCAATTATAATTATGTGATACAAAGGGGAAAGTTACTGTGCCCTGACCGTGTGAAACCAAGAATACCTATCTGGGCCCTCCAGGAAGGCTTTGACTTGGAAATGACATTGAAGCTAAAACTGAAAGATGAGTTGGGAAACAGCCTGCAGGTGCAAAAGGCTTGAGGACTGAAGACGTTTGCCTTTGAAAAACTGAAGGAATGCCATTCTTTAGTGAGCAAAGAGGACGGTTTCAAATAGTATGGTGTAGGGCAGTTTAGAGATTTGAGGCTTGTGTTCTAAGAGATTAGAAACCTGCTCAATGTGTTCAAGCATGAGGGTGGCATGATCAGATCTTCAGGGAGTTTCTGGTGCTAGCTCCAAGGAGCTGGGTCTCCAAAAGAATGGCTGAAGTTTTATATACTGTCTTTAACGAGTGGAAAATATTTTCTTTACGTATAAAATAAGTATGCTTTCATTGAGTGTAACTCTTATTTATCTTTTTCTTTTGAATTTTATTTTATTTTTTTAATACAGCAGGTTCTTATTAGTTATCCATTTTATACATATTAGTGTATATATGTCAATCCCACACTCCCAATTCATCACACCACCACCACCACACACCACTGCCCCCGCCCGCTTTCTCCCCTTGGTGTCCATACATTTGTTCTCTACATCTATGTCTCTATTTCTACCTTGCACACCGGTTCATCTGTACCATTTTTCTAGATTCCACATATATGCGTTAATATACGGTATTTGTTTTTCTCTTATCCCGTCTTACATTTAGGTCTTTAATCTATTTTGAGTTTATTTTTGTGTATGGTGTTTGGGAGTGTTGTAATTTCATTCTTTTACATGCAGCTGTCCAGTTTTCCCAGCACCACTTATTGAAGAGACTTTTCTCCATTGTATATCCTTGCCTCCTTTGTCATAGATTAGTTGACCATACGTGTGTGGGTTTATCTCTGGGACTGTAACTCTTACATAAATATTCCAAGCAGAAATCTGAGTGGCTCCGAGTGAAGGATACTTAAGAAAGTGGGTAAATCTCAAGACAGATTGACTGGTTTCACATCTGGGAGCTCTGTCACTTACTACCCTGAGCACTTCATCTTGTGGAGCTTCAGTTTCCTCATCTGTAAAATATGTGTAAAACGTGGGATAATAATTCCACTTAACTCATTAGAATTAAATGAGTAAATATGTGCAAAGCACTTAAACACTGAGGAACATAGTAAGACTCAGAGAGAACTTAGTGGTGGTAGCAGAGGAGGAGGAGTGATAGTGGTAGTAGTAACAGCTAAGATTCTTCTCCCAGAGGATTAAAATATGGATGCTAAATAGGGTTCAGACTTTTTTAATCTTGATGGTCACCATTATTTTATTGAAATTGATATGTCTTCAGTTTCATATCACGGTGAGCAAAACTACCTCCTGTGATAAAACATTAATCACATTTAATCACCCCAGTGTTTTAAGTCATAATTTCTTATATGGTTTAGACAGATACATTATCAAAGTTATTTTTATATATTTTAAACCCACTTTAAAAACCAGCAAAGCATTACTGATGAATCTTCTAAAGTGACCATGGTATGCTTTCCATATAGATGGTAAAACCCATCTCTAAAGATCTCCATTACTGTGTACTTTCTTCTCTTAGCATTACCATGTCTGCTTAAAAAACTATTAAGACAGGGATTGTTATAGATTGAAACTTTCCTCAAACACATTTTTGACCCAACTTTAATAAATAACTCCTGGTTCACTTTAAAGAAACTGAAACTCTGTATACTTTTCCCTATTATTTTGATCAAGAATTACTGAATATTAAAATTATACCTTTCTGCTAAGCCCAATGTTTCCTTGGTATGTAATGGTGAGGTCAGGTTTTCTTAGAATTGAGATGCTCTTGATTATAATTTTATTTATTTGTCATTATTACTAAAAGGGAGTACTTAATGAAATCATAGAATTTAAAGTTTATTTTTCCTTAATTGAGCTCTACACAGTGTAATTTAGCTAAATTTGGATTGAGTTCTAGCTTCTCTACGTTTCACACTTCCTAGCTTTTCAAGTACTATGGCTAATATTTGTTGACACTGTTGTCTACCTGATTAGCCAACTTTGTATTTATTTGTCTCACCTGCCCTTGTCAGCCTTGGCTGGAGCTTTTAGGGAGCTCTCTCCTAAGTTATGGGATCTTGGACCTCAGAGGAATCTTGACACTTTGTGTCAGAGCATAACACATTCTAGTAAACTCTTTGCAGGCTGTCTTTCTAGGCTGTGGGGTTTAATGCTTTATTTTTACATTTTGTTCGTTGTAAGGTATGAGTATATTTTACCTCCACTCACTTTCTAGGATCATTTGGAAGACAAAAGAAGTGAAATATTTTATATCTAACAAAACCTGGTTTTGAGAAAAACGCGATGCTGAATACATTCTTAAGGTGAAAAGATGGTGCTTTAATTTAACATTAGAATCCAAATATCTTCTTGACCTCAAATGAAGCACATTCAATCAATTGTGTTTAATTCTAGCATAAAACAAACCATCATTCTTTGAGGTGAGGCAGGTGGTAGAAGGCTAAAAAATGACAAGCATTTCTCCCTCAGGCAGTGCTTGTTTAAAAGTCACTATTCTGCCAATATTTGGGGATAAAAATGTAGTACTGTCTGCTAGAGCATAATCCAATGGATGCTTTGCAAAGCCAGGGTCATGAAGAAAGCTGTTTTCTTTTCCCAGGAGGGGCTTTAGAGTGTTCAGAAAGCTCTTCCATGAAGCCTGAGGTGAAAGGTTATATTAGCTGAGGAAACTATATATGCTGCCTGAAATAATTTGGATTTGTAGGTTTGGTCTGGCAAATCTGTATGAAGAAAAAAAAAACAAAAAACCCCAAAAAAAACAGTTATCTCATTTTTTTGAAAGCAACCTCATGGCATTATTTTTACATAGTATTGTAGATGAGAATGGTCATCCCTAGAAAAATGTTAGGACTGGTGCACCATTTATGTTTGATCATCAGATTCAATCTCCTCAATTTTATACAGATTTTACTTTATAGCAAACTAAGGTCCAGGTTGTTTAAGTACGTTGCCCAGGGGTAGATGGCAAATTAGCGGCAGTGTTGGGCCTTAAACCCCACGTTACCCAAGTCTAAGTTCAGAGTTCTTCTGCATTACTAGAATCCATTCACGAATCGAAGGAGCACTGAAGAATGTTTAATTCCCTAGCCATCTCTAACAGTCAGTCAAGGATTATAAATATAATTTTTTTCACATGAAATTTGGGCAAGTTATTGTTTCCTGTGACAAGGATCCATTTGAATTGAGGTAAATAAATTGATTATATGTTTCCAAAGTAACCTCTCCTATGCCTGATGTGGTCTGCATTCCCATTTTTTATTAATCTCTTGCCATATATTATTGACTATCGTTGCCATAAATTAGCTATTACAGATAGTAATAGCTAAGAAAGGCGACAAACAGAACTTATAAAATTTCTCTTACACAGATACATTGGAGGAGAGAGATTTTCAGAAATGCAAATTATATCTATGTTCCTGTTTCATTGCACTGGTCATATGGCTTGATTGGAATTCTTTTTTGATGTTAAATTATTTTACAGGAAAGTAATTACAGAGTCAACTTTAAGTAGGTATAAACCCAGGTTTATATTCAATATTAATTCAATATTAAGTTTTGTTTACAGTGATATATACTGATATACGTTATTGCTGAGCTGATGAGAAGAAAATTCAGGCCCACAGTATATTCAGAATTTAAGATCATTTAACAATGTAACCCAGGAAGGAAAAATAAAACGAAACTAAAGGAACTGCATTTATATAGTACGCTTTTAAAACAACGACCAGTCAGGAGAAATCCCTATTCTTTATTGCCATTTTAATACTAATCATCAAAACTGAAGAAATAAATCAGTCTGTAGATGACTATGGGTAGGCGAAAGAACTTACGGGAGGAGAAAAACAAACAACAAGGAAACCCTCTTTCTATATTTGGGAATGGTAGTTATACTTGCTCTTTCCTAATGGTGAAAGCAGGCAGTTTGAGATTCAGCCCCTGGTATCCCTACACTTACCATACCAGCTCCATGTTTTAGAACACCCCCCAGAGTGTTCTGTGATTACCCGGAGTATATGAAGTTTCTGTGACCAAGGTGTGTTTTATCCTTTCTGTGGGCAGATCAGCTAGTTTGTGATGAAGTTGAGTACGTTTCAGCTACAGATGTTGGTAATTTTCTAGGGTCCAGGCAGTGTCTTCTATTTCAAAGTTATTTTATAGGAACTGAAGCATCTGTTCGAATTCAAAGGAAATCCACTGTTTTACTTTATCAGGCTTATAACAGATATCAGGCAAATCGTGTTCATTTTCACCTTTTATATGTTGTGGAGAAAAGACTGTCTCCTCTTTCAGACATGATAGGGTAGATATACAACACTGTTCATTCATTCACTGAGTCCCTATAGAGTATGTTAAGCTTATTCGAACATCAAGGTACCTTATTGCTGGAAAGGGACAATCTACTTCCTATTACATTTCAAATGTTCTAATAGCTTTTGTTGCATAAGAAACACATGGGACACAGAGGACCCCACAGAGTTCTTCTCAGGGCACTTTTTGGTACTCACACGAGTGTCGTGTTTTAACTTTGGAGACTATTTTACTTGTCGTCATAAATAGGCATCTCATTAGCATCCCAGCAAAACACAAATTTCTCCCTTCTGTGTTTCTGGAACTACTGAAGTAAACAAGGGGTACAGGTACTGCTTCCTTCATCCCGCCAGCTTCACTTTGGTGGAAAAGAAGAAATAAATATTATTCCCATTAACCTGGCACAGAGCTAGCTTCATAGGCTGCAAAGTTCGCAGTCATGAAAGGGCCCTGTGCTTTGTTTAATGTTCTGCTCCCCCCCTTATGAAACTCTTAATAATTTATGAACAAGAGGCCCTGTGTTTTCATTTTGCGATGGGCGCTGTGAATTATTTTGCTGGTCCTACCTACCTAACACTTGTTCTCCTTGGCTGTGCCGGTCTGCCCTCTGCCTCTAATTGTACTTTGTCAACACGTCCACTGTCTTCAAATCAAAGAAATAAGCAAATAAGAAACTCTTTTGGTCGTTGTCAACTAAATGCTTTTAAAATTAACTTCAAATGTACGAATTCCTATGGCAGGTTTATGATATAAATTTTTAATAAGGCCATGGAAAGTCTGCAAGAAGATTTCTAATCATACAATTCTTACTTTGGTGGGTTTGTTGCTGTGTGTTTCAGGCTAGTTAATTCAAAGTTAGTGTTGTTTTTATGCTTTCTTTTTTTTTAAAGACAATTGAGTATACTACTTAGCTTTTGTTTCTTTAAAGTAAAATTTGAGGAAAGCTTAAAATGAAATATGTTTTCCCATTTTTTTCTTGAATAGTCAGCAGCTCTTTGCTCAAACCTGAGAAATCTAGTTTTACATTATATAAAGTGAGGCGTCAGCCCTGGAAGCAAATCCTATTGTGAAGAAAATATTTCACCCGAACTTTTTGGGATTAAAAATTATGGCCTGTAAAAGCATAGCCATCAACACCTATTAATGGCTTGAAATACAGTTTCTGCGTCTTTGGTGCCACCTCATATGTTCAGTCTCACTGCTGTCCCAGGGACGTTGTCTTTGTACCCCTGAGGTAAATGGAGTTTCCATTTCTCTTATGTCCTTCAAGCAGCACTGAGTGTTTACTCACTGGCTTTTAAAGCTGGGTCCCCAAACTTTTCTCTTTACATTTATTGGAAAAAAAAATTCAAAGGGCCATGTTTCTTTGTTCTCTTCCAAGCGCACAATTAGCTTGTTCCATTCTGTGTAGCTAGAAGGAGGAGGAAAGGGTTGGCCCAACAGGCTTTTTACTGCCTGTGAGAAAGTGCCTGGCGAGTTTCTTTGTTCCCTTTGTCAGGGGCGGCTACCTCCCTAATTGTACTGCTCTAGGGAAGCACGTGCCTCTGGGAGCATTATCTGATTCCTACAGGACGCTCAGGAGTGCTTTGTATACTGACCCTTAACTTGAACACAAATAATAATTTCAATCCCCTTTCTAGGCTGTTGCCGCAGGCTTGGACACCTAAGAGCTTTCATTCAGCCAGGGGTGTGTACGCCTTCGTCCGGGCCTCAGGTTTTAGTTTTGTCTCTCACAGCTGTCTCACCTGCAGTTTGCCTCACCTGTCAAGAGGGGAAGCTAAAGATGGAGGACAGGCCTAGGAGCTGTGGAAGTCAGAGGGGAGGGAAGGCGAGACTAACAGCTGCTCTTGTCAGCAGGGGGATAAGTGTAAAGAGATTAATAGTTATTTGAAGAGCAAATGGGGACATGGCATTCGGCAGTGGAATGCGAATGCATACATGTAATGGAATGGGCATGCAACCGTTAACATTTAGACAGATGCTCTCTGGACTGAATGGAATGGCAGAGTCCTTTCTCCTCCCCATGTGAAATACTTAAAGTTTAGTAAAATCATTTTCTTACGCTTAAAGTTGAATTAAAATTGTTTTCAAGCATCCGTTTCTTCGTGAGTTTGTTCTTCTCTGTAGTTTGACTTAATCTGGGACTCTGTTATGTTTCAGTTGAAGAGCCAGACTCCTCATTTCCTTTATAAAATATGTACCCACAGGACTGCCTTTTTTTTTGCTTTTCATTTGTTTTCCTGTTGCTAACTTGAAGAAACAGTGAGGTTTCCACGTGTCAGAAGATTTCACAAAGGGAAAATGGTACACAGGCTGGTGGCCCCTTCTGGAAATGTGTCCAATTTGACTCAGGAATGACTTGAATTATCTTATCAGGCTGACAGGTGTGATGGTGTTGGCAGGGCCCTGGACTTGGAATCGGATGATTTGGTTTCAAAATCCCTACTCTTTGCTTATTAGCCGATGCTTGAGCAAATCACTTCCCCTCTCTGACATTAACACAGTAAAGATTTTTTGCCGATGAAATGAGAAGTTAAATCATTCTTCCCATAAACATCTTATTGAATACCTACTTGGTGCCGGTTTTCCTAGAAGAAATAAAACACGTGGCAGAGAAGCTATATGAATTAATGTACTTCTGAACTATTTCAAACATAGAATCTTAATCATAACTAGATGATATTTCTCTTACACACGTTCTACTCTAGAAAATAGTAAACTGCTACGAAGAAAATGAAAAAACAGATGAAAAATTAGGCTGTTTGGATGGTCTGCTAGCATGTAACCTTTTAAAATATATAGTTGCCTCTCCCTATCCCTGCTACTCATTCCCCTCCAGTCTTCATGAACCCAGTTCCTGGGGGCAAGTCGGTACCCTGAGACAGAATTTAGAATGATGACTAAAAGGAAATTTGGAGGACAACTGATTTTTCTCAGTTAACAACAATTTGATGCTTAAGTCTCCTCTAGAACGTATCTATCTAGTGGTCTTTTTCATTCTGAATACCAGGACAGAAGAAGAAGAAAAAAAAAAGAGTAGCAGTCAGTATTCATTTATTTTAAAGAATTCATAAGCAGCTACAGAGCACTGGCACTTCTTGCCCAGTTTGCGAATGAGCACGTAATCCACTTTCAAATGCTCTCGGGGAGACTGCAGTCTCCAAAGGTTGCCCAGGAAGCTGTGTGAACTGTGCAGGTCATTACAAAACATACACACACCTGGGGTTTCTCTTGGAGTTTCGAACTATGCATGACAAATCGGTCATTTTCCCTTGAGTGCGAAGTGTTGCGGACGTGAGGTGGAACTCTGTAGAAGGCACTCACCAAATGATGCCTTTTTGGCAGCAAGGATCTGCAGCTTAAATGGCTAACGTGGGGGGTTTCTGGGTGTCCCGCAGCCACAGTACACGAACCTGGGGCTCCTGAACAGCATGGACCAGCAGATCCAGAACGGCTCCTCGTCCACCAGTCCCTACAACACAGACCACGCCCAGAATAGCGTCACGGCGCCCTCGCCCTACGCACAGCCCAGCTCCACCTTCGACGCCCTCTCGCCTTCGCCCGCCATCCCCTCCAACACCGACTACCCGGGCCCACACAGCTTTGACGTGTCTTTCCAGCAGTCCAGCACCGCCAAGTCCGCCACCTGGACGGTAAGAGCACCGGGCACCCATGTGTCCTTGAACCTGATCCCCAAGTACAAGGGTCTTCTCCATTACCCCTCCCCCCTTCCCCGGCTCTCTCCCCCATCAAAGCTTAGAGCTCCATATTGAATGGTGCAAAATTTCTCCCTGTCCTCTAAGGACATTTTGGTTTGAAATATTCAACACTGACCCAGAGAGAGAGAAAGTGCCATTTAGTAGGAACAGCCCTGATCTGGGAACCAAACTGCGTTCTGGCTGGCTCCTAGCAATTTCAGTTGATGCGTTCTAGCCTGCCTCACGCTGTTGGGAGGTCCTTTGTGTGAAAGATTTTTTTGGAAAAACGTAAAGCATTACGCCAATGGAAAATACCGTAATCATAGGATATGTGTTTGCAGTCTGCAGAATGTAGGCGTTACCAGTCTCATTATTTTGAAAAAATAAATGACCCAGTAAGGTACGATTTAAAAAAAAATGAATAAAATCACAAACACAGTGTAAAAAGAAATTAAGATCTCATCTATTAAGGAAGGGTTAAATTTGTGCATGTGGGTTCTATAACATGAATCATAGTTTATTGATACATATGTATCTATTACATGTAGAAGCAAGTTTCCCTCCCAAAATCCTCCTAAACTACACATTAGGGGCCTAAATTAGCTTCAAAGAGATTCTGATGAAAAATGTTGAAAAAAATCTTTTATATAACTTTTCTAAGAAAACATGGAAATACTTTTAAAAATTAAAAAAGCTACAAGAATGTTGATTCTATTTCAGAGTTTATTTTATTATAACATGAATAAAGCTTAAATATAAGGGAGGAAACCTATAAGACTGGTTTTAACTGGTTGATCAAAGAATGCCCAAGACCAAAGTGACGCACATTTTGTCAAAGAATTTAATGTTCGCTGGGATTATAGAAATGCTTCCAAACGTCATCGTCTTGTTGAGAAGTAGCTTTCAAATTGTTTTAACAGATTTTTCCCTCTTTGGCAAATAGGTTTCTTTGGAAATCATTTCTGTTTGTATGTTACAGTATCCAGGCTCTTCTCCAGTTGTACAGTTTATAAAATAATCTGCATTAGTAACACTAAATTCCAACATAATTTCACACGTGTCCCCTCATTTTGACCTCACTTTTTTTGTGAGCTAGGTAGGGCACATTTCACAACTCCCATTTTACTAGTGAGGAAAGCTGAAAAAACATGGGGATTCGGTGGCATCCCTAAAGTTACAGAGACTTTTGTGTAGCTGGTCCTATTTCTGATTCTGCCACCCTCCTCCCACTAGATTATGTCCTTTCTTTTCCTTTTCACCATTTCACATCAGGATGTCCCACAATTGTCTAAAAATTTATCTTAGCGCGTTTCTTCCATAGTTTGAGAAGCGGTGCTGTCATGGTTCGTATTTCAACCGTAAAGTAGAAGTGTTAGCTTAAAACTTGATCTCTCTTCCATGTGCTTTTTTTAGTCAATTGTGTCATACTATTTAGTCTCTTTTATATTAATAATTGTGGAGGTGGACACTCCAGGTGAGTAAACTTAGAGTAAACTTAAAGATATATTGGTTGATTGATCTAAGTAATATCTTGCTGAAGAACCACTAAAATAACCATTTTATAAATGGATCACTGATGTGTTTTTGAATAGGGGTCACACCAACTGGATGTTTACAATCACTGAACTTCAAAGCTAACAGTTTTTCATCTGACATTTGCAGAGCTCTACTGTATTAAGGGTGAGCACATCTGAGGGATAATGGGCATGTTGGGGCCATTAAATGAAGAATCACTGCCCTCCTAAAATGGCTTAAGAACCTTGGGGATGGAGCATGATGGAACATCAATCTTTCTTCCTCCCCCCTCCCTCCCCACCTCCTCATACAGAAGTCTTAACACTTTTTTTCAGTTTCAGTGCAGTTCTGAACCATCTTCCATCAAATCCCCTCTCTCAGAGAGGTACACTGTCTCAAAAAAAAAAAAATGGTTGGGGATACCTACATAAGTGGTAGGTTAAATGTAAAGAAAACGGGGCTTCCCTGGTGGCGCGGTGGTTAGGAATCCGCCTGCCAGTGCAGGGGACACGGGTTCAAGCCCTGGTCCAGGAAGATCCCACGTGCCGCAGGGCAACTAAGCCCGTGTGCCACACTACTGAGCCTGTGCTCTAGGGCCTGCGAGCCACAACTGCTGAGCCTGTATGCCACAACTACTGAAGCCCGCGCCTAGAGCCCATTCTCCACAACAAGAGAAGCCACTGAAATGAGAAGCCCGTGCACCGCAACGAAGAGTAGCCCCCGCTTGCCACAACTAGAGAAAGCCAGCGCGAAGCAACAAAGACCCAGTGCAGCCAAAAATAAATAAATAAATAAACAAATTAATTAATAAAAAAAAGTAAAGAGGGACTTCCCTGGTGGCGCAGTGGTTGAGAGTCCGCCTGCCGATGCAGGGGACACAGGTTCGTGCCCCGGTCCGGGAAGAGCCCACATGCCGCGGAGCGGCTGGACCCGTGGGCCACGGCCGCTGAGCCTGCACGTCCGGAGCCTGTGCTCCGCAACGGGAGAGGCCACAACAGTGAGAGGCCCACATATCGCAAAAAAAAAAAAAAAAAAAAAAGTAAAGAAAATGTTTTGTAGAATACCCTAGTAAAATTTCCTTACATGTGACAGCAGTGGTATCAGGACCCTGAAAAAGGGGTAGACACTGTGGTGATGGGAAAGAGCATCTCTTGAGAGCCAGAAAACCTGGATTCTCACTGTGATCATCCTTGTGACCTTAGCCAAGTTACTTCATCTTTCTAGAATTCAGTCTGTGCCTCTGATGAGGATGAATGGGGTGAAAACTACTTCTTCTTTTCCTTAAGATGAGATAGTATTATTAATCAACATAGTTTTTAGAAGAACTTAGCTTCTAATCAGTTCATTTGCCTGCCATTAATAAGTGACCTTGGTTAAGCTGGTTTGCCTTTCTTGGGCTTCTGTTCAGTTGTCTACAGTGTATGCTATAGATACTACAGAATAAAATGATTGAATTAAATGTCCATTCCATCCTACTAGCGTATCACATGGTATTTATATTTTTATTCGTGTTCTTTCTTGTTCGCAATTAGACTTATTTTAGGCCCAGCTACATTTCATCTAAATCCAGCACATTTGAACCCTTGTTTGAGTAACTCCTGAGATCACCTAAAAATATGTAAATTCTTAACCATGGGCACCAGTGTTTTATACATAGCAGCACCTAACTCTTCGAGCCAAATTATGTATCCTCATACTTATACACAGACCTTACATTTTTAAGTGTTCTCTCATGCGACTTGGAGCCTCAGAACCAAGGCTGTTACCCCGTTTTAGAAATGAGGAAGCTTCGAGAAGTAAAGGTTACATGGCTGATCACCAGCCAAGGAAATAGAGGAACCCAGGCCTCCCTCCTTCCCAGTTCAAGTCTCTCCACCATCTTATCTAGACTGTCTTTCTCTTGATTGACAGAAGGCGATACAGACACTCGCAGGCCCTGTGTAGTGTGGAGTGAAGCCACCTGACAAAGGACAGATTTTTTTTTTTTTTTTTTTTCTTTTGCAGTACGCGGGCCTCTCACTGTTGTGGCCTCTCCCGTTGCGGAGCGCAGGCTCCGGATGCGCAGGCTCAGAGGCCATGTCTCACAGGCCCAGCCGCTCCGCGACACGTGGGATCCTCCCGGACCGGGGCACGAACCCGCGTCCCCTGCATCGGCAGGCAGACTCTCAACCACTGCGCCACCAGGGAAGCCCCAAAGGACAGTTTTTATGCTACATTATACAACACCTATTTCTTAGGCATCTGTGCATTTTAAAGCAATTTTTCAAAATAAAAACACTATATTTTAAAAACTGCCCACAAACTGGAAGCAGCAAAAGCAGCTGTCATTAGGAAGGGTCACATGTACCTCATATTCTTCTGGTAATTCTTTAGTAAAAATTTTGTTAGTACCATTTTATCACTTGTCATCCTTTTGTGTTGTTTGCTCTTTCAATTTCTGGTTTTACTAAGAGTCACTGCCAAAATATAATTAATATATTTAAAGTATATACACATATTTCCTTTGTTTTCTCTGTTTCCAATAATGAATGTGTGTTCCCAGTTCCATAAAAATATGGTATCTATTTTAAAATTCTTCCAATGAAATAAAGTGAAGAGCAATGACATTCTTCCATATTCTCTCTTTCACACACACACACACACACACACACACGCACACACAGAGTCACACCCAAACCAACACGGAATTTAGGGCTTGGGTTTCAGATTTTCTTCTTATTTCCACAGTGTAATTGTTACTTACTGATAGAGGCCTAACATTTACTATTATAAAGTGCTGGTCTAGCATTATAGCTGGAACTCATCAGCCACAGGCCAGTTGACAGTATGGTAATTTGGAAATGGCAGGAAACTTAGGTGCAGATTTCAACCCTGAAATTTACTAGCAGCATCTGGGACCTGCTCAGAGAGTTCAATCTCTTTGAACTTGACTTTTTCCACCTACAAATAGGGATGTTCATACTTTCCTTATCGTGAGGATTACATGCCACATGTAGGTGCACGTATCAGCACCTGGCTAGTCATAGGCATACATGTGTTTACTGAGTCTGAATTTGAATCCCTTTGCTTCACGAGCTTATTATAGTTTTGTTGAGGGTTCAGTTGTGCCGCAAGTAATAATTTGAGAGAATGCAAAGCAAAATGTCTTCTCCTTTTGTTTTTTCTTAGTGCTTTTGGGCTATTAGCATGCATACTCCAGCCCCACAAGACTGTGATATTATCCACTACTCAGATGTGTGAATAGATGGCATACGATGATATCAGGCCTCCCATGTGCAGACTTCTGCAGGTTGGCCGAGCTGCTTTCCTAAGTCTGTCCAAGCAGATGTAGGCTCTCCTTGCCGGCGCTAGGAAAGGTCTTTTCCAGCTTTAAGAACCTGTTGAATTCCAGCATTTATTTCTCATTTATGGGGATGTCCTTTTTTTTTTTTTTTTTAATTCTCCGTGTTAAATAAAGAATAGCAGTGGTTTTGTGGTGGCAAAAGTATTGGAGGCAACCTACACACTCACCAGTTGGGAACTGGTTCCATAAATTGTGGCATATCCACATGACAGAATACTCGATGGCCATTCAGAAGAATCATAGGTACCGATCTGGAAAGCTTTTGGAGTTGCTGGTGAGGATGAGATAAGCCTTCTACGGCACCTGCTTGAGCTTTGAGAGGACGGGTAAGGACACTACTTCTGGGGGCAAAGTGCTTTCTTTTGCTGGACTCCAGGGACAAGACTTTTTTTGTGTGTGAATATAGATCAATCGGTCTTGATTATCAGTGTCACACACCTTTGACAGTTTGAGAGCTCTTTTCCCCACAACCCAGGACACACAGTATAATCTGTGTGCAAATACTGGGAAAATCCTCAGGTTAGTGTTTTTCTGTTGTGCTCTCCGTCTGAGATAATGACCCTGGACTTTGGACATACATCCCTTTTTGCTCTTGTGACTTTTTTCCCTTCATAGATGTCAAGGTCTTGTAGTGCAGGCACCTGGACCTAGTGCTCAGAGCCATGTCCAGCATATAATAGGCCCTTAGTAAATATGAAAAGACTTTGTTTTCTCCTCGTGGCCAAAGGAAGTAATTGCAGTCCCAAGCAGTATCCCTCCATTCTGACCTTGACTGTTAACTGTCCATTAATTCGATGCCATTTGCCTCCACCGGTGATTTAGAGAGCCCTCTTTGCCTTCCTAATCATGCCAGCCTCATGTCATGTTCAGAGCTTTGAAGATTCTGACTTGAGCAAGTGGAGATTAGGGAGGTGGCATTTGAAAGGGGAACAGCCAGTTCTCCGGAGAGTTTCATTGATCCCAGCATATCGGGTCTTGCAAGCTCGCTCCCCTTGGCTCTTCCACAGGCGAGCTGAGATGCCTGCCTGTGGCCCACCCTCCCTGTCATCAGGTTACCTGTAATGTAAGACTTCCAGAAGAAGGCTGCCAGCTCTGCAGAAATCTAATGCAAGCCAGCCCATTGCGTGGCCCTCTGGAATTTGGGGACTCTTAAGAATAGCCCATCAAAGGACATGATGTACAGACAAACTTTTCCATGGTGAATATGATTTATGCTTCCTTGCACAAAGGAAACGCTTCTCTCACCAACGCTTGAGCCTTTACTGGGGCTGGTCTTAACTGAGTGGCTGTTAGGTTTCATTGCTGAGGGACAGAAGGCAGTAGACTTATCTCTTGCCAGTGGTACATTTGTTAATCATAACAAGGTTATTTTCACTTCTTGCCAGAGCTATCCTCTAAATCTCCAGAGATACATAAAGAGGTGTCTTTTTGTGCTCCTCCCATGATAAAGAAAATAATAACATTGAGCATTGTCACCTGTTATCCAAGCTATTTCTTAGTTGATGAGAGTATTGAGGAAGAATGTCCTAAATAAAGGGTTTGGAGATTCTTGGGGACGGTTCATGTTACTTGTTTGACTCTAGGTTTTGGACTTTAAAGTGAATTTCAATTGTAAGCCATGCTATAGGGGTGTTGTCCCCACATCCAGAGCAGAATAACTTAGCAAGTTTGCCCTAACTTGTTTAAATTAACTCTAGGTTAATGTATTCGTGATAAGGCGACTTCACCTAATCTGATGTTTAGGGCCCTCCCAGACTGTGCTCAGTGATTTCCTGAATCCACGGTAGAGTTTCTATTTAAAGGAAAAATATTTTATATTTATTTATTTATTGCATCTAATGTTACGAGAACTGACCACTGATTAAGAAGAAATAAATAGCAAATTTAACTAAACTTGCCTTTCTTTTTCTACTACAAAGAGAATAACAGCAACCCCCCCTTTTTTCCCTTCTTTTTCTTTGTCCTGTTCCTCTTCCTCTTTCTCCTTCTCCTTCACTTATATTATTATTCATAGTAGTCAATTTCGTTTTGTAGATATTACCAGACACTTGGTATTCTGTTTTTCCACTGTGGCTTTGGTTTCCCAGAAGGGTGGATTATTATCTGGAGAATTGTGGTATAAATAAATTACCATGGAAATTTCCATCAAGAGCAGGGATCCGATCATCAGGCCCATTTCCCTGAAAAATCACTTCCACTAATAATGGACTACCTTGAAGGTGGCAAACCCAAATATCTGTGGCACTAGGGGGTAGTGTAAATGAGTCAAGTGGTGGGGATGGAGACAGTGGCAAAATGAGCTTACACACCTTGTCTGCCAGGGAATCTGCTCTGCAACTCCACCCTGTTGTCATGGGGGAAAGTAGGGCTGGAGTTAAAAGATGAAACTTTCAAGAGCATCTAGAAACCTGGATTTGCATGTAATATCTCCAGATCTTTAAGTGGTATATTCATTTAAAAAAAAAAAAGTTGTAAAAACCAAAAACCAAACAAAACAATAGTCAGACTGAAGGCTGTCTTTGCAGTATATTTAACAGTGACAAGGGACAGTTCCTTAAAATTTAAATAAAATAACTGGAAACTAGAGCAAGCATCTAAGGGGAAAGTTACAAATAAATATATTCCATTTGGAAATAGTAATTTTCTGTTCCTTTCAAAAGTCCTATAGATTGACTGCACCCTCCCACCCCCTACAATAAACTAAGCAATACATTATCAAAGTAGATCTTTCTCAGTTTGTTTTCGTGCAGTTAATGACCTCCCTACCTTCATATTCCTATAAAATTTATTTTATAAAATATAATGATCTGCGCGTTGGATCCTTGGCATAAGGAGAGAATCTTCTGTTTGTTTTGTTTTATTTATTTTTAAAATTTTTATTTATTTACTTATTTATTTATTTTTGGCTGCATTGGGTCTTCGTTGCTGTGTGCGGGCTTTCTCTAGTTGGGGCAAACAGGGGATACTCTTCTTTGTGATGCGCAGGCTTCTCCTTGCGGTGGATTCTCTTGTTGCAGAGCACAGGGTCTAGGCACGCAGGCTTCAATAGTTGTGGTGCACGGGCTCAGTCGTTGTGGCTCATGGGCTCTAGAGCACAGGCTTAGTAGTCGTGGCACATGGGCTTAGTTGCCCCACCGCATGTGGGATCTTCCCGGACCAGGGCTCGAACCGCGTCCTCTGCATTGGCAGGCGGATTCTAACACTGCCACCAAGGAAACCCTGTTTTGTTTTAATACTTAGAGAATTAATGCTTAATACTTAGAGAATTTATGGGACTCCATAACTTAACTAAAATTGGCCAAAGCTGTACCCAGAAAAGGCAGTGAGATTGAAAGTGCTTCGAATCAGTTTTCTCAGCTCACTAACCAATGGCTCATTTGTAATTAGCACATAGAGGGTGTGGCAGAACAAAAATCACCAGAAAATTGAGGTATAGACAGAGAATAATGTCACTGTATTTTTCTTGAGCCATTAAAAAAATACTATATATCATTCAGTTTGACAGAGATTTCTTCAAGTCATCCCTGAATGATGGGTGCCATTTATTGCTCTCAGTGTCTTCCCATATGTGAGCTTTACACCTTCTCCTGTTTGCATTCCCTGATGTTAACCATTTCCATAGTGTGATCAAGTCTTGTAACTGTCCCCACCCCCTCTGGTGGAGAAGGGAATATGTATTTTTCTCATGAGAGGTATTTAGCAATCAGCTGTCATGTCATGGGTAAAAGCAACTACATATGAAATAAATCCTCATGGTTTTATAGCAGCAGCAATTAGTATGTCTGTTAGGTCACTGGAGCCTGAAGGAGGCATGAGATAACATAGCTGTCTGTTCAACAGCTTCTAATTCTTTGAAATTAAAGAAAAGTTTATTGTAGAACAGAAAGGAAAATCTTAGACTCTTTGAAGCCCTGTAGATGCTTTGTAGACGTGGAATGGTTTTTAGCACAAGGGGTCCTGTAATTAGGCACACAGGGGCCTAAAGGTACTGATCTCAGCAGCCATCTCTCCTGTGGTTTTTAATAAAGATTACGACCCCATCATCAGGCTGCCCTCAGCTGAAATTTAAAGGAAATTGAGAGTAGCCAGAGACCCTAGGTCTAATTTACTGTGAGGTGAATTAGGGAGGGATTCTCACTTTATAAATAGAATCAGCCTTCTCATTTCACTTTGAATCTAATAATGAAGACTCATGATTTCTTGGTTAAAAAAATAAAACAGTATAATTTGCCACCTTGTTATTTTATTAGAAGGGTCTGAAGAATTGGAATGTAATTTCTAATTGTTTTATGCAGAGTTAATTCTGTGTCTTCAAGTTCATCAAACAGGTGTTCTTTTGTGGGTTACTCATTTAGTTTGCATTTTTGTTTTCCTCTTTATGCTGTTTTGCCAGTATCATCTGCACTAAATCTTGTGGAAAATATAACAAATAAGATGAGGACACCATTTCAAAAGACTTTTCTTTTACTTGGGGCGGTTTCCAAGTTGTATTAAGTCAAAACAATAATGATTGCTTACTTAAGGATCCTCATTTGAATTTGAGAAGTCATCTGACAGGCTCCTGAAGAGTGTGGCTCATTAAGTAGAACACAGAACTCCGAAGGACAACTTGTGGGCACTAAAAAACTCTGTGATCTGGGGCAAGTGACTCTGTTTGTGCTCATCTATTAAATGGGTATTGTAATATTTTCTTGGTAGGATTGCTGTGAGGCTTAATTAAAATTTACAAAGTACTTTGGGAGCCTGAGAGGTGAAACTCTAAAAACACCGTATGTTATTATCTTAGGATCCTGCATTTTTGTTTTTAGATTTACCTGCGTGAATAGTACATCATATCCATGCTTACAATTCAGGCAGTTTTTCGAGGTTTTCCATTTATAAGCAGACATGAAATGAAACAGTATAGATCTATAAGTCCCTAGAAATAAGTGTAGGATAAATATATATGTTTGCATATGTGTGTATTTTTTTTCTAATGTAAAATAATTTCTTCTTAAAACATGTTTAATTAGATCCTGTAATTGTTAATCAGATAATTTTTTTCTTAGAGTCTCAGTGCTTTATTGGTAATATTTCAGCAAACCAGTAACAGAGTTTTAAGTTGTGATCATTTTGACTAGGTCATTAAAAGAAAAATTTACTTTTTATTAAAAATGCAAAAATACATACATGTATTTACATAAATACAAATATTTTACGCTTGTTGAGTAACAAAGGAGTTAATTTACTATAATTTGGGCTTCAAAGCTATACCTTCTTTCTCTCTCCCCCTTTTGCTTACTTCTTTCCTTCTACTCTATCTGTTAATTTGAGATTTTATGAATCTAGAGCCCTAACATTAAATGTTATAAATTGCCTATCTCTCTCTCTTTTTTTTTTTTTTTTACTACTTTGTATTCTTGGAAAAGCAAATTTCATTTTCCCATAAGAACAATGTTATAATTATGGATTACGTTTCTGAACAAGAAATTGTCATCAAGTAAGTCATAGATATGATTAACTGTATGTCATAAAAGCAAAGTTCTATAAGCTACGGTAATTGTTTAAAACAGCAAAATGATTTTCATAGTTCTATAAAATTTGCTTAAATATCTTGTATGCCTTGACCTATGTGTGTTAAGTTTACTTATAAAATCCTAACAGTTCTTTTTATAAACTTGACTTATCTAAAACTGATATGCTATTGTAATAAACATTTAAATTAACATTTGACAGACCAGAATTTTGATGCATTTGACATGTAATGATTTGAGAAGCCTATGTTTCTCAAAATAGGGGAATTAGAATGAATAGTTACAAAATGTATTCCTTTTGCTAAGAATTATATTCAAAAAATTTCTGTAGTATAGACCATTATTTATTTTAAGACAGTGAATCAATTTTAAAAGATATGATTACCAATTTTGCACTTAAGAAAAGAAAAGAAAAACTGGATCCTTTTGAATTTGAAAATAGAGTTTTGGTGTATGTTTACTATCCCTGCCTGCCACCGCACTCTCCAGAGTGGAATGGTCTTGAGAGGAAAAATTGTCCCCCAAAGCAGCTGGTCAGGAGAAAGGCTAGGAGTGCTACTGGAGAGAGTTCCGTTCCTTTGCATTAGTGATTGATAGTGGAGGTGTTTGAGGACACAAATTGTGTATTAGACCCAGGGTTTGGTGTTTCCCTCTAAACACTATCAATTCAAGTTTATCACCTACCCTCACTCTTCCAACCTTTTTGTATGAAACAATGGAATTAGTGGGGAAGGCCTTTGGGAAATTGTGTTTAGTTGGTAATTAGATAAAGCAGATTGCCCAACATGTAAAATACAAAGCATTTTCATAATAGAAATTTGGAATAACTTTTTTGTACTTCCAATGCATAGGAAATGTCTCCTGCTGTGATAATTAATAATTCCTTTTCTGAACTAATCCACATAGATAAGTAACCTCTTTTTCCTTTACTTATTCTCACGCCTAGCATGTGTTGAAGTTATGCATGTATAAATAAATGCACACTCTTTTTAAATGCTTTAGTCTAACTTTATTCCCTTTGAGTTTAGGAAGACACTTGGCAAATAACTATTTTAATTAGCCTTTCAAGAGAAAATCATCAGCCTCTAAAAGTTACCATGGATAACTCATTCTTTAGGCTTATATTGTCCTTTCATAATATTCACTGGTAATGGATTATGTTTTATGTTTATCTTCAAAGACTACAGCTTACACTTTTGTATATAATTGTAACAAAGGCATATCTTGCAGGTATTTATATTTTATGTCTGAGAATCATCATATAATTTAACAAATAGTAACTCATTCATGAACATTTTGGTGCAAAAGTTGGAATGACAAGTGATGAGGAACTTGAGATCTAGGGAAGAAAAGATGTCTCATTCAGCAGCAGAACCAGAAGAAAATATAGACTTCTTCCTGTCTAGTTTCCTACTCATGAAGCAATTAAATATATAGCTGTTTGTATAAGTTTCTATAATGTATTCATATTTCAGTTCTCAGCTATAATGCTTTTCTTTGCATAAAAATTTTAGACATAGGTGTTAAAAGGTGTAAGAATTGTGCTGGGAACAGTCTTTTTGTTAAGTTTTCATAGAATCTTCTCAGCCTTCACCCAAGTGTAATTATCCTCTTAGATGCTTTGGGATTAAGAGTGGGAATAGAGAGAGGATACTCAAAGAAAGAACAGGAGAGAGAGGAAGTGAAATGGTTTCTAAGAAAGTGAGTGGATTCTTCTTTAAAGGAAAATGAGTACACTTCGAATTTGTAAGTTCAATGTTTCTAAGACACTTTTGTAGTCCTGATAGTGTATTTTCATGATATGGACTTCTACTTTGAGGAAAAGAGCCAAACCAATTCAAATGGAATGTTCAAATTCAGTCTAAAATCTTCACTTCATTGATTACTGCATTCGATAGGCTACTGGATGTTTTTCTTTGACGTATAAGAAAATACGTCTTATTTCCTTTAGTTGTCTTTTTAGGAGCGCTGACTAAGCTATGTCAGAAAAGGAGAGGAATGGGGACTTCTTACTTTCTTTTACCTAGCAAGTCTTATTTCTTTTTGAGAACTGGGCACTTACTTTAAAATTTACACAATACTAGATGGTCTTAGTCAATAAATATACGGTAAGTAAATACAATTCTATATACTTTTCTAAAATGCTTTGAAATTTCCTGGAAAGAAAATCTCTGTAATTATCTGCTTGTGTTTTAGTAAAATAAAATTAAGCAATAAAAATTTAAGTCCGTTTTCCCAGGATAGTAATGATGGTTTTATTTTGTCAGATGTGAGGTTTAACTCGTTCGTTGGTGCTACAATGTAATAATTGAAACCATATCTTCATGTAGAAGCATTTTAAAATTTTATACATTCTTTCTACCTGTTAGAAGTATTCTTTTATTACAGTTACTTTTGAATATAAGTCTTCCTTCCAGCTAACTCAGAACACAGCCTAACTTCAAAAAACTTAGGTTGGATTCTGACATTCATCCTGTTTGCCTTTGAGGATCCTAGTAGGTATCCACATATATATAGAAATGACCAGAGCTACTTGGATATCTTTTGTCGCTGGTCTCAATAAAAGCGTCAGCCATGCTCAGCACATGGAGAACGCTTCAAGACAAGTTAATTAGAAGCAAGGGATTTTTCTTTTTTTAATTGGTTAGAAAATTTGTTTTGAAGTTGTCACTTGGGCATATGCTTGTGGGGCATAGATTAGCTCTTAACGTATTGCTTTCTTAATTTGTTTGGCATTAGAATTTAAGCTTCGGAAACCAAAAATAATAATAATACTTTGAAACATTTAAGCAGAAGAGGGAATGATCTTTTTTCCATAAATTCCTGACTTAAAATGAAAATATTATTTCAACTGCTAAATTACAATGAGATGTGATATAAAATATATAACCCTGTAAAATATGAGAGATACTTACAAGTGTATCTGTTTTAGTTACCTTGCAAGACTGAAAGTTACAAATATTGTGACCTATCTTAGCGCTTACCCATCCAACAAAGCTTTGCCTTTTTCTGAAAGAAGGGACTGTGGTTCTTGTACTAAAGAACAAGCAAAAGTGCCTAAGGAGGCAGAGTGGTGAGTGGAAAGAATTCAGGATTGGTGGTCAGATAGACCGGGGGTTGAATTCCACCTCTTTCTATCTGTGTTGCCTTGGGCAGGACACTGTCTCCAGGGCAGTTTCTTCAACCCTAAAATGGGGATAATACATCTTTAGGTAGCAGGGTTATTGATAGGATTAGACATAATGAATGTGCAGTGCATAACAGTGCCTGGTAAATGGTGATTTTTATTAGGATGAATTATGAATTTAAGATCAGAATTTGGACTAAACCTGCCCTTCTCACAGATGCACCAGGAACTGCAGTAGGGAATCCAATCTATGGAGTTCCTCTAGCTTCTGATGCCTTCCGCGATGTGGAAGAAGTGATATATTAGAACAGTCCTTTAAAACTTGTACCCCAATTAGGAGCAGGGCAAAATGAATGTCTGCCTCGGGCATACTGAGGCTATAATCTGAAGGGTTCCATAGAAAAAATATAATTTGTTTATTTTTTTGTAAAACTTGTTTCGATTTTGCATTTTAATACAAATATACATTTAAATATATTTATCTCCCTCTTTTAAAAAGCATCATTAAAATTAAAGTTCCAGGAAGATGGGTAATATTTATCTTGTGAGTTTGAGTTACACTCCGGCACACTGCCATTTATATTTCTGACGTACAAGTACCTTAACCATTTAAGCGGCACAATTTTGAGACACATTGATTTGCTCTGGGAGAGAGCCCTGGAGGTTAGTTATTTTTGCAGCTTCAACCCCAAAGGAACAAGGACGCATGCTCCGAAAGGGTGATATTGTTAATCAGTGACCAGAGCTCCTTTTTTAGTGCTAGCTTTTCTGAAACCAGCCACATTCTAGACTTGTTGCGATGGCCCCAGAGGGCACAATTAGCACAAAAAGGGAGGAAGTCCCTGGGTGGCAGATTCCAGCTCAGAAGGAAGAATGGCCAGGGTTCTACAGGGCTGGAATGCGCTACCTCCAGTGATAGTGAGCGCTCAGCCCCTGGAGCAAGTCAAGATAGAAAGGAGACCCTTGGCTCAAGTTTTAGGTGAGAGAATGGATCAAGTGGCCTCTGAAGTTCCCTTTGAATGAAAAATTCTGTGCACCCAGAAGAGAAGGCTTTTGTGTCCGGAAAGAAAGAAGAGGACAGCGGTTGACCCAGCGGTTGGTTAAGTGGGGAAAAGAGTACACTTTCCATAGAGGCAGTGGGAACAGCTGAAGCAAAAACAGAGGCCAGCCTGCTTTGCTCGCCTGGAGACAGGACTCTGCTATTCTGCCTGAAGCTGTGGTCACGGATAGGAAACAGCAGAAGTCAAGGCTCGAAAGGTAGGATGGGGCCAGCCTACGTAGGTTAAGGCATTTGGACTATATCCCACGGGCAGTGGGCTGACACTGAATACTTTTTGAGCACAGGAATTGTCATGCTCGGGACTGTAGATAAAACCCATTAATCCGGCAATGTATGGAGGTTGGTTGGAGGGGGCCTGGGGGAAGGGAAGCAATTTGGAACATGCCACTGTAGTGCAGATACAAGATGGTGGGCTCGCTCCCTCAGTGACACGGTGCACTGATGTGGGGAGGACAGAAATGAGAGAGGGCCAGAGGCAGCTGCTGAAGTTGTTGCTTCCAGAGGCTACACAGGAAGGCAGGGAGGAGGAATGGAGAGCCAGGCAAGGAGCTGAAGTGATTAACTCTCTTACTAGCGGAGATCTAAAGGCTGCCATTTTCTAGCTGGGGCCTTTGCAAATCTCTTAACCTCCGTGGTGTCTCTTATCTCTAAAACAAGGCTAATGACACCTACTCTCCCGTGTTGTTGTGAGGATCCAGGGAGATAATGAAGTGAAAGTGGTTTGTAAACTCAGAAGTCTGTCCTCATGCAAACTGCTTCTGCTGCCTTGGGATAGAGGCGGCGGGAAAGGCTTGCAGCTTCCTGTCTTGCAAAATGAACGAACATTCGCATTTTTTCACCCTGAGCTCTAAGCTAAAGGTACTGGCTGAATGAGATGATTCTTATCCAGCCTATTTCAAAACTTCCTAGATGTTCTCTCTCACCCCCAGTAATAAAAGCTGAAAGCCTGTTAGCTCCCGAACACTTGGCCCTTCTGCCTTTCTTCTCTCCCTGAGCAGAAACCCAAGTAGTCTATAGACTAGAATCCACACTCTTCTCCTGGACTGATTGAAAGGGCTGGTTGCAGGAGATAAGGACCTTTTTGTAAGGCTCTTCTAACTGGGTGTACTGCAGAGGCCTCCCTATGGAGACGGTTATTGTCTATTAAGTTGGCTGCTGTCACAGACAGCACTGCCCGTTTCCCTCAGTGCTTGATAACAGATGCAGTAACATCCATGCCTAGGTCATAAGCCATCCCTTCCAGGGACTGATTTCCCCCTTGAAACACCAGTGAGGGGAGAGGCCCTTGTCTGTCAGAATTCTCATGACTGAATCATTGCCATGAGCTAATGTCTCCAGCTTTGTGAGTCAGTGCTGGCCCAGCCTCAGTGTTGTAGGCAAGAAAAATGAAGACACAGGTTAGACTCCCCTCCCGTCATTAGCTTGCATAGGGGGAAAGCAAACTGAGCAGTTGTCAGAAAGTGGTACTTTGGAAATCAGGTGTTTGGTTCTTCTCCTCTGTAAGGATGTCAGATAAGTGTAAGTTTCTTTAAGCGTTAGCAGTAATATTTTTACAAATCCTGTGATTTTGTGTGCGCGCTTTGTTTTGCTTCAGGCAAGGTAGGTGAAATGATGTGCTTGGGAGATGAATGTTCTTGTAATAGGCAAGATGTAGCTTGCAGGAAAGCATCTGTAACCAACCCATTCTGCATGCGACAGGGCCAGGACTTGTTTGTGTTTTATTGCCTGTTCAAACATGTCTAATTTTTAAAAGATTTATAAACTTTTTAGAGGATTCCTCTTAACATGTTATTCCTTCGTATAGCAAGTATGTGTTAATTGCCTGGTGGTTAAAATATATACCCTCATGGTATGTGGACAGTGGTAATATTGAGCTAAGTGTTATCAAAATAGTTGTCAATACGAAGTAGATGTAAAAAATATTAGGACTGTCAGGAATAGTTCATAAAGCTGCCTATTAATCCAGTAGGCAGAAAGAAATTATGGTTTCCAGTTTTTTTACTCTTCGTGGTAGAGATTTTGTGCAAAGAAGCGTGAGAAGAGCACCTGGATATTTGTTCCCAAATACTCAGAGATATTGCTCAAAACTTGATCAAAAAGAAAATAACAGAAAGGGGGAAGAAATCAGTGATGGGGGGAATAAGCTTAAATACTATCAATATCAATTAAACAACAGTATTTTTAATTGTCTTGACCCCTCTCCGTCCTTTATCATATGTAGATCATATATATAATTATATTTATATATATATATATAATTATGAGTAATAAAAAATATCCCGTGGAATAGTGAGAAGCCTACTTGTTTTGTTGTTTTAGTAGATGTTACATGTGTACCTTCTTAAATCTGTGTACTTTAAGAAGTAGTAGGGTTTTATGGCCATGATCTCATTCTTGACACCCTTTGGGGAAGAAGGTTGAGGGTATGTGCTGTAATTTATAACAAATATTCAGAGTGCACAAGATGGATTGCTATTCCCCACTACTTCTGCAGCCCCTCCTGTTTTCCCTTCTCTTTCCCATTCTTCTTTTTTTTCATTCTGTCAAAGACATGAGTTACAGTGGTGAAAAGGGCAAAGAAAGCAAAAAAAAGGATAGGAAATGGTAAGAAAAATAGGAAGGAAACTTCCAAAACTTAATGTTTAGTGGCTCTTTTTAGTAGAATGAATCCTTTGAGCTTCTAAAAGTGAAGTTAGTATAATGAAAGTTTTCTTCTCCATAAAACCAAATCTTTTCAGACTTTCTGAGGCTTCTGTGAGTATTGTGTGTGGCAAGGACAAGCGTTGTTCTCTATCTTAGAAAATTCAGAAATATTTTGTCACTTAAAGTGAATCTGCGTTGATTATATTTGATAGGTTTCTTAGAAAAGGCATTATTTCACATTCAGAAGCTTAATTTCCCTTTTGTTAAATTTTTTTCTTGGAATATTTAAAGTTTTACCTTCTCTGAAGCTTCAGAATTACTACCCACCCAAACAGGTATGACCAAGTATACACTTATCATAGCTGTCATAGAATTTCCCCATTTGGTGCTTTATATGTTTTGTATCATATGCATATGCACACATGTCCCCAGGTGCCTTTGTTGAAGCTAGGTTGATGACCCCGTTCATTAAGTCTCAGTTGTTACAATTCGCTGAAACACACCTTTAGTTTCAAAGTGCATTTCTTGAGCACCAGAAGGTGCACTTTGGAGAAAAACACACATTAACTCCACAGTTTACGTGTAAGCAAGGGACCAGACCCCTCTGAGACTCAATTTCCTCCTCTCTAAGGTGTAAATAATCTCCCTTGCAGGTTGTTGAGAGTGCAGTGTGGAAGCCTTCAGTCCAATGCTGGCCACTGAGCAGTCCCTTCCTAAATCACGCTAGTTACTATTAGAGCTCGATGCTTTAGGGTAATCCTGTTCATAGGTAAGTTAGCCCTTCTTCAAAAGGCTCACAATCCATCAGGGCAAACTGATAAACCTCGCCGTAATTCAGTGTGACAGGTGCTATAATCTGTCTGGAATGTCCCCCTACCCACCACCTTCCTTGTCTGCCAGGCAGACTCCTATTCAGCCTTTAAAACTCACTGAAAGCCTTAATTGTAGATGAAGCCTTCCCTTGCCACCACTCACTCAGGAGTTCCTTTTCTTACGTTCATGACACTTTGTACATATATTCAGAAGCACGGTGTACCGCCTGTCTGTCTCTCCATTACCGTGTGAACTCAGAGGCAGTAGCTTTGTCTTTTCATCTCTGTATCTTAGCGCTGGCACATATAATGGGTCTCAACAAATATTTGTCAGATGGTATCCTTGTCTGAACAAAGCGTGATGCAGCACAGAAAACAAACTGATTTGTCCAGCTTCACAGAGGACTTCACGTTTACAGTTGGCTCTCCAAAGATGAGCAGGGTCTTGCAATGGGGAAAAAGAGAAAGGACATTCCAAGTTGAGGATCCAGGTAAGTGAAGGCATGGAGACGTAGCCGTGTTGTGTAAGTCTAGGAGTAGGAAAGAGTCTGGCATACCCGGACCGTGCAATGTTTGGACGAATTGGAGAGGAGCAGGAAGTGAGGCTGGAGAGAAGTTCACAGAGCCAGATGGAGCGGGCCTCTGAACCCTCCTAAGGAGTTTGGCTTCAGTCTTGAAGGCATTGAGGAGACACGGAAGGGCTTTGAGTAGGGGGGACGACATCATATTCTATCGTAGGAAAATAACCGGCAGCAGGGTGGAGGTGGGGAGACTAAAGGCAGGGAGGCTATTGCAATAATTCGGATACTAGAGTAGGTAAGGGGAAACGAAGGTGAGTGTGGGGTTGGGAGCGGATTTGCAGTGTGCATTTCAGAGATGGAAACCCACTTCCCACAATTGGGGTTGTTTTGACTCCTAACATTGTAGCATTTCCTGCACAGTTGTTTTAGAGCTACTTCTCATCAGGACTGCAGTCATAAACAAGTCAAAGAATATATTCCTCAAGTGTTGGGGGAGTTTCTGGTGTTATGCTTTTACTTTCTTCTCTTAGGATTCGTCTTGGTTATGTATCCTACCGCTTTGCCTATGAGAGGACACACATGTCTGTAGTTGGCCAGATCAAGAAACACCTTCTGTTCTTTCTGGTTCTGCCTTGCATGGAAAGGGTCTGGAAGGAAGTTTTTTTTTTTTTTAATTTATTTATTTATTTTTGGCTGCGTTGGGTCTTCGCTGGTGGGTGCAGGCTTCCTCTAGTTGCAGTGAGCGGGGGCTACTCTTCATTGCCGTACGAGGTCTCCCCACTGCGGTGGCCTCTCCCGCCGCGGAGCACGGGCTCCAGGCACACGGGCTTCAGTAGCCGTGGCTCGAGGGCTCAGTAGTTGTGGCGCACAGGCCCAGCCGCTCCACAGCATGTGGGATCTTCCTGGAGCAGGGCCCGAACCCATGCCCCCGCACTGCCAGGCGGACCCCCAACCACTGCGCCACTAGGGAAGCCCCTGGAAGGAAGTTTTATTGATTGAAGAAGGAAGAGCCCTGGCCAGGGAGCCGGTGACTGGTTTGATGGCTTTGGCCCAGGTCCTTTTGCTGCTTTGGACTTCAGTTTCCTTATCTATGAAGAAAACATATTGAAGGAGATCATTAATCCTTCTTCCGATTTCTTATCCTAAATATAAGAATGAACACTTATGGCCTTTTACTGGATTAAAAATAATGTATCTAACAGTAGCTCACAGAAAGTGGAAGTATCTTTCACTTCAGTTTTGGGTATAATGCAGAAGAAAAACAGGAATGCTATGAAAAAAAAATAGCAATGCTAGTTTACAGAAATCAGTAACTGGACAAATATGCTTTGACCCAGGGCTGGCCCTCAATTCAGTTCAGTAAATTGAATTATAAAATCTCTCCATTCTTTTTTGCTGAACGTTAGAGGTGAATTTGTTACAAAGGATATTAACTGGTAAAACACAAACAAACAAAAACTACTTTAATTTTTACCTGTACCCAAAGAAAGATTCAACATTTTCTTGACAGACACTATATTTCTAAACCTAGCTGTAGGAATTAGACCAAGAGGGAAGACTTTGTAAATCACCTACCTAGAGATCCAAGCATCTGAAAAGAGGAATCAGGAAATCAATGGTTCTTCCTGCTTTAGTACCTGGAACATACTGTTCTGAGAAGTACAATACAGGGAGTGTGCTAATTGGTACTAAATATAATATGATTAAGAGCTTGAAGCATTCTGAAAGCTAGATCCATGCAAACAAGTTAGAAGCTGACTGTCAATTATTAGAGAATCCAAGTCCCCTTCTCCTTTACCTAATTTTTTGACCCAGATATTAAGGGAGTGAATGGAAGAGCTAAAGAAGAGTGCATGTGTTATTTTAAAATTATAACTAGACAGTGTTTGGAACAACTTCTTTGAAAATTAGTTCATTGCCTTTCTTAACTAAATTCAGTGTCAATGATCTCTATACTTTTCTGACAATTTTCTTCAAATATTCGCCCTTTTAATTCTTTCATTAGCAAACTAAAATGTAGCCTTAACTTTTTTCAACCAAGATAAACTATTTTTCTGGGGTAAATTTGTGCTCACTACCCAGGCACATCTCACCTGATATATAAAAATCTCTCTTTATACAATTTGGGAAGTATTAATATTGATTAAATATTAGCTACACTGTCAGTCTTCATTTTCTTGGACTTAGGAAAGAATGGCCAGTGGCCATTTGCTGGGATTAGAATAGGATGGGGGAAGAGGGCTTTGGTAAGAGAGCATTAAACTGTTGACACAGAGACAGTTCAGCATATCTGGAGTTCAGATTTTAAATCTGACAGAGAGAATCTAATTGGTGGATAAAGCTAGACCTTTATAGATTGTAGTTACGAGTTACCCTTTTATCAGTCTATCATAGTTCCTGATACAAAGGATAGATAACTCGTGGGTTTGAAGAACAAAACTAAATATTTTTTTTTAAATCTACCTTTCAATTTGATTTATTGTAGCTCCCATTTTCATGGCAAAGGTTAAGGATAAAGTTCATTTTATCAAATTAAAAAAAAATTCTGAAACTATCTAGAAATTGTATATGAACATTAATTTTATTGGAGTGAGAAACTTCTAGTTTAGTGACAGGAGTTGAACTCATTAGCATCTTTTCTTTCCTAATGGTGAGTTTGTATCACAGACTTCAATGATATATTTCTTAATCTCAAATATATTTTTCATTTGCCTGCTTTGTATCAGTGTCGTTTCCCTTTACAAAGCATGCAAGATTATTCTTGTTTTATTATGTTTACCACTTGAGTGAAAGATGGATAAGGTAAAGTCTCCATCTAGAATTCATAGCCTTTTGGCTCGGAAGACAATTGAAGATCTATAATTATAATAAAAGAACCAAATTAATATGTGTCGCAAGAAAAAAATAAAGTTTTTCTGGGCATTGAAGGAGTAAGAGAGCACGTTCAGTAAATATTATTGGAATAAAGGAATGAATGTGTAAAAGTGGAGTGAACATCACTTACAAGGTCTGGAGCAATTGAAACACAGAATCGTGTAAGACTGTAAGATTTAAACTATTGTGTAAAATTGTTGTAATACAGTACTAGGGAAATGAGAAAGACAAACCCCAAAGTTCCTGTACCAGCTTTTTCTGGATGAGGTAGTCCCAAAGTGCTAACTCAGAGGAACCGCCTGGCCTTCCGTTGTCTGTGTGGTTTCTCTTTCCAGGGCCAATGCTGCCAGCTTCCCCTGAAAAGAAAACTGATAGGGGTTCAGAGTCTAGTGAGGTGTTCTATCTCTGACAACAACAACATAAATCCTTGTAATTTGATGTGGAAGATAGTTATTTATCTACTTGAGGTTTCTTAGCCTAGTCTTTCTGTGCCTATTCAATATTTCTACTTGAATTGATTAGTTATCTGTATTATTAGTTTTCCACCCAGTGGACTGGCTTAAATATCAATCTGTTGCAGAGCATAGTTTAAGTAGGCAGAAAATTTTGCAGTTCTCTTTTTTTTTTTTTGCGGTACGCGGGCCTCTCACTGTTGTGTCCTCTCCCGTTGCGGAGCACAGGCTCCGGACGTGCAGGCTCAGCGGCCATGGCTCACGGGCCTAGCCGCTCTGCAGCATGTGGGATCCTCCCGGACCGGGGCACGAACCCGTGTCCTTTGCATCGGCAGGCGGACTCTCAACCACTGCGCCACCAGGGAAGCCCTTCGTACAGACGATTTTCACTCTCACGATGTGAGCCTCACAACAGCGCTCCATGTTCAGTGTGTTATCCTCATCTTCCTGTGTAGGAGGAGGACACAGAAGCTCACAAGTGAAGTGAGGGGCCTGAGTTCTCTAGGCTGCTAGATGGTGGAGGTAGGACTCTGTTTTCTGGTCATGCGCTCCTGTTACCGAAGTGGTGCAAGTCCGTTCCTCATCTGCCCTGTTTGGGCCCCCTCCCCCTTCCTAATCTTATTCCTCTGTTACAGGAGCACTATAATTAAAGAAGTGGGCATTCGGCTGATAAGCAGTCATTTTAAATTCACAATCCATAGCGCTTGCATTTTATTTTTTTAATTACTTTTTTAAAATCCAACATGATCAAATGAGGTTTATTTTTTTCCTATTCTTTTTCAAATTCTTTTCCCATTTAGGTTATTACAGCATATTGAGCAGAGTTCCTCGTGCTATACAGTAGGTCCTCGTCGGTTATTTATTTTAAATATAGCAGCGTGTACGTGTGTGTACAAGGGCTTGCATTTTAATTTTTGGCGTGGAACTTGGTGTGCCATGAAATCTGTCATGTTCTCATTAGAAGAAATGAATCTTCAGACCATGTGATCGTTCTAATTGCTTTTTCTCAGTGGGTTTTACTAAGTGACTGGCAAATGGGAAATATGAAAGTTAGCTTTGTATTCTCTGCACAGGGCTTGATGGGCCTTACTGTTCTTCTTATAGTCAGCCCCAGGGACTGGCACGTGGGCAGTTGTTAGACCCAGTGTCCTGAATCCAAGGAGACTGTTCAGGAACAACTGTCCTGAGTAGATAGCTCAGGTACAGTGGCTCAGATACAATAGCTGGAGCTAGAGACAGCTTACCAGCTCAAACCAAAAGTTACAGTAGTGACCTAGCAAGGGAGGGTAAAATAAAAACCTGTTTGCTTCTTCTATCCTTTTCTAATAAAACATACTATTTGACTTCAAATTTTACCTCTAGCAGGATAGTGAGTTATGCTTGTTCTCCTGAATATGGTGTTATGGTGTCAGGAGTTGGCAACTGATGGCCAGCTCCAAAATGTAGGTGGTGGAGATGAAATTGCTAGTTACCATTTACTGAGCATCAGGCCAAGACCTCCATGAGATACTTAACATTATGGTAACCAATTTATACAAGAATTCTGCAAGGTAAGTAAGTAATATTCACATTTCACAGATGCAGAGTTACATACCTTTCAGGTCTAAAGTCATCTAGCAAATAAATAGCAAAGCGATGGAGATCCTATCAATCCAGCGATGAATGATCCTTTTTTTTTTTTTTTTTTTTTGATGTGGTCCATTTTTAAAGTCTCTATTGAATTTGTTGCAACATTGCTTCTGTTTTGCGTTTTGTTTTTTTTTGGCCATGAGGCATGTGGGATCTTAGTTCCCCGACCAGGGATCGAACTCACACCCACTGCATTGGAAGGCAAAGTCTTAACCACTGGACCGCTAGGGAAGTCCCAAGGAATGAATGACCCTTGAATGAAGTGTCCTTCCTGTTATTATCTTGGCTTTCACTATCTTATGTCTGTTACTATCTTATAGCTGTCTTTTGCCTACCCAAATTTTAACACTCCTAATGAGATAAAGAGAGCAAGGGCAAAGGCAGGCTGGATCTTCCCTTATTCCCTATTGGTAAAGAGTAAATGGGATTAGATTTGCTAAAGCCCTCCCTCCTCCATTCCTGGTTCCTTTACTTTGCTCCCATCTCTCTGCCCCTGGGGTAGGGAAATAATATGAACTTCCACTCAATTTAAGCCCTGTATCATTATTTAATTTCCTTCCCATTTCCCTGTTCTACCTAAATCAAAGAAAGTATGGCGGGAGAAAGCAGGAGTGATGACAGTGATGACATCCAGAAGAAAACAGGGTGAATGAACAGGAGCGAATAAGAACTTCAGACCAGTATGCAAATAAGTTCATCTCTAAGTATAAAAAAACATTGTGCCTTTGGCTTGAAAACTACCTTCCCAATTTGTGAGCATGTTTAGGATTATGTAAGTACAGTGTCTTCATAACAAGCCCAACACCTCTCACCCAAAGAATGCAAAGTGCTTTGCAAACAGTAGAACTCACAATACCCCTGTGATCTAGAGACATTTTTTTTTAATGATCTGTTTTATAGACTGGGAAGTCAACTCAAGATCTACTGATCTGTCCATATCGACAAAATAGATCTAGGACTAAATTGTAACTCTAACTTCCTGTCTCAGGTATAAACCAATCTAGAGTATTAATCTCAGCTCAAAGATAGCAATTTTCTCCAATTTCTTTTTCTTTTTTAAGAAGGAAAACACAAACTACATAGTAGATACATTTGCATAGAAGGTAGATCTTGAAAATATTTGTTGAAGATAATAGTACCTGTTTTCCTAAAAAAAAAAAAAAAATCAGAAAATTAGGTCTCTGGGGCTTCCCTGGTGGCGCAGTGGTTGAGAGTCTGCCTGCCGATGCAGGAGACACGGGTTCGTGCCCCGGTCCGGGAAGATCCCACATGCCACGGAGCGGCTGGGCCCGTGAGCCATGGCCGCTGAGCCTGCGCGTCCGAAGCCTGTGCTCCGCAACGGGGGAGGCCACAACAGTGAGAGGCCCGCGTACCACAAAAAAAAAAAAAAAAAGTTAAGTCTCTGCTCCACTGGATTTCGAAATCAGAGTAGTTTTAGCAGTTGGAAAAGAATTGTCCTTTTGCACTCTGCCGTTTGTCTTCGCATGAAGAACCCATGAATTCAAGTGGAAAATATCTTATTTTGAAAGATGCACGGGAAATAAAGAATTGTCCTGAAGAAGTTTTGTTCAGAATGTACAAATATATTAATGCAGGTAAAAGGGAGAAAACAAGTGGGATGTGTGTGCGCATGTGTACATGTGTGTTGCAGATAAAACAGATTTTGAAGGTTAGGAGACATGACGATACTTGTAAGGAATGAGGGAGACAAGACCGGAGGCGCCGGGAAGCTTGACTACTGTGGAGTGCTCAGTTGAGACTTGTTCTTGCCCACGGCCTGCGGCATTTATGTAGAAACTGGGGACGCTTTTACTCGTTCCAAAGCCTTACCTGATCAGACCTGCCCAGGTTTGAGTTTGGGAAAAAAAGTGTTTGAAGTAAACAGGAAAATTACTCACCTTAATGATGTGTTTTACTGGCACTGACAATGCTTTGATAGTCTGACAGATTCCTTTTTTTTTTTTTTTTTTTTTTTTTTTTAAGTTTTGGAGAGTAGTGACTTGGGGGGACTTTATTCATATTCCATTTGGAAAACAGATTCTTAAGCTTACCCGCTTGGTCCTGTGAAGGCCGGGAGAGTGGGCTTTGTGCCGTTCACGTTCATGGGATTGCTCGGGCTCCTTAGTCTAAATCAGGAATTGTTCATTAGAGATTTCTACTGAAAAGCAACAAAAATAAAAGACCATTCATTCTGTGTACATTCCGTGCATGTGTCTCCCCGACTGTCCCGTCGTTGTTGCCACAGAAGAGATTCTTCCTAGCACTTGGGCTGCGGGTTCCTGAACTTGTAGGTTGCTTTCATTTACGATAGTGATTAAGACCATAATCCAACTGGTTTGGTGCACCAAACAGAGCAAGCACACCCTTTCTTTCATCGGAAACGTAATTCTCTGTTTAGGATGGGTCATGTTTTTGGAAAAAAAAAATCATGTGTATTTTGATATTTTGTTCAAACATGATAATTAGATGTTGATTTCTTATATTTGCTTTTCCTTTCTTTTTTTGCTAAACTTGTTAAAGGATACACAGCTTTCAACTTTGAGAGCTGAATCACACATTTTAAAATATTTTCACCTTGATTGGGATAGAGATGGGTGGTCTGGTCCCATGAAAGGAGTCCCATGACAAAGAAAACCTGAATTCTTAGTCTGATATGTCCCTGATTCACTGTGACCTTGGTGGAGTCCAGTCTTGTGCCCAGATTGGGATCCCACACACATAGAGTTATAGGGTTTACTAATTAAATTCCTTTGAGCTCAGATTCTGCATAGTTTAGGAAGCTATGACTTGTATAGTTTGACAGAATACAGATGGATGGCTAAATTTGATAAACTTCAAGTCCTAATGCTAACAGACTAAAAGAGGGAAGAATAAATTGTAGGTTATGAAGGCCTTTAAAACAAGCAATCTTTGCCTACTCTCTCCCCTTAGTCCTCTGATTGGGAATCCCTTGAGCATTTTTTTTTTTTTTTTTGTCTAAGTCCCAACTGGAAATGAATCAGGTGGCCAATAAGATAAAATGAGTGGAAATATTGACTGTAGTGTGTGTATACCAGCCACCTGGTGTCTCAGATATAATGAGTATAACGAAAGCATTGCAACACGTTCTTACTACATGCTCAGTCCCCATTCTGTTAGCAGCTATTTGCTTGTAAGATGTTTCATAGAAGTGGGTTAGGAAAGATTTGGCTTACTCGTCAGATGTTACCGTCAGCAGAGCTGTCTTTGAAGGAAGTACTCAGAATGCACACTTCTTTGATTGATTGGATAGTGATTTATTTCTATGAGTATTTGCTGTTTTCAACAGATTTCACTCTTGGTTCTATCCACATTCCACATTCAAGAAAATGTCAATTTTGGAAGAAGAGATTTTTTTTTTTTAATTTGGTTCTCCTGAAGAGATAAATCAAATGTATGTGAGCAACTTAGAATGTCAGGAATCCCTCTTTGGAGAGTAGATTTTCTGAGTTAAGTTGGCGTATAATATGAAACTGAATGTGTGCAAAGTGTTAGAGGTTTGCAAGAGTCATCAGCATTTATTAATGGCAATTTCACCCAAGGGAGATGGACTTGTTCAGAAAACACCTTTTAGCACTGGGGATAGTAGGCGATTGGAAAGTATCGGGTTGGACAAACCAAAATGTTTTGCACTGTGACCTGTGGAAATAATGACATCAAGTAGCCAGTGTATGCCACCATTTCTCATCTCACTTCCCCTAGTCATAGAGTCAATGACGTCTTGCTGATAATGGTTTTGGCAGTATCTCTCATACTTATTCTCAATGTCTCTATCCCGCAGCAAGCCCGTAGGCCTCTGGTTCAGCTAGTGCACTTGGCCCCAACTCTGCTCCTCCCAACTCTTTGTCTTCAGGGTCAGCAGAGGGATCTTTCCAACACACAGCTCAGATCAAAGATTGTGGATGGCCCATTGTTGGTGACTTCACACTGACCTCTAAGCATGTCACGCTCTGATCAAAGTGTTCCTTTTTGGCCCAATCTACCACTAATAACAATAATCCCTTTCTGTTTGTAAAATGCTTTATGTTTTTCAACACACACACACACACACACATATATATTATCACATTTAATCCTTATAACAAACCTGTCAAGTTGGCAGGTATTATCCTCACTTCTCAACTGAAGAGTTATGTAACTTTTCTTGAGATTACACACTAATCTGTACACAGGAGAGCAAGCCTTCTGCCTCTGTGAGGATTGTGTTCCCCACTGTACGCTGTGATTCCAAATCTACACTCTGACCCACAGTCAGACATCAGAAGATGATTTTTGTTTGGTTTTCTGACCCCCATGCCTGGTCTCCTGCTGTTCCTTCTGTCTAAGATATTCCTGTCTTTCTTCCCTCATTCCTGCCTGTCAAAATTCCCTCCATCCTAAAATAAGATTGGCAGAATGTTAATAACTGTGGAAGATAGGTGATGGATAATGGGGTTCAATAAATTTGAAAATTTCAATAATACTAACTTAAAACTTCTGTAGATTACTGCCAGCTAGGGTTGCCAGATTTAATAAAAACAAAACAAGCAAAATCCAAGATGTCCAGTTAAATATGAATTTCAGATAAAATTTTTTTTGGCATGAGTACACTCCATGCCATATTTGGGATGTACTTACGCTAAAAAAAAAATGATTTATTGGTTTTGAAATTAAATTTTAACTGGGTGTGCTGGATTCTATCTGGCAATCCTGTTCCCAGCTCAAACGACAACTCTTTAAGCAGAAGCGAGGTTTTCATCCCTCTTACTATACTGAGTTCAGCATTAGTGGCGTGACAAAAGTTTGCACATCAGTTTAAATATAAACTAAGACATCACACTGTCCTCCATAGCCTCTTGGGCCTCCTTTCCTCTCTCCATCTTCCTCCATTTTTTCCTTCTTTCCTGCCTTCCTTTCTTCCTTCTTTTCTCTTTGTAAGTGTCGTATCTGTTTCCTTCCTCTCTTTTCCTTCCTGGTAATGTTTCAGATTTGTTGGCAAGGGCAGCTGCTCTTAACAGGTTTGTTTTATTATTTTTCCTGCTATTTCTAAAACATTTTAATAGATACACTCTGTAAATCCAAGGCGTAACTAAGACAGTTAGGTTGCATTCTTTTCCCCATTGGGGCGAACGAGAATATTAAGTTTATGAAGAAAAAGTGAGCAAGATGAAGCATGTTTCCATCTTCAGCAAATGAACTCTAAAGAAATAGGAAGTAACATTATAATAAGCTTTTAAGAGGTGTTGCAAGTAGAGGTAAAGGTTTGTTTAAATCTCTCCCCACTCACCACCTCCTATCCCCACCCCGGGCAAACACACACACACATACATATTCGCGGCTCCCACAGTTCCTAATTATCCAGCATGGAAATACACATCTCAAAATTATTTTAGTTCTTATGGATTTATTTAAAAAGGGGGAGGAGAGCAAAAGTTTAAGACTTGAACTAAAGGTATTAAAGGGCAAATCTGATCTAATTTATTAAGTTTCGTCTTTCCTTTTTGGCAGTATCTTAACAATACCCCTAGGATCTCAGTATTTCAGAATGCTGACTTCCTGTATTTATGTAGAATAAAGAAACTCAGCAATTTGTCTATAAGATGGTGTAGCCTTGAATGAAATTCATCTTCTTGTTGTTCACTTGGAACCTTAGGGACAGCTGTAGTTGAAGGAACCCTAAAGTCTCTTAAACTTTTCTCAAGTTCATTGTAGCACACTTAAAAGTTGTAATAAAAATACAGAAAGTCGAAGGAGATCAGCAAGCATGGCCTCTGTTTTGAAATCCGTTTGCTACTCATTCCCCTCATTTTTAAATCCTATTATATTTACACCTGGGCATCCATTTCTCTGAGATGAAAGGAATGATGGATATAAAATATCAGAGTAACAATGATTCTCAACAATTATTGTTGGTCCTGTTTCATGGAGTGATTTAAAACTCTTTGCTAATCTGACTTAGTTCCTGTCAGAAGGACGGGACAGTAGGATTACAGTTTAAATATCGTAGATAGAAGCACAAGAAGAGACGCTGCTCCCACCACACAGAAGCAATAATAAAACATGATGCGTTATTAGGAACCTCAGAAATAGAATGAAGAATCCAGTTTCATTGATTTCAGTTACAGTGATAAAGCCTCCTTCCAATTTTTTGTCTTTCCGTCTCTACTTTCTTTATTTCCTGATTCACCCCAGAAACATATCTTCCCGTACATTAGCTAGGACTTGAGTCAAAGATTAGTCTTTAGAAGTATGTTTTGAAGTCTTTGTGACACTAAAATAATTTTGCTGGTCGCTGATCTACCAGTAGAGCTGCACAGTGGAAAAAACTGCTGAGAGCTGCTATTCGTTAAGCATTTGCCCGGGACCCAGCACTGGGCTGTAGACACTGCAGGGTTTCCCCCATTTAACCCTCACCACAAGCTTATGGTGGGTGGTGGCATCATCTCTGTTTTAGAGAGGAGGAGCCAGAGGCTCGGGCAGGTTGCACCACTCGGCTGACCACACAGGGGTTTGCAGGGGGTCAGACTGTTGCTTCCCTAGTACCCCGAGCTGTCGCTGTACAGGTTAAGAGCGAGGGCACTGCCCTCAGGGGGCCCTGGAATTGAACCTGGCCCTGCCACTTAGTAGCTCTGAAAGATTGGGCAAATTATTTAACCGTTTTGAGTCTCGATTCACTTATCTGGGAAGTGAGAGCAATAATATCTACTTCACAGGTTACCGTGAAGATGATATCAGACATAAGAAACTTAGCGAAGTGCCTAGGCTTAATGTCAGTAAGTGTTAGTTTGTTTTTTAACAGACATCAAATGTGGGTCCTATTCCTGCAGCTATATCACCAGTGCTCAGGACTCAGAATATTTTAGCATTAGGGATGGCAAATGTTGTGGTTCATTGAAAGATACAGATCTTAAAATTTTCTTTTCCGTGTAGTAATCCTCAAAACTGTAGATGTCTAGTCATAATTCAGTCTACTAATTGAAACCTGAAATTGGAAGCTGAACCATCGTTTTAGGAATGGATTGAGTTGTTTATCTTTTCTTCTCAAAATAAAAATCTGTTAAACTCTTGATGTTCTAAAAACAGTTTAGCTGTGTGTGTGTGTGTGAAAGAGAAGGGAGGGAGAAATGGGGGAGGGTAAGCACATACAGTAAGGGTTTAGAGGGTATTTGTTGCAATGTTCATCAGCCTACATCCCAATAACCTGGGATTTTGAAGCCAGAAAGCGCTTTGGTATTTTTGTTGTTCCATTATTTTTGTTGTTTCATTATTTTGGTATTTTTGTTGTTTCATTATTTTCTTGTTTCATTATTTTCATATTTTTTTGTTTCATTATTTATTTCACAAAATAATGTTTAAGTTTATATTCTTTTTGTGCCAGCTATGTATATATATATATAGATATAGATATATAGATATAGATATAAAGATATATATATCTTTCCCAAGTGGTAAGTTTCTGGAGGGTGGGGACTCGCCCCCCTCCTCCCGTCCTTGCATATAGTACAGTGACTTGAACATAGCAAGGGCTCTGTAAATGCACAGGGAGACATCGTTCAGTGTACCATATGATGTGTGTACAAGTACAGTAGGTGCCCTGGATTTGACATTAAAACCTAGACTAGAGGCTTGACTCTGTCTTCTACCCTTGTTTTGTTGTGAGCAAACTAGTTTACCTACTTGAGCCTCTTTCTTCTGACAGAAAGGGGATAAAGGTGATTTTCTCAGAGTTAGCTGAGAGTTAAATGAATAGCATTTATGAAAATGTTCTATAAACTCTGAAGGACTCCATGAATGGGTGAGCAATGGTGTCATTCATGGAAATCAGTAGATGCTATCACCCTCCATACTCTCTGGATATATTCTCCCATGTCTTCTCATAAGACTGGTTCCTCTAGCCTTCCAGTAAAAAGAGTCTCTCACGGATACAAACACATTAAAATGATTGGAATAGAGGGCTCGCTTTTAGGGTTAATTTGCAAGTGAGACTCCAAAATGAGCAATGAGTCTAACAACAGACCAGATATGATGGGTATCATCTTGCAAAGGATGCCTGGGCCACGATGTAGGGTAGGACTCTAAGTGCCTCTAGCAGTCAATGGGTTCTAAACGTGTTTCTGTTCTCTGCAAAGACACAGCCTTCAGCAGGGAATAGAGGTTTAGGAACTGTGCACTGTGAGTCTTTTTAAAAGAGAACACCAGACCATGCATGTGGACGTACAGACAATAACCTTCAACCCTAGTGTCCAGGGGTTGAAGAAGGACAGCCACTGAGGAGGAACTCCTGCTAGTTTGGGATCCACAGTGTGAGGCAGTGTCCTGGACCAGGGACTGGCACACATTCCTGCTGGGCAGTGGCCTGAGCTCTGGGCAGGACTGGTGCCTTCACAACCCAGAGGCTGCCTTGTTGATATGCGAAGGTGGGAGCTGAGGAAGGAGTGGGGGCATCAGGTTTGTGCCCCAAGGGGAGAGGAGTGACAGATGTAGAAGCCCAGGGCTTTGCAGGCTATTGGGAACAATGAGTCACCCTGAGGGGGAAGGAAGACACTTTCTCTCCCTTAAGGGTAAGTGATGGCTGAAACTCAGAGCTCTGCCCTGGAGGGTGGCGTGGTCAGCCAGGCATGCCACTACGGCAGTGGAAGGGAAGCCGGTGGTTGGCATTATCGTCTCTCGCCTACAGTGTGTGTGTGTGCCCAGAAGGCTCTCCGATGAGCCTGGATCACACCTTCTTAGAGAGAAGAGGTATAGGAATGAATGGTTTGCAGTGAAAAGATCACGGGGTTGGAAGTTAGGAGTCACAGGCTCTAATTCTGTCCCATTGCTGACTTCTGGTGTGACCTTTCCTCTGAGTCTGTTCTCTCATCTGTCTGTTGGAGAATTAAACTAGTTTTGTCCAGTGGGGCGAGGGGTAAAAATTCTCTGCCCACCATAGTTGTTGCTAGAAGCATTTTCACTTCCCAGATAATTGTATCTTCCTGTATCACTGGGGGACGTCCAGGTTTGTTTTATTGAGGGACATGGAGTATGACAGGGAGTCAGGAGACTTGTTTGCAGGTGTTTACTCAGCACCGAGAAGAGGACAAAATCCCTGAAGTTCATCCTCAGCTCTGTCATTTATTGGAGTGTCACTTTAAATATTTGAGCCCCAGTTTCTACACATGTGAAAAAGGAGAGCATTCTCACTACAGGTGTCTCCTCATGGTTGTTGTGACTTCAGGGAACACTAAAGGTCAGCTGACACTTATTGAGCACCTGCTGTATACCAGTCACTCTGACAAATGCCTTCCAGTGTCTGCTTCGTGAAGGTCACTGTGAATGGGATTACTAGTCAGGCAGGGTTGGCAGGGGGTGGCACTGACAAGAGACACTAAATGAAAGGTGAGTTTACCCTCCTGGGGAGATAAAGTTGCAGAATTACCAATCAGGACTGTCAAATCTTTTTCAACTGGCTGTCCAAAGTCACACCCTCAGGCAGCTAGGATAAGGCTGGCAGGCTCCAACCCCACCCCTTTCCAAGGTCGGTGCCAAAATGCTGCCCTCCAGCAGGGAGGCTGCAGCTGCCTCCTTTGGGCCAGGCTGGTGTCCAGGGCTGGCCACAGAGCTGCCTGTGGCCTCCTGGAGAGGTCCCAGGGCATGTTCCTCTCTGCCAAGATATAGCTGCTTTGTGGTGCAGTCTGAGTGTCCCCCCTCAGCCCCACCTGCCAGGCCCCGTGGGCTCCCGGCTGGTCTTCATGGTAAGCGGGTAGTAGACAGCCCACCTGCTTGATGTCAACATCTGTGGGCGCGGCCCCAGGAAGAATGTGCCTCTCCCAGCCTCGGCTCAGGTAATTAATCCCCACAACTGACAGGTGGCAACAGGCGGCCCTTTGGCTGGGGCCATCAAGAAAAGTGCTTGGAGGAAAGATTCTTTTCTCTTAAACTATTAAGAGCACAAATCGTACATGTCTGGCAGCTAGACGACTGTGGCAGGAAGGGAGACGTGGAGAAGAAGTGAATACCATGCCAGACGACTCTGGGGCCAATTTGGGGATCTCCACCTGCCTGATCAGTAGGATAGATCCAATAGGATATGGTGGCCCGCGTCCTGTTTGCAAGCTCACTTTGCAGAGTTCCCTTCCTTTGAAGTAGATGTAGCCCGAAGTGGAATACCTTAGTTGCTAATGAAGAAGTTGAAGCCCGAGAGGGGAAATGATTTGCCTCAGACGCTGCAGGAAATCATGGTGCAGGTGGAGGATCAGAGCCCTGTCCTCTTGACTTCCTGTCCACAGCTCTCTAGGCAATATTTACTGCCCCAGTATACACATGCACTTCAGAAATGAGGTGATAAAATTGTGGTCTAGTCACAGGAGGGTAATTAGTTGGCTCTTGAATGCTATTTTGGTTTTCCACGGAACCTTTTAAAGTTGGCTTTTCAAGAGGACACCCCCAACCCAGCCCCAAACCGTATACCCTCATTCACTCCCTCTTTTCATTTTTGGTGTTTCGGTTTGCCATCCATCACAGAACATTAGACTGATATTTGTTTAGAGTGTATTTACTTCACTAAAACCTTTGAAGTGGCTACTTTTTAATTATTATTTTTTTTTAAAGCCTCCCTTCCTAGATGTGAGGTTTATAAAGTTTCTCAAGTGAGTTTATTTGTAGAGAACAAATCCGGAATATAGCGTATAATTAGCTCATACAGTTATATAAGGTTATTCAATATATATACAGTATGTATGCAATTATATAAGGTTATTCGGTATATTTCAAGCAGCTCATCCTGAAGCTGTGTCTATTTCTTTCTAGCTAAGACTCTTTTTCCATTTTAGTGAATTGGTTATTTATCATTAATTTTCCAAAGCCTCTTGATCAAAAATTAGGTTTTGACCCTTATATTTTTATTTTCAAGTATCTCATCTCTCCCCCTTATTAATCTTTCCCCTGCCAAAGCAATTGCCATAACTTAATCGTGTCCTCTCTGAATACCCTGTCTGCTTTGTATGATTTTCTTTCCTGACTATTCCAATTATTGATTTCATCACCCTCTTACCCTTATAAAAGGGCCTTTTAAATTTGGCATTTCCCAAGAATACAGTTTAGAAAAGAAAAAAATTTTAAGTCACTGACTGTTTTAGGATTGCTCTGTCTAAATTAAGGCAGGCTTTGTACTTGATGATCGCTGAGCGTGGATGAACGCTGTCGTGACAGCTTTTGAGCTTGCCTTTTTTTTGCCCCCTGCCAAATATTTTATGTTATTTAAGGTAGTACAGACCCACACCTTTCACCTCTTGTATTCTTTGAGCTCTCTGAAAAAAAGAATTAAAAACTAGAAGTGCACCTAGCATTTCCTGTTAGTGAATGGTAGTTGTCTTTTAGATTATTTGTAAGTCTCATTATTTTTTCTGTTAATTTTAATCTACCCAAATTCTTGCAGAAGGCCAGAAATGTCACTGATGTTTTTAAGCATTAGCTTAGGTTTAACTCTCCTTTTGCGACCCAGCCATCTTCAGAGTAGGTAATTTGCCCTAAGTCTTAATGGACCTCACCTGCATCTGGTTTTATATGCTAAGGTTAGTTCTGTGGGCTAACGGCCAGTAGTAGGTCATAATGTACATAGTATTACATGAGAAAAAATTTAAAACATTTTCTTTTAGCGTGACAGCATGCCAGATGTGGATTTATCTGGAAGCTGGCACTGTAGCATCAGGATGGCATTGACGCTGCCCTACATAATTGCTTCCCTTGAGTAGTAAGGTGGATTATATAATTATTGATTTGTTTATACTATCCATATTCTTGGAGAATTGTGGGTCAAGGCAGCCTTGCAATTGGGATTTTCATATAGTGTGGCATTTCTTCTGGAACAGGTTGAAAGAGTAAAGTTGTTTTTTGTTTTGTTTGATGGAGTGGGGAGGAAGGGTCTTTGTTCCACCTTTAGGAAAGAGAGCTGTTAAAAAATTACGCAGGTGTGTGCTGATATTCGCTGGCATCTCTATGCATTGTGATACTGAATTACCAGTCTGGCATCCAAGAGCGTGTAATATAGTATGTCGACTGAGGCAGGTGGTGACGGTGGGCCATAGTTAGTGGAATGCTTTTTTCCCCCCTTCTCTTTGCAACATGTTATTAGTAAAGGAGCTGAATTTACTCTTGTTTTCCCAAATTCCCGGAGTTATTTTATTTGAACATGATATGTGGCTTTAAGCAGCTCACTCCTCAATACACCAAACCTCTTCCCTCCCCTTCCCTTCCAAAACAAAACTTAGGCAAAGCTTGCTTTTGCATTTTGTCAGGGATAGTGTATAGCAACAAAGAGTTTATTTCATGTGTTAGTTTTGAGGCACCTCTGTTCCATACCACTGTAGAAATACTTTGCTCCTGTGGATGTTCAAGACTGTGTAAGAGGAAATTTAGTTGAGGCCCACCCCAAAATTTCCCTTTTCATTCTTGCTTGTAGGCTAGTACTTCCTAGGAATAAACACACTCTCGAATGTGCATACATACACGTAAGTACATACATTGACTCCTACTCTTTTATATATTTTCGATCTGGAATCAGAAAGATGATCAATACTTTGTTTTCCACACTCTTTATAAAGAGTTACCTTGCCAGTGTGAACCTGGTAACTGGTGTCTGTAACAGATTTGTACCAGATCATAAAATATTCAAAATAGAAGAAACATTATAGATCATCTAACAGAGCTTCCTCATTTTCGCCCCGTGGATTCTTGGCTCAGGGTTCAGGGAGATCCTATGCATTGCCTGAAATTCCTCAGTGAGTGAGTGTCAGAAGTCCATGACTTCTTTGGAGAGATCAAATACTTCTATCTTTGGAAGAAAATTCTTTCACATGTGCTTTCTTTTCTTGTTTCTTCTCATCACAGTATTTCATCTTCTAATTTCACATTAAGATTTGCATAATTTAAGCAGCCACAAGTTCACGTGCAGTCTTACCTAACTAGGCACAAAGATTAGTACAGCCCACTGCTGACTTATCAAACCTAGGATCAGCTGGAGTAGAATTGGTTCTTAAAGAAACTGGTGGGCATTTCATGTTATTCTTTTGTTCAAGATCCCATTCTGAGGATAAGGTTACGAAATAGGGAAGAAAGATCTCAATTTCTAGAGAAACGTGTTTACTAAACTAAAAAGAATGTGATATTGGGTCGAAAAAGCACTATGGGATATTGTAATCCTGTAGGAAATTGGTGGTCATATTTTATTTTTTAGATGACCTCTGAGCTTTGTATCTGTTTTTCTAATCATATTGCATTTATATAAATTCACTCTGCTACCAAATACACCAGTTCCCTTTTGGCCCCATACAATGAGCACCAACTGCATGATGCATGGCGAGGAACACTGGTCTTTATGTCAAGACGGTCCTTATTGCTGAATGGATTTAAGCAAGTCTCATTTCCTCTCTGGAATCAATTCCTCTTGGGCTCCTCCTCTGTAACTGTAGTGGCTGGACCAAATGATTTCTAAGCTTTTCCTGATCTAACCTAAGAAAAGCTTAGCAAATGTATCTTACACTAAAAATTCCTTGAAACAGGTGAGTCAATAAAAGAAGCATAGAACCAAATCCTTGGTTTAAAATGTCAATTTTTTTTTTTGTGGAAACTCAATCATTAGAGTATGTTAAAGTTGTAAAAAATATGCGCTTTTCAGAAGTAGGAAAATCTGAGTTTATTCCCATGTTGCCTAGATTTAGTTGAGCAACCAGTAGAAATCATTTTTTCAGGGATGCCCTCCTAACCCTCGGGACTAAGTAGAGCCCCATGTTTTATCCTGTTTCCCTCTGCTTTTTCAGAACGTATGTCACAATTTTAGAAATAATTTATTTAATGTCAGTGCTTCCTTTAAACCAACTCCCTTAGGGTAAGGAATACTGCTAGTTCCCTGGAACCTAGGGCAGAGCCTGTCATGAAGCAGGTGCTTAATAAATACTTGTTGAATTAATGACCTAACTTCACCTCTCTAAACCTAACTTTTGTATCTGAAAATCAAGAGGAGAAGCAGGTTTAGACAAGATGTGCTGTAATGTTTCTTCTGGGTTCTAATATCTTATTTCTATATTCTGTGTCTTCTAAAATCATAAGTCTGCAATGATTTTACAGGTTGGTGCTACCCATGCTAAATTCATTTAAGAAAAATTTTAAGAAAATTTAAGAAAAAAATATTTCAAGCATATAAAAAACAATAAGTAAATTTAGACATCTGAATATCTACCAAAATGTTTCCATATTGCTTCAAATCTTTTCTTTAAATAAAATATGGCAGATAAAGCAAAAGATCTCCCTCCATTCCACTTCAATCCCTTCTTTCCTTCCAACAATTAAGATGAAGGAAATACATTTGTATGTAAGAACATGAATAAGTCTTAAAAACATGAGAAATAGAAATGCCAGACCACTGAGATTAAATTTTGAGCAGTGTCGTGTAAGTAAATATTAAGTTCACATAAAATTATATTACATGTACTTATGGATATATGCATGCATATTTTACAAATGTGTGGAAGCAGATCAACAAAATCCATTAGTTTTTTACACAAATGAATCTAGTAACTTGAATCCAGTTTAGAACCCAGTGATTACTAGCAGATAAATATGAACTGTGTGATTCATTGCAAATGGTTAATCTTCAAACTTTAGCAGACTTTCATTATGTGGCAACAACCAGTTCCTGAAAGGTTGAAATAATCATGTTTCCACAGTGTTCCCAAGATTACTTAAGCTACACTAAGCACTTTATGTGGACGATCTTAGAAATAGGAGGCTTCAGTAATAATCATAATGCATACATGCCTTTTATGTTGGTCTTTGCTGTTGACTAAGCCTTCTCATATCTGTGATTTTTTTCCTCCACTCTAAGAGATGTATATTGCATATTATATTTTTTTTTTCTATGTTATGTTTGTGAGAGGTGAAATAACTGCATAAAGACTCAGGGAATAAATAGAAGAGGCAGAGTTTAAATCTTGTCTTTTGACCCCTAGTCCAGTAATATTGCTTCCCATTATTGGTTTGGGATAAGAGTCCTTTTCCAAAGCTTTTGGCTTTAAGAATTAAGCCCTTTCCTCTTCTACAACAAAATTGGCCTGTTAATTCCAGTGTTACCTCATGGTATTTTATTTTCCTTGTCCGGAATTAGAACAAATTATTTTTTCTTTTCTCTATCTGTTGATGAGTCCAATGACTAAGTCCTGTCTCATTTTGCTCCTGAATGTCGGGAGCCCTGCGTTAAAACTAACTCTCATTCATTCTACTTTGACTTTAGAAAAGAGATAAGAAAATGACATATTATTTTTGCAAGCATCTTTAGTTCTAATGAATAATAGTTCTTGGCCTGTTTTGGTACTTCCATGCGTATCTTTCACGATGAAAACTAGAAGACTGAGTTTTAGTAATTCCAAAACATTTCTTCCATCTCTTCACCTTTTTCTTCATTTGTACTGCTCTAGTTTAGGCTCCCCTCATTTCTTGTCTGAATGGGTCCTAATAAGTCTCCCTTCTCCCTACTTTGCCTCAGTCTTGCTCCTCTCAGCTTTGTTTTACTTACTACATAGACACTGATTAGGTCTTTCCCCTGCTTTGCAATCGTCAGTGACTCTCCTTTGCCTGCTGGTAGAGTCCACCTGTTTCTTGTGACATCCAAGTCTCCTCTGAATCTGGTAGCTGCCTTCTTCGCTTAGCCTCATTGCTTTCTGCTCTGCCTCTCCTCCTTCTTCCCCCAGCGCATCTCTATTTCAGCCATATTAACATCTCTTTGCTTGTACTCATGATGTTCTTTCTTCATAGAGAGCCTGCCCTCTGCCTCTTGACTCTTCCTTCCTCCTGTTTTTTGGTGTACCGTCTAGTTGGTGATTAACTTGTCTTTTTTAAGGCCTAGTTTAAATATCACTACCTCTATAAAACCTTTCTTCTCTGCTTTAGTGGAATATATTTACTTTTCTCTTTCCCTCTTACGCCAACCAATCCATCAGCGAATCTGGTTAAAATATATCTGGAAACCAGATGCTCTTCACCAGCTCCCCTGCTGGTCTAAGCCACGCTCATATTTTTCACTTGGATTATTTGCAGTAGCTTCCTTGCTGGTCTCTCTACTTCCATCTTTGGTCAACAGAGTTTATTCTTCACATAACAGCCAGAATCTTATTAAAATGCAAATCAGATCATGTCACCTTCTCAAACCTCTCCAGTGGCTTCCTATCTCACATCAAGGAAAACTGAAGTCCTTACTCTGGCCAAAAACCTTGCATGATCTGGGCCCCAACTTCTCTCTAAATTCTGATCATATCCCCTATCCCTCTATCCTTTGTTCACTGCTCTCCAGTGACACTGGCCTTCATGACAGACATACCCACCCCAGAACCTTAGCACTTGCTGTCTTCAGTAATTGGAACATAATTTCCCTAGGAGTATGAATGGCTCACACCAATGCTTCCTTCAGATCTTTCTTTTAATATCAACTTACCAAAGTATTCTTCTCTGACAACTCTAGATAAAATAATATCCTTCTCATATAATGGTCTCTAACTCCTGGCTCTTGACTCTCTACTGCCTTTAAATTTACTCTGATTTTCTTTATCCACTATCTGACATAGTATTCACTTGTCTATTCTAGAATGTGAGCACCTTTAGAGCCTTTGCTTTTGTTCACTTCTGAATTTCCAAACCTAAAACAGACTCTTGAATATAGTACTTTCTCAATAAATGTCAAATTTATTAATTAGTAGTTAATTGCTCTATCTGTAATTCCATAACACTTTACATACCTATAGCATTGTTTGTATTTCACTCTACTTCTAAACTGTGAGAAACTTGAGGGTAAGGACTGAGTAGTTTTTTCTTCCAATTTATTTTACATTTTAAAGACTATCCTACACAGTGAGGATACATAAGTTTCTCCACTTGAGGGTTTTTAAGTCTTATTTCTGTCTGTTCCTAGTACAGAATAGAGTACATGGCATCATATAGTATGTGCTCAAGTAAATGTTTGTTCCATAGTTATTGAATGATGTGCAAAGGGGCAGATAAATAGATTTGATTTCTAGTTTGCAATGGCAACTGCTTAGCAGATTCTAAGGTAGTCACGTTTTATTTTCCACTAAAATATTATGAATTCCAGAAAAATGCCTAACTAAATTAGACACTCAAGCTATTGACAGTCTCCTGTAGCAAATTTATTACTTAAAAAGTATGGAACTGAATTGAAAAATGTCAAAGGATGCCCATACTAGCTCTTGCTATAGCTTGCTATATTCATGGAAAACTACAAAAGCAAATTAAGGGCATGTATTTAAAAAAAAATAAGCATAAGGGAACATGATTTTAATGAACCAAAGAAAGCAAAAGCATCAAAAAAACTGAAAAAAAAAAGGTTTAAAATGTTGCTTCAGTACGAAGTAATAAAACATAAGCACTGTAAAGTTGGAGAAGAAAATAATAAACCTAGAATAGCAAGTTCTGATGAAAAGATGACTGGATAAGGTAAAAAGGGAGATAGATGAGATAAGCAAGTTCAATTGAAATGCAATAGAAGAATTTCAATTCTTTGTAGTAGAATAGAACAGAATTAACTCTAGAAAGCCATACTTATGGTAGAGAAAACAAATTTGAGAAGCTTTCCCGGAATGCAAATAAAATAAAAAGATGTCAACAATTAGTGTTTGAGTATATGAAATGTATGGTGGATAGAGAGGGATATCCAGAGTAAGACTTATATGTTTCTAGAAACTAATAAGAGCAAAAGGAACAAAAACACAAGTAAAAAAAAGGAAAAACTAAGAAATTTACTGATTTGAGTTCAAGCATGTAAGTTGAAAGAGCTCACCAATTTCCAAGTTATTTCGAGAAAAAAAAGGACATATTTAGAAACATTCTCACTTAAAACAAAAACCAAAACAGAATAAAGAAGGAAACAAAATCCTGAAAATATCTAGGGAGAAATAAGCAGCTTGCTTAATTTAAAGGAAAAAAGTTCAAATTGACCTCAGACTTCTACAATGCTAAAATACACATTGACTCAATTATCCAGTTTCAAGAGATTCAGTTAAAATTAATTTATGTACTAAAGATTTGTATACTAAAATGTGCTCTTCAGTGTTATTTTTAATATTTTTACAATGGAGTAATTTATACTATAAAAGAAAACATGCTTAAATAAATCATAGTATATCCCTTTTTAATACTATAAACATAACCACATAAAATTATATTTTAAAACTAGAACAGGCTCATGATATGTTAAATAAAAAAGGATACCAAACTTTTTATGATATGCCCCAGTTGGTGTATATGTGTGCGTGTGTGTGCACGTGTGTGTGTGTGTGTGCGCGCACGTATAGGAAAAAGTCTAAAATGTTAGGGGTATGTATCTCTGGGTAGGGGGAATATGTCATATATTTTCTTTTTTCCATAATTTCTTTTATGTATACATGTTGTTATAACTATGAAAACAGACAGATTTATAAAAAAAAAAAAAGAAGAAGTTGGATAAGTTTTTAATCCCCATAACTGCTTCTAATAGCAACAGCACTACAGGGAGAGAAACTTTATAATTTCAAACATAAAGTTTGGAATGTTTAATATCCACCCAAAAAGCTGCTGGAAATTCAATGCAGTGGACTTGGATCACCAAAGAAATTCTTAGGTTATAGTAGATTCTTTTTTCAGGTATAAAATCAGTTGGGTTCTTGATTTGATACCTGTCAGTAGGAAAAACCTAGCTAGAGATCAATATAACCTTGGAAGAACAATGAAAAAAAAAATCTGTTTAGAATGGTAAGAAAATGTGCAAAGGGGAAATAAGTTCAAACTAGAAGGGGAATCCATGAAACAAACCAAAAACCTAAAGAAAGAATTATTTCTCTCAAGAATGTTGTATTGTCCCTTATTACATTGGATACGAAGTATAATAGAACCCAACCCCCCAAAAAGAAATGCTTCATGTGTCCCTCAATGTTAAAAATTAGATACATCAGAATGTTGTAGATATAGCTAAAGGAGTGCTTAAAGTGAACTTTTAGAATTAAATGCTTACGTTAGGAAAATATGAAAGTCTAAAATCAATGATCTAAGATACCAATTTAAAGAAGAAAAACAAAACAATAGCAAATTGAATGATAGTTCAATTAATGTAGTTAGACAAGAATAAAAAATTAAAAGTCACGCATGTTAGAAAAGAAGAAATGAAACTGGCTTTACTTGCAGTTGACATCATCATCTATGTAGAAAATTGTACCTACAAAAGACTACTAGAACTAATAAGTTTAGAAAGATTTTGTATATTGGCAGGATATATGGTCAATATACAAAAATCAATTATATTTTATGTACTAGAAAAATACAATTAGAAATGTAACATTTTAAAGTATTATTTACAATTAAAAAGTATTAAAGAGGGCTTCCCTGGTGGCGCAGTGGTTGAGAGTCCGCCTGCCGGTGCAGGGGACGCGGGTTCGTGCCCCAGTCCGGGAGGACCCTGCGTGCAGCAGAGCGGCTGGGCCCGTGAGCCATGGCCGCTGAGCCTGCGCGTCCAGAGCCTGTGGTCCACGACGGGAGAGGCCACAGCAGTGAGAGGCCCGCATAACACACACACACACACACACACACACACACACACACACAAAAGTATTAAAAAAGTAATCTAACAAATTTGTGCAAGATTTGCACACTGAAGACTATAAAATATTCCTGAGAGAAAGTAAACATGTTCTAATTAAATGGAGATATATACCATGTTCATGGATTAGAATATACAATATTGCTAAGATATTAATTCTCTTCAAGATGACCTATATATTCAACACAGTCTCATCCAAAATTCTACCAGGCATTTTTGTGGGAATTGACAAATTTCTTGTAAATATTATATGGAAATTCAAAGGACCTAGAATAGCTAAAACAATTTTGGAAAAGAAGAACAAAATTGGAAGAATTAGATTACCTGATTTTAAGACTTGCTATAAAGTTAGAGTAATCCAGACAATGTGATACTGATGTATGAATAGATCAATAGAAAAGAAGGCAGTGTCCAGATAAAGACCTGAACACATACGGTCAATTAATTTTCACAAAAGTTGCCAAGGATATTCAATAGGAGGAAAATATAATCTTTTCAACAAACTGTGCTGGAACAATTGAATATCCATTAAAAAGAAGAAGAGAAAGAGGAAGAGAAGGGAGAGAAAGAGGAGACTGAAAGCAGATATAGGACTAAATGCAGGAGCTAAGATTATAAAACTTCTACAGGAAAACATAGAAAATCCTTCTAACATTGAATTAGACCAAAATTCCTTAGGACACAAAATGCATGAGCCTTAAAGGCAAAATACTGATAATTTCTTAAAATTAACTGTTTTGGAAAAGCACAGAAGGTGGGGTAAAAAAGGCAATCTATAGCCTGGGAGAAAATATATAATTTTTTAACTTATATTACATAAAGGACTTGTATCCAGAATACATAAAGAACTCTTTTCACTCAAATTATGAACACAAGCACCCCAATTAAAAAATGAAAATTTAAAAAGTGTAAAAGATTTGAACAGACATTTCAACAAAGAATAGCAAATAAGTATATAAAAATAATATAAAGTGAATATAAATAGATTTATATTTTAAACTTTTCATTATATAAAATATAAACAAAGTATATATGTATATGAAAAGATACTCAAGATCATTAAACATCAGGGAGATGCTAATTTAAACCACAATGAGAACCACTACATACCTGCTAGGATGGCATTGAAATTGACAATACCAAGTGCTGGCAAGGATATGAAGCCCTCATACGCTGCTGGTGGTGATGTAAAATGGTACAACTTCTTTGTAAAACAGTTTGGAAGTTTCTTATGAAGTTAAGCATACACTTAATCAGCAATCACGCTTGCAGTACTTATCCAAGATAATGTAAACATATGTCCTAAGATTTGTATATAAATGTTCATAATGCAGTTGTCCCTCCATATCCATGGGAGATTGGTTCCAGGACCCCCAGTGAATACCAAAATCCACAGATGCTCAAGTCCCTTATATAAAATGGTGTAGCATTTACATTTAACCCACATACATCCTCTTTTATGCTTTAAATCATCTCTAGATTTCTTATAATGCTTAATACAATGTGAATGCTATGTAAATAGTTGCTGGCATGGCAAATCCAAGTTTTGCTTTTTTGAACTTTCTGGAAAAATTTTCCTCCATATATTTTCAATCCATGCTTGGTTGAATCTGTGGATGTGGAACCCACAGATATGGAAACCAACTGTAGTTTTATTCATAGTAAATAAAAACTGGAAATAATTGGTGACTTGATAAATAATGGAATTCCATTCAATAATAAAATAGAATGCTGATACATGCAAAAACATCAGTGAATCTCAGAAGCGTTATGCTAAGTGAGAGAATCCAGGCACATAATGTACAGTATTATTCCATTTCTATAAAAATTTAGAAAGGCAAAAGTGTAACGAGGGAAAGCAGGTACAGATTGCCTGAGAATGGGTTGGGGTGAAGATTAACTGCAAAGGGGAAAAAGATAATTTTGATGAGGGGTGGGGACTCGGGGAAGGCTGGGGAGGGGATGGAAATGGTGTGTATCTTACTCATGATAGTGGTTACATAAGAGTGTACACGTGTCAAAAGTCACCAACATGTACGCTTAAAAGTTGGTGTTTTTTTTATAGTAAATTACACTTCAAAGCTGATTAAAGGAAAACAAAGCATACATACCCAAAAGAAGAAATTGGTCTTTAGATTTACAGAATCTCAGGTCAATGTTTGGGAGCATTTTAGAGGTCAATTTTCAAAGCCCCAGAGAGGAAGAGAGACATTAAAAGAATCCAGATGTATTCCAATTTGTAGTCTCTGCTGACTTGAATCACCAGGGTATTTTAAAATCTTGGCATAAATTAGATTCCCGTTTTTAGTGATCTTGTAGAAGCATGGAAAATTGGTGAAGATGATAGTGGCTATTTGGTGGGGGAAGCGGGCAAGTCTAAGGAATTACGAATACACTGTAGGCCAGGGAGACTGAATTTAGTACTGGAAAAATATTAAATGTCATCACAGAACCAATTTGCAAATAATGAAGGAAATAGAGTAGCAGAAACTTGGCTTTGTCAAGAAGGAACCATGCCAGACCACTTCAGCCCCTCTGATTACTGAACAGCAGTTCTGGAAGTTTAACTGGAAGCAACAATTGGAACGTATCCTGGCCCTGGTCAGACATTTAGATTTAGTCAGTAGTAAACCCTCATCACTAAAATTGGAAAATATGGTTTACAGCCCCAGATGCAGCCCTAGCTGAAGAGTAATATCTAAATTTTCCTGGCACGGTGTGGAGAACAGAAGGAAAGTATGTTTGAATTGTGGGTGATGAATGTATGGTGTGTTTGAGGCATGATGAGGTTTGCATGGGTAGAACATGGGAGTGGGAAGTGTGTGTGTTTGCGGGGTGAGGGGAGGGAATGAGGGGAAGATAAAGCCAGAATACAAAGGGCCTTCATACACCATGTGAAAGAGCAGGACCTCTTTCATGAATTCCCCAGAGCCGTAATAGAATTACTGACAGACAGCTGGTCCTAGCCTCTAGGCCGGCCTCCTCCTAGTCCAGGATTGTTTCCCTTCTCTCACTTGCTGCTTCTCCCTGCACTGAAATGAGCAAACATTATTATATTGAGAAATAAATAAAGAGGAATTATTCATGGTAAGTAGATCATTTTTGAGCTCCATTTGAATGTTAGAGAAGACTGTATACCTCTTAGGTTGATTCGGCAAATAGCCACACGTTTGAGAATTAGAAAAAAATAAAAGTACAGAAATATGCACTGCAGAGCCAAGAGAATGAGAGATGAGGAACTACTGTCCCAGGACTATGGATGATTCCTATATACTGGTTGTTAACCAGATCTTCTCTGTGACCTCAGGCAAGTCCTCTGCCTTCTTCTTATCTATAAAATGGGGATAATAATACTGATCCATTATCTGTTATCTGAAATTCTGAAATTCAAAGAACTCTGAAAAACAAAAGTTGCTTTGGTTTTGTTTTAATTTCATAAGTTCGTGGCAAACTCAGGTGGTGGTGAAACCTGGCCTGAACATTGAGAGTTTATGGCCATTTCCTACTTAGTGTGAATCTTCATGAATTCTGAAGAAATATTAAGATTTGATTATAGGGTGGCCCACTAAATCCTCCTGGAGGTGTTTATAACATACGCTATATGAACTCTACTCCCTTTCTAAAATCTAAACAATTCTGGATTCTGAAACATCTGGCCCCAGGGGTTTCAGATAAGAGATTGTAGATCCGTAGTACCTTCCTATTAGGCTTCTGTGAAGATTAAATTTCTTATTCCAGAGCTCAGAAAATGGTGAAGTTATTATTGCATATCATTACTGAAACACAGAAATTAGATTCCCCCTCCCACCTCTTAAGGATGAGTGAAGATTTAACCTGATGAAGCCTGAGATTGTTCTTACTACTTTTACGTTTTAGTCTGTCAAGTGTGATTTACAGTATATCAGCTATTGAAACAGAACGTTTCTCTTAACTGTCCTACTTATCCTTCTTTTCTTGCAATCTTTACACGCTTGGATGGGTGCCTTATTTGCCTTTAGGTGTTAGCTGACAAACTTTTTTTGCAATCATCTTTCCTAAGGTGCATTTTATGAAACTCATGTTTAGATTGTACATCTCCTAGTTTAGTTAAAACACAAACAGATATGCTTATTTTCTGAGAGTTCTCAATAAAAATGAGTTCATAACATGCTTTAAGACGTTGTCTTTATTTGTAAAGTCATCGGTTAAAAACACTAGAGGAAAAATATCTACCTAGATTTCTTTCAGTGTTTCCCAAGTAGAATTTTTTTTCTGTGGTTGATCTATGGCATGCTTCCTATTTCTTCACGCTATATAAAACCCTTTTGCTGTGTTTAATCCTTGACCTGTGGGCATGGAGAAACAATTATGTAATACACGTCTAGTATTAAGAAAATTTTAACTGAAAATTTCATATAATGAAATGCTTGGGAGAAAAAAAAAATTATTTAAATAAATATTATATTTCAAAAGGAAGAGGTAAAGCAATTTTTTTTTTTTTTTTTTTTTTTTGCGGTACACGGGCCTCTCACTGTTGTGGCCTCTCCCGTTGCGGAGCACAGGCTCCGGACGTGCAGGCTCAGCGGCCATGGCTCAAGGGCCCAGCCGCTCCACGGCATGTGGGATCCTTCCCGACCGGGACACGAACCTGTGTCCCCTGCATCGGCAGGTGGACTCTCAACCACTGCGCCACCAGGGAAGCCCTTTTAAATGTGTTTTTCCATGGGACATTTGCCTCTATTCAGAGTTGGGTTGGAACATAGCAATAATGAATCCCTTTGCCACTCTGGCTCCTGCTCCCCAGTGTCTTTTCCCTGGAAGGATGTTGCTGCCAATTTAGGATTGTAACTGTGTGTCTGTTTACCTTTGTTTGGGTAAGTGTTACTGGGTACCCTGCTCTTGGCCAGCAATCCCACTACCTGGGTGGTTTCACTCAACATCAGAATGAGGAGGAATGCAGTGATGAGGCATTGACCCAGAGAACAGGCGTGATAAGGTTTAAGGATTATAGTATAAAGATTAGAATGTAGACTTTCTATATGGTTTCAGAGGTGGGAAGAGGAAACAAGGATGGAACTTTTTCTTCAAGGTGTAATGCTTTCTCCACCCTATTTTCTAATTTTACAGTCAACCAACCACTGAAATTCCTCTCCCTACAGAAGGTAGCATGGGGAGGAAAAATTTCAGTCACTTGTGAGTGAAAAGATAATCTTTTTGCTGTGTTGTAGCAGAGCAGTCCTTCTTTCATGAGAGCGTATGACCAAGTGGCCCCTTCCAGATCCCTCATTCTTTTAGGCTATGACCTTAGAAGATAAGTGCAGTCATTTGCGGGAAATTTTGCTTTGCAGTTTTCTAGTTGGTTGACCTCAGGTAAAATGTCTTCGCTATCTGCCAGATATTCTATCTTAAAACATCTTTTTCCATAAACCCTAATTCCTCTGAGTATTATAAGGGGGGGATTAATTATAGTCTGTTTAATAATACTCAGTACATGAGAACATTGTTTTTCCATTTAGTTTCTGGTGCTCTGTAAAGCTGTTCATAGCGTTAATCATTGAGATATTTCTGAGAATCTCTTTCTTCATCCTAAAGAGAAGATAGCAGGAAATAATGACATAAATGTGTTTTGATAAATGTGAAATAGTGTGTAGACATAGGATTTTATTTAAAGTGGAAAGAAATGATTAATTTGATCAATGAATAGAATGCCCTCGAATAAGATTGCGAGGTGTCCTGCATATAGTAGCCAACGGTGAACGCGATGCCGAAAGCTCAGCCTCTGTACACCAGTGCCAAATCAAATCTCAGATATAGAGTTTTGGGTGAAGTAGAAGAGAATAGCTTTATTGCTTTGCCAGGCAAAGGGGGGGCAGAGTGGGCTCCTGCCCTCAATAGCTGTGTGACCCAACCCTGGAGGATTTGGTGAGAAGTTTTATAGTGATGGTTCAAGGGCAGAGTTGATGATAAGATTAGGGCGTGTGCAGAGGCTGCACTCCTTTAGTCTGGTCTCAGGTAGTCTGATGAGTTTTTCTGGTTGCTTTAATCTGGCCTCAGGTGGTCTTCTCTGGAATGAAGAATGCTCACTCCATTTTTTGGGGGTTTTGGTTCTGTAAGGAGCTCAAAGATATTGTTTTGTGGATCCCTTGAGGCAGAACCAGGACCTGCCCCGAGGCTGCACTATTGTTTTTTGGCTGCTCCTCATTTGTCTCTGCATCCTCTCCCTTCCCTGATTAGCAAATGTTTGAAACTTCCCTTTGGGGCTCAGGGAGGGTCATGGAGGCTAGAGTCTGTTCCCTACAAACAAGGAACGGGGCACCTGGAAAGGCTTCTCTACCCAGGAGCCCCACAGGGTCCTGCTCGGTTTCATACAGGCAGCTATAAAGGTATGTGTTTACAGAAAGTAGATACATGTTCCTTGTTCTGATTTTGAACAGGTATTTTGAACAGTATCTCCTATTGTTTCTTTTCTTTCCTCCACCATTGGCCCATCTCTAAGCAGTATTCCACTGAACTGAAGAAACTGTACTGCCAGATTGCAAAGACATGCCCCATCCAGATCAAGGTGATGACCCCACCTCCTCAGGGCGCTGTCATCCGTGCCATGCCTGTCTACAAGAAGGCCGAGCATGTCACTGAAGTGGTGAAAAGGTGCCCCAACCATGAGCTGAGCCGTGAATTCAACGAGGGTAAGGAGAATGGGGATCTGTGGCCGTTCAACTAAGTTCCTTGAAATGGAGCTCCTGTGGAGACTTTTGTTTGGTGCCCACTTACCTGGTTCCAACCTCTGTTGGCTGATGGCAGCTCAGGCTACCTTTTTGGCTGACAAGACTGTCTGAGAATAATGAGTAAATTTCAGGCTTTCACAATGATTGAACTGTTTATTTTAATATTGGTAATTGCTCAGTGACCTAGACTTGCCTCTCTACTCCCTACTACTGCTTCCTTCTTCTTCTTCTTCTTTTTTTTTTTTTTTAATGGGAGGGTTTAAGGAGAACATGTGGCCCCTGGTCTGTTGGGCCCTGGCTAGGGGCTTCAGTGCCTCTCCCAGGGTGATTGTCAAGGCCAGACCAATTAGGGTCTAGAAGGGGAAGAGATAGGAGCATAAAAGATGAGAAATATTAAAAAAAAAAAAAAATAGAAGAAGGCAGTAGGAACTAAGAAAAAGAAATGAAGACAAATAATGGACAAGACGAGTTAATAGAAGATCTAGAACGTGAGCTGGGGACAGGAAACAGTAAAGTGAAGGACTGGGAGTCAAACAGCAGGTATCTTGGGGCTACCTTTAAGTGCTGTATCCATAGGTAAGTTAGGCCCCAGCCTCTGAGCCTCAGATCCAGTAATAGTTTTACAGAAGAGGTCAATATTTCCAAGGGTCCCCTTACATCTGCTGTTCTAAAGTTCTTTGAAGGCAGGCTAAGTCAAGAAGACAGAAAAATAGAAAAGAAGGACAGAAGAAAGCAAAAAGATTCATCAAAGAGTGATGAGGGTGCAGGAGGGTTGGGAGTTAGGATACTTTTTATAGAAATTATATGAAAAATAGAAAGATTGGTAGGTAGCCAATGTGTATACGTAGAGAACATAATAGATGCTAGAGAAAAAAGTAATGGAGAAAGAAAATAGACATTTAAAAAGAGAAAGTTAAAATCCTCCCAGCTTAATACAACTATATTTTACAGACTAATCTCTAGTCCTTGTTTATCTGATCTCATTATCCATACCTTTGCATCTTGCTTTTCACTTAACAATATGCTATAAAGGTTATTCCCTAGGCTTCATTATAGGTTTCCATAATTGCCCTCCATCCCTCAAGGTGACATAAGCATTTCTTTTTTTTTTTTCTCACTGTTTGACATAATAGTTGTTTTTAGTTTTTGCCATAATAGATGATGCTTCAGAGAGCAGAGAGCATCTTGATACACTTAGCTCTTTACTTGTATTGAATATCCGATTTGTAGAATGAGTGCAGCCAAAGGTTAAAAAACACTTTCACGTCATTAACTCTGGGAGCAGCTTCTTTCTTTTCGAGTTCCACCAGGTATCACATTTTGTGAAACTTTGCCTATACTCTTTTAAAACTTGCTTGCCTTTTCTTACCCTCTAACCTGGGGCTCTTGCAGCACAATAAAAACAGTAAGTTTCCCAGCTTTATGACCAAAGTAAGATGGAGACTTCATGATGAAAAGAAGAATAGGCAAATTGAAAGTTATATCCTTGCCATCCGTAGCTTCCTATTTAGTGTTTTTAATGGTCAATTTGGGGGCAGTATTTTCTCTCAAGCTACTATATTTTTTTAATTAACTTTGCTCCTTTCTCTTCCATTTTCCAGAGAAGCTAGAAAAATCACCTGTATGGATCAGGTCAGAGGTGTAGTCATAGAGTTCTCTACCGCTTGAATTGTTTACCTTGAGCATCAGAAACATGGGACTGTTCCCTTAAATACAGATGAACATTCCTGTCCTTTCTGTGGCTACATGGGTGGTGATACTTTCATGTGTTAGATCTCTGGCAACAGGATCGATTCCTCTTTTCAAGGATGTATATTGCCTCTATTACACAAGCCATTTCTTTGGCCACCAACGTTCTGTCCATACAGTTTCGTTTTGTTTTCTTTGTTTTGAGAGTGAAGAACTAAGAATTTTTTTTTCTTTCTCCGTTCTGCAGGACAGATCGCCCCTCCTAGTCATTTGATTCGAGTAGAAGGGAACAGCCATGCCCAGTACGTAGAAGACCCCATCACAGGAAGACAGAGTGTGCTTGTACCTTATGAGCCACCTCAGGTAAACAGATAAGGATTGGGCAAACTTGAGATTATTAGTTTTGGTGAGAGGGGGTGTTTCAAGCATCAATTTCTATTTTAGTCCTTGTTATAAAACAACTAACCTTTTTGTGTTTCTTCTCTCCCTCTTCTCCACAGGCCACTTCTCTATCCCCCTTCAAAACTCCTAAATTTGTGCTAAATTTGTACTTGGTAATGTGGCTCTGTGCCCATGTTCCCATCTTAAAGGCAGACAATAATTGAATCTACAGTTGAGTTTATACGTGGCATTATTACCCAGAGATCTTAACTGGCAATTCAGCTAGTAGTGGATGTACACGAGTACTGGATACAAGTATTTTTACAGTGGCCTGAAAATGGGAGACCCTAAGATGGAACTCTTAGCTGAAGTTTGAACGTACAGGTTCGCAGGTTAGAAAAGCAGAGTGGTGTGGCAGAAAGAACACTGGGGTAGTGAGAACAGAGACTCTTCGTTTGCTGACTCACTCTGTGGACCTTTAGCTTATAACTCTCCATCTCTGGGCTTCAGATTGCCTCACCCATAAATTCATATTCTGGACTAGATGATTTAATTCTGAGGACCTTTGAAGCTCCAGAGTGTACTTTATAGAAGTGTACATTCACATATATGTTGTACTGTTTTTTATCCACCTCAGGAAAATATCCCTGGAGCATTACTGCTACAGTTAGTAATTTTTTCATCTCTCTCTTTTCGTATATGTGATGAACCCTATTTGAATTAGGTGATATGATCAGCTTGCAAATGAATATGTAGGGTCAAAGATGGTTATTTTTTAAAAGCCTGTCTCACCTTGGGTAGGGTCCAATGTTACAGATATTAGCTTTAAGCGTCCCAAGATCCAAGGCAAAGAAGAAGCTACTGTGAATTTCACTGTTTGCCTTTGTAGAAGAAGGCATATCGCTTCCTCAGAAGTGGCGTTGTTTAAATAAGTGAGAACTAAGAAGGAAGAACTGAGAAGAGAGAACGTCAGTTCAAACCATGGTTAACACCGACTGTTTTTTCCCCCTCTCCGTGTTAAGGTTGGCACTGAATTCACGACAGTCTTGTACAATTTCATGTGTAACAGCAGTTGTGTTGGAGGGATGAACCGCCGTCCAATTTTAATCATCGTTACTCTGGAAACCAGAGAGTAAGTGGCATTTGCAGAATTGTCATTCTGTAGAAACTCTGGGCAGAGGGCAAAGTGAAATTGTGTTTGCTTTATCATTACCTTTGCATGTGCGGCAGAGAGCTACCCTTGATTTTGTCCTTTGTGCTTTAAATCCTTGCTGCAAACACTTACATAAAAGATCTAAGAAAGTGGAGACAGGACGGGGTGGGTAAAGGTAGAAGAGAAAAAAAAAAGAATTGTGAAGGTGTTCAAGTCGCTTCATACCTGAATTCTTGACATTTGACTGGAATAGTTTCTGATTCGACAGTGTTTGTTTTCATGTGGCCCCTAAGGCATTTAACAGTTTCTCTGAATAAGTCTGAGCTGCCTATGGGGATTTTATCTGGAGACATCCACTGGCTTAACTCAAGTTTCCTTCAAAATATGTAGCTAAATACAGCTGTTCAGCTAATGGCTTGGAGGTTCTTTGCAGAACAAATGGATGCTATTTACTAATATTGCTCATGGCGTGTAAGCACTTTTGTGTTCTGCCAGATGCTTTGGGGCCCATCCTCAAAGCAGCCATAGGGGAGCTGGTAGTGGTGGTGCACTGGTGATGGCCAGCAGGGGTCTTTTCAAATTCTTTTAATTTAGCCCTTTCTTCTCCTCTTCTCTAATTCCTAGTGGGCAAGTCCTGGGCCGCCGCTGTTTTGAGGCCCGGATCTGTGCTTGCCCAGGGAGAGATAGGAAGGCAGATGAAGACAGTATCAGAAAGCAGCAAGTCTCGGACAGCACAAAGAACGGTGATGGTACGAAGCGCCGTAAGTAGCTGTAGTGGCCAAATGGGGTAGGGTTAAGTCTTCTCCAGAGAGGGGGGGGGGCTGGGGAGTGATCTTTGAGAAGCTGCAGTATAAGACCTAAGGGCTTTAGAGGCAAGTATGACCCAGGGCCCCAGAGCTGATGGGAGCAGCTCTCGCTGAAATGGACTCCAGGTGTACACTATAGCTTTTCAAAAGCAAATCATCACGGTGAGGGTTTCTTAGTCAGCGACGCTCCAAATATGACTGCCAAACCAGTAACGTCAGCATCACCTGGAAACTGGGTAGAAATGCAAATTCCTAGTTCCCAGACTTGCTGAATCAGAAATTCTGGGTGTGAGATCCAGGAACCTATGTTGTGTAAGACCTGCAGGTGATTCTGTTGCCAATTAAAGTTTGAGAAGCAGTATCTTAGCCTACTGGTATCCATTTACTTTTCTATTATTGAGCGTGAGGGTTGAAAATGCCACCTGCCTTCCTCATGAGTCTGGGGGAATAGTGAGATTTAAGAACACATTTTATAAAGCACAGTCTGGGAAATATGCAGATCTGGGTTTCATTGAATCTTGATGTGTAGGACCCACTTGGGGCTTTAGTTACATCATTTACAGTGAGGCTAATGATTTAGGTCAGTTGTTTCCCAACTGGTCTTTTTATGCAGTAAAGCTTTTATTAAAGAAATATTTCAAAGAATGCAAAATGCAAAGCAGAGCTGCTGTAGCTGAAGAAGCGGGAGTCGGGGTGGGCTGTGGTCTCATGCTTCACTCACACCACCTCTTGCCCATGAGGTACACGTCCCCAGAGGCCTTCAGGTAACAGAGGTTCTTCAGGTAACAAGCGTTTGAAAACCATTGATCCACACGAGCTACTAAAGCGTGACACATAATTCTAGAAGGTGTCTTGCATAAGCCTGATATCACTACAGCAAGTATTGTAAAGAACATCACACTATGAATTGTATCGTGAAAAAGGTTTTAGTCTTTTTACTGATTATTCTGCAGAAGAAATAAAAATTTTTGTCGCATTTTACAGGATAACAGTGTTATAACAACTGACCTCCATTAACTTCTGGCTGTTCAGTGTGATTTGCTTTTCCAGTTAGTCTCTTTTTCTCCTCAAAAAATCATATGTATAGGATTTATATTATATATACCATATCAATAGTACATATAATATCCATAATTATATCTCCACCCTTATTTTCCTCTTGGGTCTGTCTGTTGGCCTAGCTCCATACACTTCCCTGAGCACCTCAGTTACCAACAAATCAGTAATTTTCAGTAAGAACGATTATTTGAACTCTGGTAGGAGAATCCTCTCTATACCCTGGATCCTGGGTGTAGTTTCTACCTTGTGGAAACCTTAGGGATTTATGAGATTAATTCACTCATTTTACCAAAGAGAAGACTGAGGTCCTAGAAAGAGAGACTGCTTATCAGAAGTTATGCGATGTACATACTGACATCGGAAGGGTAAACTCACAAGGCTGAATGCACTGGCAAGACAACCTCTATAGCATGCGTTTACCTCCTTGGAAGATAAATGACCTGAAAAATAAAACACAAAACCAATGTATCTTCCTTTCCTGAACAGCTGTTCACAGACCCATGCCAGGAAGACACAGGATTCCTGCAGCACTACTTAAGCCAGAGGCCATTTCCCAGCCTCCCCGACCTCCCCCGGGGTTTTCTTTCATTTGTTTTCCCTCACCTTCCCTCCTCCCTGCTTCATTATTGCTAGGTTTACACCTAAGGTAAAAGCAATCATCACCAATTACTGGCTGCTTAGAACTAGAAATTCTAATCTCATAAGTGTTGCTTGTGCTACTGTCTGTGTAATAAATGTATTTATTGCTTCAGAAATGTTCCCAGGATGAAACTTGCATTTTTCCTCCACCAGCTTTTCGTCAAAATACACATGGCATCCAGATGACATCCATCAAGAAACGAAGATCCCCAGATGATGAACTGCTATACTTACCAGTGAGTCTCCCTTGGGTATTCATGATCGCTTCATTTTCACCTTCTTTGAATGAGCTTTTACTCTGGGGTCATCTTTCGATTATCTGTGACAATGAGAAGAGGGTGATGGAGACTAGTGAGATAAAACAGAGAATTTATTTTTTGCAAAATTAGGAAATTACTCTTTCCCTCTACAGTTCTGGAACATATTAACAGTGTGGGATCTTCTACTTACGGCTCACCCAGTCAAAGCTACCTTCCTAATAAAATTTTTCTTATGCCAATATTTAAAATTAATTTGTACTTCATTATTTAAGAGGGATAAGATGATTTTAGACAGCATGGTCATACCAATTTAGGACTAAAATTTTGTCAGAAGGCATTCACAAAGTCGATAATACATAGTGAATTGCCTGGGATTTCTCTTAGGGAGTGCTATAAAGAAATCCAAGTCAGGCAGACTCTTCAATTATATGGGAATGGCCAGAGACTTGGCCCAGTTATTGTGCAGGAGGGTTTTTCATTCCTACAAGGAATATAAGCCCTCTCAAGGTCACCAAGGTGCCCCTTTTTAGGCTATGGTTGTAGTTCATCGAATTCTTATTACCTTAGGTCTTTGCTGTCTAGAGTGGTAGCAGAGTTTGGGTAACCAGTATATCTCTTGATGCCATCTACACTGACTTGCGACACAGACAAGCTAGGCCAGGAGATCTGACTGGGATTAACACTAGGCCACAGGTTTGGGTGTGCCGTGCTTGCTGCCCTTCCTTCTTCGGGCCCTGAAGGTCGGGTAAGGGAATTAGACTGCTTGCTGGCAGAATAATTAGACAGTGAGTTAGCTAAGATTCTCAGTGTCTTGTTTCTCAGCCTACATATGGAAACTGACATACGGACTCTAAGTTAAACATTTTCCTGCTATACTAGATATTCCAAAAGACCTAGTATGTTTTCAGCTGATGAGATAGAAACCACTGGAAGAGCTGTTTTTCTCATGAAATTTCAGTTTGTACTAATGGAGGAGATACCCTGTATTCTGTTACATCTTATTTTTAGTGAAGAATTAGCCAAACTGAAATGTGTAAAGAAAAAAAAAGAACTCTTAATTTACCATGAATTTGGTTGGTATTTGTTGAGTGGCAGTAATACGAGACCCTGAGCACTTAGAGATCGGTAGGATACAATTCTTACCTTCCAAGATCTTGCGTTCTAGTGAGGAGACAAATAGGCATAATGCAATGAAATCAGTGCTTCAGCAAAGCTAGGCATGACACTGTGGGAGCACATAGGAAGGATGGAAGAATCAGCCTAAAAGACTGAGGTCAGGAAAAGCTTCTCAAAGAGCATGATCCCAGAGCTGGGATTAGTAGGAGTTAACCCAACAAAAGGCAGAGAAAATCTTTCCATTTCTGAATTCTGACAGACTCTGCCTCTCATGCTCAGGGAGGAGACAGGTGATGTGCTAGGGTACACAGGGTAAACAGACAGTCACTCTCGGGGTCAGGCAAGTGCCCTTTGTTCTCCACTTGCCTGTCTCTAGTCCTGGTCCTGCTCAGACATTTTTGTTTGTTTGTTTGTTGACTGGGATTACTTTTTTTTTTAACATTTTTATTGGAGTCTAATTGCTTTACAATGGTGTGTTAGTTTCTGCTTTATAACAAAGTGAATCAGTTATACATATACATATGTTCCCATATCTCTTCCCTCTTGCGTCTAGCTCAGACTTTTTAAAGCTTTTAAGAGACTCTCTTAAAGAAGGAAGCGCATTTTACCTCCACTGAAAACTTGTGTTCTTCTAGGGGTAATTACAGTTAGTTCTGGTTATTTGTGGTACTTATGCTTTATAAAGTCACTGTGAACACTGTACTAGCAAATACTGAATCATTGCTCCTAGAGGAAATACAGGATTAGGTTTCTGTGAGCCTCTGGTCATGTTTTTAGTAACTGATCAATGCATTACCTTGTTTCATGTGTGTTTCTTATTTAATATATGCTGTTGATTCATTAACATTGAACTCACTGCCCATAGCACTATAACTCATGGCTGATCTAAGCTTATCTAACACATATTTTCTCCATAAGGCACATCACAGCCTTCTTGCACTTAGGAACATGAGATAGCATGGCAGCTGCCCTGGGGAACTATTTTAAATGGAAAAATCACCCACAAAAAGTGAAAAATGTGGCCCTAACTAGACCATGAGAAGGACACCTGTTTCTAGCATGAGAGCTGAAACAAAAAGGCGGAGCATCACTTTCTTCCCCCTCAGCTGGGAACTTGCACAATGGTTGAATCAGCTTTTCATCACTCTGCGCATGTCTGTGAATGACTGCAAAGCCTGCCAGTGTTGTCTTTCCTGTTACAAATAAATGTTAACAAGTAGGCGAATTCGTCCATGCAGAATCCACGAATAATGAGCATTGACTGGACTCCTGATAGTTCTACAGCTCTTCATTTTTTCTTCACTTTTCTTCTGCCCTTTGACATAGGTGAGGGGCCGTGAGACTTACGAAATGCTGCTGAAGATCAAAGAATCCCTGGAACTCATGCAGTACCTTCCTCAGCACACGATTGAAACATACAGGCAGCAACAGCAACAGCAGCACCAGCATTTACTTCAGAAACAGTGAGTGTGTCCCTGTGTCATTTTAGGAGATGTGAGTAAGATGACTGTTTATTCAGGTCAGCAACAGGGTGACGGTTGGGTGATGTAGAAGATGAGGTTGTGAGCAGAATGTGGTAGGTTCAGATGGGCTGGTGTGGGACACCTTTTTTCACTTCAACAATCTTCTGTGTTTCTTATAACCTTCCCTTTGAGAAGTTCCACCTGTATTTTGAAATTGAATACAAACCATTTCAAGTGAATTACAAAAAAGACTCACACTAACAGAATTAGTTCTCTTCTCTATGCCTCTGATCCAAGCACATCTATCAACAGTAGAACTTTGAGTACACACTCTATTCTAGTAATAATGTGTCTGTTTAAAAACATGTACTCTTCCTCATCTCGATAGACTATCTTGTCCCTCTCCTGGGATGCACACAATCCACTTTTGGGAAAACTGTTATAGAGACAGCACATAGGTTTTACTATAAGTGTCTTGAGTGCTGTGTTGAGGATTCAGAGTCCCAGTGCATGCTCCTTTAGCAAACATCTGGATGCAGAAGGGCAAAGTGGCATCATATTGCCGTGTTTTAACATCCCCATTCTAGGTCTTCTTCCAGCGATACATGTTTACATCAATGAGGCCAGATTTTGCAACCATATTAGAATATACATACAACCTAGTTACATGTTAATTTTTACCTAGATTCTTGGATCTTTGATTATGTTAATTGTTTTATGACTAACCTGAATAAAATAGCTCTTATAAAAGGAAGAGACTCCACTTATACTTACCCTTCTGTGGTTAAGAATAATCACTTGTTAGCTTAAAAACTATTGTGTCTGTACTGGAAGTATTGCCAGAGTCTCTGCAGATAGATGTAAACTATAGACATTTGGGGCTCATTTTAGTAATTCAAGCATTTGACTTTATTCTTCAGGCAAAAAAAAAATAAACCCAAACCATCTTGCCGAGTCAAAGATTGTCTTTTACAATAGAAATGTAAATGAGCAATAAATAGTGGATCTTTTCTCATATATTATTAGCTACTCTAGAGAGATACCTATGGAAAGTGTAGTAAAAAGAGATTGCTTTTCTTTTTTAAATCAAAATAAATGTAGGTGAGAAGGTTGGACTGCATTTCTGATAGTCAGAAGGCATCCTCTGAGCCCATACCTACTGACTGTGAGGTATGGGGTGGGCAGCTGGGGAGTAGAAAATAAGTATGCTCTCTCTTTAAAGGACTTCAGGCTCTTTGAGCATTTAAGACCTTTTTTGCCTGGAAGAGATCTCACCATTCACTTCTGGCACGAAAGTTTGCAAATCATAAATATAAGGTTTTAGAGTAAGGCTGACTGGAAAGTTGAATCAGGCGGTTCCTTGGGGACACAGGGTACTCCAAAGGAGAATTAGAATTCAAGGTTACAGAATTCCCATTGCCAATCCTATATAGTCTTTAGGATATCAGATAGAAATATATATTAATACATTCAAGTGCAAAACTGATTTAGTTCTTATAAACTCATAAAAGAGGAATCAAAGAAATAGACTTGTAGCATCAATTACAAACCCAAAGGGGATAAATGCCTTCTCCAAGATATGCATGTCACGCTATTAAGACATACTCTCAGATCGTCACCAGTTCACTCTGGAAATGTTTGGCTTAGCGAAAATGACCTCAGAAGAACTACTCCATAGCAGATCATGCTGAACTCGTTGCTCCGTGATTTCCTGCCTTTTTTTTTAATAGGAAAAGTTCTGTCAGTATTAAATGGTGTGGTTTGAAAGGTCTGACCCTCTAGCACAGGGGTTGGCAAACTTTTTTTTTCTGTGAAGCACCAGTAGTAAATATCTTAGGCTTTCTGGTCCATATATATGGTCTCTTGTAGCTCCCCAGTTCGGAAGCACAGCAGCAAACCACAGACAATATGTAAACAAATGAGAGCAGCTGTTACACTAAAGTTTTATTTTATGGACAGTGAAGTTTGAATTTCATATAATTTTCACTTGTCATGAAACATTCTTCTTCTTTTGAATTTTTCCTACCTTGTAAAAGTATAAAAACTATTCTTAGTTTATGGGCCAGGTTTGGCCCAGTCACTATAGTTTGCCAATCCTTCTTCTAGATAAAAGAGTGGCTCCTTCATGGCTTCTCGATGTTCATATTTTTTGATAGGAGTATCTGGAAGCTAATCTATATATTCTAAAGTAGAGAGGTATTAAAAGATTTTAGGAAGTTTTTTAAGGTGTCATTTCAGTATCTAACAAAACAACAGCAGTCTTTAGCAGAGGCTTCTCTTGTCTTTCTTCTGGCTGAAAAAGACATGCCCATCTAGGCACAAAATATGGTTCATCATCATCTAAGACTGGAATAGTTGACGTGACTCATGTAATAAGCTTTTTACTGAAGATCTGCTATGCGAAAGCAGTAAAAATAGAGATGAGCTAGATGAGATTCCTGCCTTCCTATAGTTTACGGTTTGGTGGTGAATTCCTAACTAGAACACCTTTTGAATCTTAAGAAATCTCCGGAAGTTTATTCTCAGCATCATGTAAGTTCATAGGACAATTTTAAACAACTTGTATAGATTATACAGTAGAAGGAATAGTTTTGTCATAGTTTTAGAGACTTTACAAGCCAAGATGATCTGTTTCATTTGGAGACATGTGCATTTGTTTGTTTACATGGAGTACACGAGGATATATAGTCCCATGTCCCTGGATGATGAGTTATCCAGGGCTTATAACTTATCTAGCCTAATTGGCTTGCATTGCTCTAAAGGGAAATTGTTTTATTTATAATTAATATTCCATAAAACAATCTATTTCATCAAAGAAGAACATAATATCTTAAAAGTATTATTTTAAGAAGCTCAAAAGATTTTAGAGACATATTTTCACTTTTCTGCATGTGTGGTGGTCACAGATAAATAGCGAGGAATTTGTAGCCCCGTAGTTTCCTGTGGCGTCCATTTATATGTATCATTGCATGTTTTTGAGTGCTTGTCTCACAGTGTATAAGAGCTAACCTCAGCTGTGATAACTTGTGCATGGAAATATAACAGACTGCAAAATGAACTCTTTGCAAAATGTAGACATTTGGTCTAATTATGTCTTTGTTACATTATATATACATGGGTCTCCCTCCAATGATTGATATACATTTATATAAATTCTCCAGTTGCTGTATTCTTCAGCTTAGTTTTTTTCAGCTCTTTTATTTTTATACAAAGCTCCAAGAAAGAGCACGAATGATTAGACAAAGAAAACTGGAAATCTAATTCCTGGCAATCATTTGAAAAGAATACATCAGCTTGGAAAATGCCTATGATAGCCTGTGATTTCCTTTGCAAAAACTTAGTACCGATATTTTATGCTGGTAAGGAATCAAGTTCATGCTTTTCTTTATAGTAGAGTGAAAATTAATGGGAAGAGAATACACTCTGTAGGAGGTAGCAATAAAATATTTTCAGTTTAATTGCTTCTGTTAGTTCCTCACTATATGTTTTCTCGCTGCTTGCATTTCATTTATGCATGGTTTTCCTGATTCAAAAATTCCTTCACAATTACCTTCATGATCATAGGCTTTCTGGAGGATAAATCTTACACTGAGTTTTTGTGAATCGAGTTGTTATAGCTATAAGTAGGCTTTATTCCATTTATAAGGAAATTTGATTTTAGTTGACTTGCTCACATTGGAATAAACATAGGGAGTTCCGTTCATAGGAGCTAGAATCTAGTGAGAGGACAAATTGGACCCATTCTTGCCACTAGACTCCTTACCATCATGTTTTCAAGGGACATTAACTCTTAAGACAGTTTTGCAGCAGACACTTGAGGCCTTTTTAGCAATCTTTTGACATGTGTACTTTTGACCAATACTATCTCTCGTTCATTTTTTTTCTTCTGTAATTTACCCTCCTTCTTGGGTAAGATCTGCTCTGAGAGCAGCATTACTTTGTTAAAATTTTACTTAGCCCAACTCTGGAGAATTATTTTTAAGTTTCTACAGGATAGATGTACTTTGATTTTACTACAAATGTATGACATCCTGAGGAGCTCTTAGTGTTTCCTTCCCCTTTATGATCACTTGATGATTGCAGCTTATTAGTATCCATGATATAGGTCAGAGAATACTGGAGCAGAACAGGATCTTCAAGACTATAGTTCTAGCCCCGTTGTGCTATAGCTGGGGAAACTGAGGCCCAATGAACTACACCTGTGATTTCATAGCCAGTTCATAATAAATCTGAGACTAGAATCAGATCTGGAAGACATAGCTCCTTACAATATTCTGGGCTGCTTCATTAGTTAAGAAAGTCATAAGAAAACACAAAGCAAGCATTCATTCCCATTTTTCTGTCCCTGTTTCAGGTAGTTGGTATTTACCCTTGTGGTTTCAGCATAAAGTCTTATTTCTTTAAGCTCATCTGGCTACGATTTTCTTCAAGAATGTTGATAATTCTTCCTCAGATTCATGTATCTGAGAAGGAAGCAAGTAATATTTTCAGAATTATCAATGTAGAAGAAAGCAGAAGACACAAATCTTTCTCTCATTCACTGACAGATATGACTAATACCATATTTCTAAGTCTGACTTAGAAATTCTCCACACTTCCAGAATATTTGTTTGAAATTGCCAGTTTCGTAGATTAAAAAAAAGGTAAATATGGGCAGTTTCATGGGGTTCAACCTTATAGGTCGTGGCACCGCACAAGCCTTTACAGTTTACACAGTTAGTTTAGAACTTCACGAAAATGTTAGGAAGTTGTCAGGACAGAGATTTATTAGCTCTGAATTGACAATGCAGGAAAAAAACCCTCAGATTAATTAAATTCAGATAGATTAAATCACTTTTCTAACTTCTCACATCTCATTGCAGAACTTGTCTCAATTCTAGTCTCAGTGTGTAATTCTCTGGTCCAGACATTTTTTTCATAAGTGAAGGATGATTTCTGCATGTTGTCTTATTCAATCCTTGGTCCAAGAGAAGCCCCAAGATGTAATATCCACACAAGAAGTCGAAGCCATTGTTCTTTAGTTGGTAATAAATTGCTTCCCTACTAATTTGTATTCTGGCATCTTCTTTAAGATGATCCCAATTCTTGCTGGTGAGATGGCTTACTAAATCTCAGCACTGAACAAGTGAAAATTGCTTTGTTCCTTTGCAAGGAGTAACCAAATGTGATTCCAAAGCCATCCGGGCAGTAATTCCCAAACAGTTCATGGGGTTGCACAACCCTTAGGAAAATAAGAGGATTTGTTCCTGGCATCCTTGTGTCCTAATTGATTTCTTCATTATGCAAAAGTTGCTTTCGTGAGTTTGATATGTGCATTTCTAGGCCAAGTTTGTGACTGAACGTATTAGGCTATTTATCCATCACAATCTGGGCACATGCAAAATGCTCATTAGTAGTTCTTTACAAAGGCATGATGACACAGCCCCCAGACTGATAAGATCATATTTCTTCATACTTCAGAGTTAAGCTAGACAGGAACAGTAATGACGTATCATAATTGGGAAGATGACATTTTACAAAAGATTGAAGTTACTTCTTGTCTCTGCATTCCTTTTTGCAATTAATTGAGTCCAATATGACAAGCACCATATTGAGCATCTTGACCTACCTTGTCTCAGTAGTCCTCACCTAAGTAACCTGTGGAACTTCTTAAAAGTGTATGTATGCCTGGGTCCCAGCCTGGTCTCAGAAAGGATCCTGGAAAATGCATTTTTTTTTAAAGTTCCACAGGTGATTCTAATAGTTCTAGATAGCTACCATTGCCTTCTCTCATTTCTTCTTCATAAAAGTCTTGGGAAGTCATCTCTGAGTAATCTTAAAGGAAGGTAAAGAGGAAGGAACAAAAATAGCCGTGCGGCATTCTGCTCTGACTATACTATGATCATGAAGGTAGAAGGATGTGTTTCTGTATTCAGTTGATTTGAATATATGAAGTCCTAAGCCTTCATCTTTTCTTTTCTCTGGTTCCTCTCTGCAGTCTCCTTTCAGCCTGCTTCAGGAATGAGCTTGTGGAGCCCCGGAGAGAAAGCCCGAGGCAATCTGACGTCTTCTTTAGACATTCCAGCCCCCCAAACCGATCAGTGTACCCATAGAGCCCCATCTCTGTATTTTGAGCGTATGTGTTTGTTGTGTTTCCGTGTGTGTGTGTGTATGTGTGTGTGTGTGTGTGTGTGTATCAAGCCCTCGTAGCCAGGACTTGAAGATACTTTGGCTCAGAGACCCAACTGCTCAAAGGCACACAGCCACTAGTAAGAAAATCTTTGAAGGGACTCAAAACTGTACAAGAAAGGACATTTTCTGCAGATTCTGTATCCTTAGATCTAGCATTGGTCCATCAGGAACCCCTGATGTGTCTGTCTGTGAGCTTTTGTGTTGTTTCTTGGGAGGGAGGAGCTCAGGTTGGGAAGAGGGGCATTACGATGTTTATTGGAACCCTTTTCTGTTACCTTCTGTTGTGTTTCTCAAACTCATGAAGAAGCTTTTGAGCAGGTCTCAAACTTAAGATGTCTTTTTAAGAAAAGGAGAAAAAAAGGTTGTTATTGTCTAGGCAGAAGTGAACTGTAGGTGACTGAGAGACTCAGGCCCTTTTAATGCTGGTCATGCAATGATACTGCAAATAGTAACAAGCTAAGGTGTCAAATGTACTGCTGGGCAGAGAGGTAATAACTACCATGAGTAGCCACTGCGGGGAATGATTTTTTCTTCTTTTTGAGAACTTGCATTACCAGTATCCTCCCCTCATATGTAGTAGAAAGTTCACTAATTCTGTGTCAGGTCCTGCCACTGCCACCCCATGTCAGCATCTGATGTGATAGTCTTCCTTGCTTTTGGAAACCCTCCAAAATTTGTGTTTGGACCCCAAGGCAGGTAAACCTCTTTTGTCATTTTAAGAGGAGGGTAAAACTACCCCAGTAATATTCTTTCAGGCAGTCATATATCATTCTTCCGTGTCCACCATGGAATTCAAAGTCCTCTCACCAAATCTATAATTAACCCCTTTGATTGGAGCTCCATAAAATCAGCCATATCACTGACACTGTTCAAATTGCTGTGTCCAGGACACTTATGCTTTGTTTAAGTGATGTCCAAGCGGACACGTTTTTAAATCAACACTCCTGGCCTAAAAATTAAAGACAGGAAGAGTAGATAATTTTTCTTTTTTGGTTCAAAGACTTTAGAGAATCTATTTCCATTTTAAATCATATTTTAAAATAATAGTATAAAGACTTAAAAAATCTGCTCCCCACACCAGGTCACCAGCTCTTTATTCTTTGTCACCACAGCAATGATTTCTTGTTATTGAGGCTGTTGCTTTATGGATGTGTGATTTTAATTTTCAATAAACTTTTGCATCTTGGTTTATCTCGCAGTTTTTCTTTTCTGTCTCTTTTGCTTTTTGAAATTCCTTAAATGCTAGAATATTTTCATTTAAGTGCTTGAAGTACCATGTGTAAGTCTAAAGAACAAGAAGAATAGGTCACTTTGGTTCTGTCTACACTATTGTCATAGTTGGTGTTTTTATTTAAGTTACTCTGTATCAAGGTCATCAGTCTTAAAAGTAAATTTCAATGCCCATGCTAACTTGAAAATTTATTTTAGCCCTGTGCATGTTTAATTTCATCGTAAAGAGCTAGGCACTATAGCGTCATTTGTTCACATCTCTGAATAAGCCTTGAGTTATATCTTCAGTTGCCAAGTTCACTAGAAGAAATTTAAATCAAATTCCAGTTTATTAAATAAATTGGCTTCTGTGACAATGGTGTTAGGAAATATCCAGAAATCTGTAGTGGAACCTGTTGTGCATAGGTTTTTAAAAAAATTACAATATGTTCTGATCTTTGAGTAACAAGTTTTAAAAACTTCATAAACCACCGTTCTTAATAAAACTAATATAGTCACTTAGAAAAATACTTAAGGAAAACAAGAAAAATACTTAAGAAAAAACATGTTTATGTTTTAGATAAAAGTGTAATAGTAAAATCAGATGATCCTGTTACATTGGCACTGTTTTCAATTAATCTAAAAACTTTCTAATCCCTTTTAAGGAATGCACAAATTCCTTAAAGGGTTAGTGAGTATGTTTAATTTTTTAATGTTTGTTTTTCCTTCTGGAAGTTTTTTTTTCCCTTTCACCCTATTTTTATGGACGTTTTTAATGTGTTTATAGTGATGTTTATATAAATGCATACATTTGAACTGATAGAAAATATTTTATAATTACAGTTGATCTAGCTGGAGAATAAAGGCTACCTTTCCTCTTTAGAAGCGAGATTCCTCAGCTAGAGAGAAAAGTTACATGTGGGGAGGTACTGGGCAAAATTTCGAGGAGGAACAATTCCTGTTCTCATGTTCATGTCTTCCCTTTTTCTGACCTGCCCCATATCCACGGTGTTTTGCTCTACCCCCAATATCCCTTTCCCTTCTCGGATCCCGCCATGCAAAAGTGGTTTGGTAAAACAGATTCACCCCGATGTATTGCCAAATTCCACTAGAGAGTTGCTTTTTCATTAGCAATGGAAGATTTAAGGCCAAAGAAGGAATCCTTTGGTGGAATTCTAGGACAAATTCTAGGACAAATTGTAGGACAATGTCCAGGGCACTTACATAATCTCATTTAATCTTCACAGCAAGTCTTCTGGAGTGAGTGTAATGCCTGTTCTACAGATTAAGTAAATGAGACTCCAGAGACCTATGTGATACCCAAAGTCATTTAATTGATTTGTGTCAGATTGAGAATGTGAACTCTAATATTTTGATTGGCTCCAAAATTTATGTTCCTTCTTTGTTTGTCTATGGTTTGTGACCTACCTTCCTCAGCAATAATTTAAGTGGCTTAAAATAAATGAACTAATAAAATGGTCAAAAATAAAGACCACCAAAAACAGGAGAAAGGAATTGTAACAGGATTTGGAAGAAGGCATTCACTATAATTGAGGGTCCAGGGAAAATTCATAGCTCTTAAATACATTTTTACTTTCCTAGTGGTGGGCATTAATGGTTCAAGCAACACTTCCATTAGCTCTTGCTGTACATTTGACTGATTTGCGAGGATGGGAGAGATATGTAGACATTTGTTTAGGTTACAGAGGACCAACCTGCCTCTGGAGTCTGGGTAACCTGGCATCTTTGTTACTTTGTGGTGGGCAAAGGTAGAGGAAGAAGCACCTAGCAAAGCTTCTTTTGATCACCTTGCCCTGAACATTCTTGCACTTTGATATGGACTTACAGAGGTTCCTAGGTGTATTCAAATGTGCTGACTCTTATGCAAGGCTTCTACACAGGGATGGAGTGGGTTTGAGGATAGCTGGGTCTCCCTTTACTATATCCCTTGCTCCCTGTTCCATCTTGGTCTCCTATTTCCTCTTACTACTTCACCCACTTCTTGATGTAACCTACTGCACTCCACTGTCTTACTTCTGGGAAGGTGTCACAGAACGAAAGGAAAAACTCTTGGACTAGGAGCCAAGAGACCTCTCAGCCCATCATTTAACAATGTGTAACTTAGGCACATTTTTTCTCAGAGTCTTATATTTACCCATCTGTACAACAGGCATAATCATTTCTGCCCATCCCTACCCTGCCATCCCATGTCCTCCTCCACGAGATGTGAGACTCATTTGGAAAATGGGTAAAGGAGAGCTTGGTAACCTGAAGAATCTAACAGTTGGGAGAGTTTATTATATAAACACCCATTTCTACAACATGGATCTAAACCTGTCTTCTTGAGAAGGGCTAAAGTGAGAAATCAATACCCTCCTACTTTAAGACAGTGATTCTAAAATGCAGCTGAATTGTCAATTGCTCATTAATTGTCATGTTCTTTTATGCAAATATAGCATATTGTTTGAATGCTGTGGCTCTTGAGTGATATGGAATGGAGCCTCCCCTGTTTTGTGTAATTATGGAGAATGCAGAGCAGCAGCTTTGAAGTCCAAGCCTAGCACGACTGTAGCACTCAGGTGTTAGAGCCACTTGTTATTTTTTCAAACATTATTATACCATGTTTGTTTGGAACTTGGATTCATTTACAGAGCCTCCTAAGTCTGATACACATACACACACAAGCAAATAAAACTCAAAGAAACATTTTTCTTCTCTTCTCTAATAAAAATATGGCTGCAGCAGGGAGGAGACAAATAGGAACAAAATAATACATTTTATTTGAGGAGTGTAAACGGGGAGGTTTTCCCCCTTTACATGCTCAGCCCAATCTTCATTCTCTGGTCACAATAATGACTCACTGTAAATGCCCGACAGTGTGTATAGTTCTTCCCCATCTTATCCATTTGGTTCTCACCATAGCCCTACAAGGTAGGTTGGATTGTTATCCCAATGTATCCACTACTCTATGAGCTTCTCCGAGATGGGACCATTTCTTATTAGTTTTCCCACCTCTAGCATCTAACTCATGCAGTAAGTGTATATATTTTAAGTTTTTATATATTTTAGTTTTCTGATGAGGGATATTTACTGGCTTGCACAGGGACCTATAGCTTTCTAACATATGCTGGAGGGAGACTTAAACGTTGTTTATCTGACTCTGTATCCTTCCCCGATTCTAGTAGATATCACTAGTTCTATATTCAAGGGAAAAGCCAGGCATGGCAGTTGAATAGGGAACGTTGTATGTAATATAATACATAGTATGGCAAACCAATTCTAGTAAATTTACAAACTGAAGTAATGCCGAATGGAAAACTGTTTGTTCTTTTTCTTTGTCTCTCAAGAGACTTGTGGAAACTTAACAGAACGGTTGTTTGGACTCCTGGGTTCCCCTTGTGTAGAGAGGCTGTTGACATTCCGATGGGTTCCCTCATGGCCCATGAACAGCTAAGCTGAGAAAGCGTGTTTCCGTGTTGAGGCCTCTGCATGATGGCAGGTTGTGCTACCAAATGCCCTGTTTGACTGGCTTTGTGGTTATTTTCTGCATATGCCCAAATGGCCTAGGAAGCTATAGGTGAGACACCTCAGCTGCAGTTCAGCATGGCGTCTCCGTGTCTTTCATAAGCCTTTGGGTCTTCACTCAGTTCTTTTCCCTTATTGATGTTCACATTGAAAGGGATGGAGAAAACACTAGAGGGAAAAAGAAGATGCAATGATTTCCCGTCTCACAAAGGAGATGCTTTAGGAAGATATTCAGCTTTGTCCTCTACTCATGTAGGAAACACACGATTTGATGATAGCCTTGTGATCCCTGCCAAGGTAGGAGAGATTCTCAGATAGAAGCACACATAAGTCCCTGTCATTGTTCTGGAGGAATATTTTTGCAAGTGTACAGTTAAGGCTATGTTTTAATATGAGACCTGTTGGAAATGACCAGTCCCCACTCTTCAGCGTCCTGTGCTCACCATCCTTCCCGTGTTTGTGTTCCCAGGACCTCGATGCAGTCTCAGTCTTCCTACGGTAACAGCTCCCCACCTCTGAACAAAATGAACAGCATGAACAAGCTGCCTTCCGTGAGCCAGCTTATCAACCCTCAGCAGCGCAACACCCTCACTCCCACCACCATTCCCGATGGCATGGGAGCCAACAGTAAGAGCATCTCCCTTTAGCTGCAGCCGGAGGACCGATAGGGCTAGTGTAGGGGAAGACTTTGCTCTGGGATGGGGGGAAGGCTTGCTCTGAAGCTACGTGAGAGGCCCAGTAGACAGGACAGATCAAAGTTGAGTAGCTTAAATTCCTCACGGTGAACTTTTTCTCACTTTTAAGATGTATGGTTCATTACAAAGCACACTGGTAGAGACAGAGAAGGCTGTTCCTTTAGTAGGGATAAGGATCTCTGTGAAAAAGAACAGTCCACTTCCTACCAACCTGGATGGGGACCCACCTTCTACATTCTTTGAGATAGTCAAAAGGAAATATGTCCAACTTGTGGGAAGTAGCATAGTGTGGTGGACTTAGAATCTAGAGAAATAGATCGTAGTCTGGACTCTATAGTAGCATTAGCTGCATAACTCTGGACGAGTCACCTCTCTGCTCTAACGCTCAGTTTTCCATTCATACAATTATCACTCTGCACAGTTAACAAGTGTATGCGTCTGTGGCCCTACACTTTTGGGCTTCTCAACTCATCTATTCCATCCTATACACAGTTATTAAGGAATTGACATAGGGAAGGGAGTCTCCCTTTTATTTATTCACACACAGATTCCTCATATAAACTAAGTATAACTGTAAGAGACAATGTGAGAATCGGGCCTCAACATGGATGATGAGTGGTGCATAGCTTTTCTGTAAATATAATTAGCTTGTCCACTAGAACTTAACCTAGCAGAGTGGATACCCAAACTTGAAAGGAAAAAAAGATGGTAAAAATGCAGAAGGGATGCAAAAGCCTAAATACTGTCCATGTATCCTATAATCACCCTCATAAAACAGTGCCTCAGTCTTGTCCTAGAAATCGTTCATTATTTTGATCAAGGCTTTAAACTTGCATTTCACTGTTGCCTTGAAGAGACTGGGTTTTCTTAAAGAAGTTAAGGGAGGCTAAGATTATGACTCTTTCTGGTTCTGATAGCACATGTTTAGATTTTAATGAGATAAGAGATATATAAGGTTTGGTTACCTGGTATGACAACGAAGACATTAGAGCCAGACTGCTCTCTCACTAGTGACAAATACATCCTAAGACTCTAAACCTGACCCTTTGGCAGGTCTGCTGCTTTGAGAGTAAAAGGAAAAGGAACCATTTATTTTTTTGCTTTCTTTCTGGTGACGTCTTAGAGTCCTCAGCTTTTTTTTGAGATGACAAAATAGTGGTAGTGGTAATGATCCTTCACATTTGTGTTACAGTTTACTTACTTTTTCTTACTTATGCTTCATAATTTTCCTCTGAAGACAAAATTTGTTTCATAAATATTATTGGTATTGAGCTTTTCTTCTCTATAAGTGAATGTTTACAGTTTATGGTTTAGTAAGAAACCAATCCAAGTTGGTGGTGTTCCCAAATATAATCCTGAAATGGACCAGAAAAAAGAGCTGGGGTCTTTCATTGCATCCTTCCTTATGAGGCATTTGGTTCCCTACAAATATTGCGATAAATCCTCCCATTCCCAAACCAATATTCCAAAGGTCCCTCTCTCATTCAAAGGTTTGTTCACTTAAGTTTTCTGAGCATCTGCTCTGTGCCAGGCACTGTGCTCGGGTCTGTGGGGACCCAGACGTGCATAAGGTCTAATCTCCATGCTTCAGGAGACTAGCCTAGTGAGGGAGACAGAAACATAACCCGTGAAGACAAATACAAGAAGGACTGTATTAACACCAGGAGCAGCAAGCAATTGGGACAGAGCATTAGAAGTAGAGAACAAAGTGGGAAGAGGTCGTCCTAAGAGAATGTACGGAGGTCAAGAAGTAGGTAATTAGTTTGGAGTTTGGCGACTATTCTGTTCAGTGAGATGTAGGGTGCTTAAAGGGGTGTAGTGAGAGATAAGACTGAAAAGGAAGGCTGGTAGATTAGGCCCTTGGTAACATTAAGCCAGGCGAGATGGACCACTGGGATGCTGGTATGTGATGACGGCAGTAACCCTCTCTGTTCCTCCTGCTTCTCTTCAGTTCCTATGATGGGCACCCACATGCCAATGGCTGGAGACATGAATGGACTCAGCCCCACCCAGGCTCTCCCACCCCCTCTCTCCATGCCATCCACCTCCCACTGCACCCCCCCACCTCCGTACCCCACAGATTGCAGCCTTGTCAGGTGAGTCCACAGCATGTGCCCCTGGGGGCCTGTCCTAAGCATCTCTGGGTGGTGGAGGGTGGACACCGTCAAAGTTAATAGCACAGTTGGAAAGAAAGCAAAGCAGCCCAGTGGTGGGAGTTCAGCCACTGTTATCTCTGATCTATGGAGTCATCAGCAGCGTTTAATCAAAGTAAACCACAACGATCAGCATGGGAAAAAGTGAAAATGTGAGTTGATAGGCATATCATTTTTCATGCCTGATTCCCCCATCTTCACTTACTCCCCCCCCTCCTCCATCACATTTTTACAGTAAGCTGTGGCCTTCAAATTGGTGCTCAGGGCTGGGGTTCCCAAATGGGCACTCAACTTGCTATCTCGCTCCCTTTCCTGCTCTCTAGGCCTCATAGCTCTCAGCCACCATGGGATCATTATTTTGGAGTTGGATGTCCATAAAAAAGTTTGAATGTTAGTAAAAATGGCAGGGACTTTCAAGAACCTGATGGCCTCTTTTGCTTTGTCGTATGGGAACTGGGGACATTCCAGGAAAGGGAGTTCAGATAGCCAGAAGAAAGAGAGGCATGAAGTCTGGAAAATTCTCTTTCCAACAGAGGCAAGCATCGGTGCCCAAATCTCATGCCTAGTGCCCTGCTTCGTGTGCAGAATGATTTTTTCATTTGGCTGCTGGAATAATATGTGTTGGTTCCCATGTGATGGATGCAACAGTGCTAGCAGTGTCAGAGAGATGGCAAAGTGCATGGCTCATCATCCAGCATCCGTCTCTGTGACGGTGGTGGCATCACCGATCTGAGACCAGAGCCGTAAAGGAGTGGGTCTGTGTTTTGATGAGGACACCAAGCAAAAAGCATGAACGACTTCACAGTAGAGTGGCCTACAGTTTTTTCTTAGCCACATAAACCATTCTCAGAAACCCCAGATATAAACAATTGAAGGAGAGGTGCTCTTTTTGAAGTGAAGAGCTAGGAGGCAAGAGGGCTGGAAACCTGAGCACTGGACTCCTTCCTTTCACCCCCTGCAATGGCTCCTAAGACACTGATATGGAATCCCTAGAATTCCACCAGTCACCATTTGAAAATCTCTGCTCTGCAGGCATCTTTAAACAGTTGATTTTAATTTTATAGACCTAAAGTTCGTGTCCCTAATCATCCCCAGACCTCCAATCCAAGGCCCCACATATATTTTATCTGCCCCTAATCTCTTATGTAGGGCATCCCAGGGCAAAATGTTGGGTTTTCCTTTATCTTGCCAATGCAGTTGGGGTGAACTTTCTTTTTCTGTTTCCTCCTTCCTCTTCCCTCCTCCCTCTGCAGTTTCTTAGCGAGGTTGGGCTGTTCATCATGTCTGGACTATTTCACGACCCAGGGGCTGACCACCATCTATCAGATTGAGCATTACTCCATGGATGTAAGTAACCGTTAGACTTTTCTCTTGAGTTTTATTCCTTAAGTTCCTCCCTCTGGTGACATTCACCTTGTAGTTGAATCCCCTCTGTTTTTTGTCCTACCCCCGGTCCTCAGTTTTGCTGGGACCCATACCATATTAGAAAGATTCCCAGGCCTCTGCCTCTACATGTGAGATGCTCAGGATCAGTGGTCCTCAGCTTCTCTGATCAGTCAGCAGCTGTCTGTTGTGTGCATACTATATGCAGAGTGGGAGTGAGATCTGATTCCCACCTTCAAGGAATGTATGATCTCTAAAGAACTCAGAGCACTTTTTGGTTGTTCTCATTAATTGGCGTCAGACCCCAGGGAGGATAGCAGGAATCAGGTGATGTTATTCTCACTTTAAAACATGGAGAGATGACAGTATGGTCATTTGCCATGATGGGTTGATGACAGAACCAGGAATAGAACCCTGAGATGTAAGCTTCCAGTCTTTAACTCTGTTGATTGGCCTTTTCTGCCTTTCTTTAAAATAGGATGTCACAGAGGATTGAGCTGTGCCTCTCGATTAGAGCCATATGTTCATTCATGGTCAGTTCTACCAGAATAGGGCCCAGCCATCCCTGATCACTGGGAAAGATCACTGGTCATGGGTTCGAGTCCCAACTATACTTCTTAGTGGTAATGAGAACTTGGGGTTATCACTTTGCTTCTCTGGGCCTCAGTTAATCCAATCAGGTTCAAAATCATTGCCTTCTGGCTCTGATAGTCTTGGAAGCAAGCTGGATAGGGGGGGACATTTTCTTGCTTCCTACAGCACTTCTTGAACTACTGTTCACGTGGGTGGGAGCTCATTTTCTGGTTTACAACAATCTGGTTTTCCTCCCAGGCTGCTCTTTATGCTGCTGTCTTTGGGGTTCACTATCCTCCTTTCTAGCTTCCAGAGGGCCCTTTGGGCTGGTGGAAGAAGATGTTCTCTGTCTCTGCTGCCGCTTCTGTAGTTGGGACCTCTTTTTGCCCCCCACCCCCCCTTGAGCACCGATGCTAGAGATGTCCCTGCAAGCGTGAGAACACCTCTGCCCTCTGGTGACAAGTATGTGCTGTGCTGCCCCTATGCCCGCCCCTCTCTGCTCCCTCAATCACCCCTGGCTGCTGCTCCCTGAGGGAAGAAATTATAAGTAAAAGCTATACAGAAAGCTTTAGGAGTACGTTCCGACAGGTTTCAGAGAACTTTACAATGATGTCCATCCATTGAAGGCAGTTTGACACAAGACAGTGTGTTGCCCTGTGTCTGAGAGCCTTACATGATGGAACAGGAAATTTGTCCCTTCCCTATAGTTTTAAAGTTTTACCTTCAACTGGCTCACCGTCCCCACTGGAGAGTACGTCAGGGTGCCCCTTTGGCTGCTAGGATCTGCTGATGCCCTCCACAAATCTGTCTCTGCTGGTGTTGGCTAGGTCCTGGGCCAGGCTCTGGGCCACAGCTTTCTCACCTGTCAGTATAAGTTAAAATCTATCCAGAGAGTAATGCAGATTAATGGAGCCTAGTGTACAGAGAGTTTTGGACTTACTGGGAGTTTCAGAAGCGTAAAGAGCTATGCTCACTTATCTATTTGTGGAATAACTTCTTTATACTGTATACTATTTTAAAAAATTTTTATTGGAGTATAGTTGATTTACACTGTTGTGTTAGTTTTGGGTATACAACAAAAGTGAACCAGTTTTACATATACATATATCCACTCTTTTTTTTTTATTCTTTTCCCATATAGGCCACTACAGAGTATTGAGTAGAGCTCCCTGTGCTATACAGTAGGTTCTTGTTAGTTATCTATTTTATATTAGACTAGTGTGGAAACATTGTCCATTTATTTCTTGTTTCCTTGGCTTCTTAGTCATTCATGCCCCTGGTGGCTTGGCTGCCAGACCCTGCTGAGAGCAAGTGCAATAGCTAAGGGATCGGGCCGTGGGAGGCTTTCTGCCCCATTTGTACTGTATGTACAAATTGGACTACCCGCACTGCACATGGAATTGGACTACCCACACTGCACATTTCCAAATTAGGAAATATTGGGAGGCTATCTAGTTTCCGCATCCTCACTTCAGCTTCTTCCTGCTTATCACTGCAAGTAGACACCTCCTTTTCTTCTTGTCTCTCAACACCAGTCTCAGTTACTTCACATACCTCCCTGGAAAAGGAATATGGTTAAATTTTGGAGTTGTTATAAGTATTCCCTCTAAGATGCAAGGATGGGTTAATCATGGTATAACATAGTAATAATTCAGATGATTAAGATTTACATAGTGTGCTTTATAATTTGCAAAATACTTTCATATCCACAGCTGCATATGAGTCCACAGTATGTGTTGACCTAAAAAGGAATTGTATCCCATTTTACCAAGGGGGAAACTGAGGCCAGTAGAAAATAAGTGACTTAATGAAGGTCTAGAGCCAGTGAGTGGCACAATGTTCTTTCTACCTACCATACTGCTCCATAAAAAACGCGAGCCAACACTAAAACAAGCTAACGAGGAGCTAGTGCACGTAAACAGAGATGCTACCACAGTTAGTTAAGATCAACCATCTTTGTAATGCCTTCTACCCCCAACCACAGAACATGGACACGTACTCTGTATTTTGATACCCTGATTTATCCAAACACCAAGAGACCTTTTGGCCATTAGGGCAGTTTTAGTCTCAGAGGCAGTCCTGAATCCACAGTTCATTCACTTAATTGTGTAACTTTAGAATTATCAGCCTCTCTGACCTTCAGCTTTTCTGTCTTTTCTGTCTATAAAATAGGTGGAATAGTATCTACCACTAATCTTAGCATTAAATGAGATCATGAATAAAAAATAATTAGTTCAACCTCTGGCATGTCGAAAGTGTTCAATATCTGTTGGCAATCTTTTGTTCCCATCTCCTCATTTGAGAAGTGGTGGCATTCCATTAATATCTTTCTTCCAGTGATTAGAGCGAGGTAGATTTGAGAGTTGGAAGTTTCCTTTATCTGATGTTTTTGTTTGGGGATTTGTGTTCTCTGATCTAAATATTACCTCTGTTTTACCACTGAAGAAACTGAGACCAATAGAGAATAAGTAAAATGCTACCTACAAGAAGAGATGGCACCTCAAGCCTGTATATCTGTGCTTGGTTACATATATGCCAAAGATTAATAAAGAGCTAATTTTATTTTCCAATTTAGAGTTCAGTAAATGCAGGTCAGTTAAAGCCAAGCATTGGGGAATGACAGAATGGTGTGGACTAAATGTCAGTTTGCCTCTTTGTCTTAATTCTTCCTGATTTGCTTCCCTGTTGCACAGGATTTGGCAAGTCTAAAAATCCCTGAGCAATTCCGACATGCCATCTGGAAAGGCATCCTGGACCACCGGCAGCTCCACGACTTCTCGTCCCCTCCCCACCTCCTGCGGACCCCAAGTGGTGCCTCCACAGTCAGTGTGGGCTCCAGTGAGACCCGGGGCGAGCGTGTAATTGACGCTGTGCGCTTCACCCTCCGCCAGACCATCTCCTTCCCACCCCGCGATGAGTGGAATGACTTCAACTTTGACATGGATGCTCGTCGCAACAAGCAGCAGCGCATCAAAGAGGAGGGGGAGTGAGATGAGCGTTGCGGTTCGAGCTCTTTCTGTCTTCCCACCCGCTAACCCCACTACAAGGCACCACTGTTTGACCAGCCAAGCATTCTTCCTAGCTCCTCTCCTTCCTCTTTTCAGTCAGGTTTCTTAAAGGAAGGAGAAGGAAGAGGCTACATTTTACCTAATGTACAACCTGGCATCTGAGTCTGATTCTGGCTTTAAGCCTTCAGATCTCTTGCTTGCAGGACTGAAATTGTCATGGCTAGGTAGAAGTGAGCAAAAAAGCAGTGGGTGTCTCCTTAAGCTGCAGAGGTCTCTCCTTGACTTTTATAAAGCATTTTCACCCTTATAGTCTAAGACTATATATATAAATATATAAATATACAGTATATATTTTTGGGTGGGGGGCATTGAGTATTGTCTAAAATGTAATTTAAAGGAAAAAAATTGAGTTGCACTTATTGCCTTTTTTTTTTTTTTTTTTTTTTTAGATTCCATATAAATGCGTTAGAGCCATGTATGGTAATAGGTATCTAGATCTTGATAGGACATGTGAGTGACAGTAACATGTAGGTGCCTTCAGTTCTTTTGATGCTAAACACATGCCACATCAAACCTTTGGTTAGATCTGCTTGTTATTACATGGGTGAGACTGCATACATATGTACACGATTCTCTATGTTGGTATATTTTATGTTACTGATATCCCTACTACTGATAGTGGTTGCCTGTGGGGTGATTTAGTTCAAGTACAAGAAAAAGTTCATGTTCACACTATCACTCACCATAGGAAAGGAAATATTCTGTTTTGCTTCTGGTTGGGATTGGGGAATGTGAATCATGGCTGAAATTCCTAAAAAGTCATGGAAGCCAGTTAAATAACACCTGGTATCACGTGTCTGGGTATTTCAGCAATCTCCTCATATTTAATGCCAGACACCTTAACTCTCAGTATTTATTGGCAAAGCATTAGCTGCATTTACAAATGCCTGTAAACCAAATTTCACTACTAGATTGATTAACTCAATTACACATTTGCTCCCCTTGTTAGAATTAAGGTTGATTTGATTGGGATGAACGCCATCTGTCTAGTTCTTGCAATAAAGCTTTAGTGTCTATTAAGAATATCCAGGAAAAACAGGAATCGTACAGTGTTATTGAATCTCCACTAAACAGTAAGAGATCTCAGTGAGCCATGAATTGAAATCCTTGGAGGTCTTTTTGAAACATAAATAGTATTATTTGGTAAATGTTTCTTCTGATGACCCTCATGTTCTACAAAATTCTGCATATAGAGGCTTGTTGATCTCTCTCTCTTCAAGGTTTAAAATAGGAGCAGCGATTTGGAAAATATAAAATTATGAGATCAGTTTTCCTAAAGCATCAGTTGTATCACCATATCACTTTTCTTTTTGAACAATAATAGTTTCACTTTGTTGGAAAGTAACTTTGAGAACCCAGTTTCCCGTCCATCTGTCTTTTGGACTGTGCATACACATAAAAATGTCCTGACAGATCAGAGGATGAGCCTTCCATTGGAGATGTTGCCTGAACCACATAAGCGAAGAGTTGTCTTCAGACTTTGAAAAAACGTGTAAATGGAGATATTGCTGTACATCTTTTAGAAACATACTTTGTAGCAAATACTTTTTTTCAAACTATAAAACAAGTATTTTGTATATATGCTAATGAGCTCTAAAAGCCTGCCGTGCCTTCTGGTAAAGGGCTATCATTGCACATAAGCTTCCGTTTTTATTTTAAAGTGCAAAAGGACTAATGTGGCTTAAAAATATATATGAGTTTCATCTGAAAACTGTATATATGTTTTGCGTGTGAACATGCATACTTTGTGTTTCACTGTCTTTTTCTTCTTGGGATACCGGGTTTTCCAGAACCAGAGTTGAAATTTTTTTTGTTATTATTATTGTTTTTGTATTTTCCTGGAAACACCATTTAGTAAGACTACAATGTCAAATTTTAAAATGCCATTACTGTAAGATGGGGGGAAGGGAAAAATTGTTTTTGTTTTTTATTTTTTAGTTTTGTATGTTAAAGAGAGTGAGTCCTTGATTTCAAAGTTTTATTTTGCATAAATGGTAATAAGCACTGTTAATACGTGGAACAAGCATGCAGGTTTGAAAACCTATTAACGGGAAGAATGAAAGCCATGCCTTGGCAATGCTAGGAGGGCAAATGGCTTCCTGGGCTATCAGGAGTGTTTGAATAAACCTAGGACATCCTCTGAGCTATTTCAGCACTCTTCAGGTGGCACTAAGGACTCAGAAATTCCTTCACTGTATATCATGGGTTTGGCATGAGCCAAAGTGAGGCACAACTACTGGCCTCACATCCTGGTGGCGACTTACGTTTTTTGAGTGTATGAGTAGCTAGCGTGAGGGGCGAAAGAATATTAAGACAGACAGAGGGGGCATGGGCTTAATGGAGTTCTTGTGGCCTCAGTTCAGCACAGTTAGCTGAAGAATGGATAGATTTTTGTTTGGAGTTGATTAGAAATGGAAATGGAGACTAGAACTTACTTCATTAAATCCACTTACCTTTTGTTTTCTTGATATTCCCCTAAAGTATAGTATGCAGGATGTTGAATGTTAAAAGGTTGCATTTTTTTATTATTTTTATAATTGTAAAAAATTAAGTCAATGCCAAATGTTTTATATGCTTTTTTTTTTTTTTTTAAGCTTCAGTTGCTTGTCTTTTGGTATTTTGGGTAATGGGCTTTTGGTGAGCCAGAGGCAAATCCACAAGCCACTTATGTTTGCCAGGACATGCAATAAAATTTAAAAATCAATAAAAATGCATTGAGAAATGGTGTTGGGTGTGTGTGTGTGTTTGTCTGTCTGCCTGCCTGTCTATCCTTTGGCCTTATTTTTACTGAGGTAGAGGAAAAAATACTGAAAGAAACATTAGAGAGATTCAAATATTGATACTTCTAATCCTGAAACAAAGTATCATTATTTTCTTATTTTAGCCAATCTAAAGACCAGGAATATTCACCTCATTTGGTACACAAGATACTCGCAGATTTAATATGTTATTTGATTGAGGTCAGAATGAGTGTGCTTTGGAACAGGGACTAGACTGCAGATATTCCTAATGTCTAATTTAATGACCTTCCCATGGAACTCAGCAATGACCTCCTCAGGACTGCAGGCTGGAATGCAGATCACCCTGATTTTATGTGGGAACAGCACTGCAGATGGTGGGCTATGGCATGTTCCCCGTTAAACTCAGTGTTAAATATCACCTTTCAATTATATATATTGATTCAGCAAATGAAATATCTTCTATCAAAACGGTTTAATGATTTTTTTTTAAAGAAGTAAGTTTGTTCTTTTATGGACTGACATTAGATGGCATGAAAACAATTTAGTACCTTAGATTTATAAATTACAGCATAACATATATATAGTATTTACATATATAAACGTGTTTTCCTATTAATAGTTGTAATCACATGATGAAAAAATGCATTCCTATTGGCAAGGCAGTTTCAGCTTAAATTAGGGGTACCAAAAGATTCCAGTTCTTATTCCTTAAAATTTAGGTGTTAGATCCATCAAAATGACATGGTTGATAAAATCACTGCCAGAAAAAGAAAAAGCAGTGAAAATGGTTAATCCTTGATATACTATTAAGGCACTTTTTTTTTTTAACATCTTTTTTGGAGTATAATTGCTTTACAATGGTGTGTTAGTTTCTGCGTTATAACAAAGTGAATCAGTTATACATATATGTATGTTCCTGTATCTCTTCCCTCTTGCCTCTCCCTCCCTCCTACTATTAAGTGGGGCTTTGGACTGAATTGTCATTTCAAAGTCCCACTTTGGACTGAATTGTCATTTCTTTCTTTTTTTTGAGCAGTTCTAACCATTTGTATGGATTGGTACTTCATGACTTTTATTCTTTCTTAGAGGTCTTCTGAAGTGCATGGAAACAAAATTTTTTAACTTTAAGCCTTTTTTTTTAGAGAAGTTTTGGCTTCATAGCAAAATTGAGAGAAAAGTACAGAGACCACAGATGCTTAGCTTCCCTCATTATCAAACCTCCCCCCTCCAGACTGCTACATTTGTTACAACTGAGGAACCTATGTTGATACATCATTATCACCCAAAGTCCACAGTTTACATTAGGGTTCACTCTTGTGTTGTACATTTTATGAGTCTGGACAAACGTATAATGACATGTCCACCATTATGGTATCATAACGAGTAGTTTCACTGCCCTAAAAATCCTGTGTTTCACCTATTTATCCCTCCCTCCTAAAAACTCCTGCCAGCAACTTTTACTGTCCGGCAATTTTTTAAAATTGTCTCCATAATTTTGCCTTTTTAAAAATGTCATATAGCTAGAATCATAGTATACAGTCTTTTCAGGTGGACTTCTTTCACTTAGTAGTACACATACATTTAAATTTCCTCCATGTCTTTATGGCTTAATATATATATATATTTTTTTTAGCACTGAATAATACTCTATTCTCAGGACATAACCAGTTTATTTGTTCATTTCCTATTGAAAGATATCTTGGTTGCTTCCAAGTTTTGACAATTATGAATGAAGGTGCTATAAACATCTGTGTGCAAGTTCTCATGTGGACATAAATTTTCTACTCCTTTGGGTAAATACCAAAGAGTGTGATTGCTGGATTGTATGATAAGAATATGTTTAAGTTTGTAGGAAACTGCCTAATTGTGTTCCAGAGTTGCTATGCCTTCCTATTAGCAGTGAATGAGACTTCCTGCTGTTCCACATCTTCACCAGCATTTGGTGGTGGTAGTGTTCTGGATTTTGGCCATTTTAAAAGGTGTGTAGTGGTATCTCGATGTCTTAATTTGCACATCCCTAATGACCTAAGTGGAGTATCTTTTCATATGTATATTCTTCATCTGTATACCCCTTTTGTGAGATGTCTGTTAAGGTCTTTGGCTGATTTTTTCATCAGTCTGTTCTCTCAACTCTGAACACTTAAAAGTTCTTAAGAATTCCAAAACTACTTTTTAAAAAAAGAATAAAATGTATCTATTGTAATTATCAAAGGGCCTTTAGAAATCTAAAGTGCAGTATGGAGAGTTAGTTATTTTGTTTTCCCATATCTTGAGACATTGTCTCTTTTTCTCATTCTAGGAATTACTTTATCCTAACTTATCAATTAATTCAATGATCAAAGAACCCAAAGACTAAAATTTACAAAAAGGAAGAATGGTGGAATTGTCCAAAACTATGCTGTCTAATATGGTAGCTACTAGACATATAGGACTACTAAGTACTTAAAATGTGGCTATTCAAAACTGAGAAGTGCTATAAGTACAGATTGCACATTAGATTTCAGAGATTTAGAATAAAAATAAACAATATAAAATAGTTCACTGATAATTTTGATGCAGATATGTGTTAAAAGATGTTACAGGTTAAATAAAATCTATTACTAAAATTAATTTTACCTCTTTTTATATTGTATGTGCCTACTTAAATTTGGAAAACTTAAATTTATGGAAGTGGCTTTCATTATAGTTTTATTGGACAACTGGCTTAGAAAGATGATGCAGTAAAAAGACTGGAGGGTGATTAAATGAATTTACTATTGTATAATTATCCAGTTTTCCTACTGTGTTGCTCAAAACTTTTGCATCATCTTTCAAGAACGTATAGAATAATATGAGAGACATTTATCTTTGTAGTCTGCTTTTAGTTTTTTTATAAGAATTCAGATTTTTAAAAAAATTTTCTCCTCATAATGTCCAAGAGATTAAAATTGACAGAGGAAGATGTTTCAAAATTGTTAAATCAGAAGATAACTATAGAGAGTGCCACCTGGGACCCTAGCGATGATGGTGAAATGAATTGTCTAAGTTAAATCTCAGACTGAGTCTTTGTGTGATGATATCTTAGATGAACTTTCTCAAACAAAAGGCTCAATGGTTGAGCAATATAGTTCTAAGGATGAAAAAGGATATATGGTACTCTTATATAGTTAATTATTAAACAGGTAAATTTCATCATGTAAATTTGGGGACAAGAGCCTGACCAATTCTATTTTTCTAAAAGGACATGTGACAGTATTCTTTAGCTCTGATGATTCTTGTCACCAAAATTTACCCAATATGCTTCACGAGTGGACAAATACTGAAGGTGGGTATGTATTGAAGGTATTGATAAATTGGAAGAAACTAGATGATGTAGAAATTTAACCCCCTGAATTGATCATTCTAATTGAATGAATTTAAAAATAAAAATATTTTGCAATTTTGGAGCAAAGAATATGGTCATCCTTTCTCAACAAAACCATAAGCCATCAAATGTTATAATTATTTTTAAGTATTGCAAATAATGATGCAAATACAAGATGAACAATCAGAAGTAATGATAAGCTAGAACGTATCAGAGATGTATTTGAAATCAGTATATACAGGATGGTTATTTCCCAGGTTGCAGTGATAGTTCGTGAGCAGTTAATTGCATTCAGAGGATATTTCTCATTTTGTGTATACATACCTCTAATATCATGAAAACAAAGAACACAATTTTAGGTTTACTATATTTAAATTCTTATTAAAATTTCTGATGATGTTTTTCACTCTTCACTTCTGTATTTCATAAAGTTACTAAAATATTTTTAAAAGAAATTAGATGCAGATGATATTGGACAATGACTTTTTGCTGTTACACTGTTAGTTATTAGAACAACTTAACTAAACATACAGAACACCAAAGACTTACTGTTGATTAAACATGCTTGGATTATCTAAAATTTGCGTAGGACTTCTGAGATCCAGGGACTATATTTCTGTGTTTTGGTGCCCTGTCCAAAGTTTCTAGAAGGTAACCCAGGGATTATAGTTGGTATACAAGACACTGCTGATAGCAAAATAAAAGTATGAAATGATTGTAGGTGTGTGGCGGGGTATACATTGGAGCCTTCCTGACTCAGGAATCTTGAGTCAGGACACCTGTAGACTGGCAAGAGACAGTATTCACTCTCCCTTCAACAATTCTTTCTCTTTTCATATTCCACAGTCCTCTTACTAGGTAAACTGAACATAGGATACGTCCAGCCTTGAGTATAGATTTCCCAGCATCCTCTTTGTAACTATAAAGGCCTTAGTATTTATTATTAGTTTATTATTATTTTTCTGAATTCAAGGCTTTTTTTCTTTTTCTGGTGCTTCAGACTCATTCCAAAAATGGTTATGCTCATGTATAGATTTTCATGGAAATACAAAGAGAGAGTGGAGAGAACAATGGACCGAAGTCTGATGACTGTGGCCCGATGCTTAATTTTCTGCACCACAGTTTCAGCATCTGTAAAATGAGGAGTGTGAACCCCTAACTTGTTACTATTTCAGTAATTTCCTTTAGGAGAGAGCTGAAGAATGGCATAAAACAGCTCCGCCAATATAGATATGAGGTTGTAGTTTTAAGACAAATTACCGTGTGAAAACTCAACAAATGTGTGTATAGGTATATATATATATATATATATATATATATAAAATATATGTATAATACATATACATTTTCAGATAATAGCGGTTCATTAAAGTTGTGCTCTTATTTTTTATTTTTATTATTTTTTTTTAAATGTATTTATTTTTGGCTGCTTTAGAGTCAGTGTTGGGTGTGTGCTTGAAATTTATGGGATTTGTAACTCCTCACACTAATCCTGAACCTACGTGCTAAGTGAGTGGCAAGTACTGGCAGGTAAATTTCTCTTTTGTGATTCTGATCAGAATTCTAGGCCTTGGATCTTGGAGGGACAGCATTTTGTAATTCGAGTAAAATTTAGATACAGTGGGCCAAAAGATGAGAAGAAATTTCTAGCAAAGAGAGCTTGGCTTACAGAACAATATATAGTAAATGAAGAATTTTATGGAAGTTTAATTCATCTGGCATTTGTTCTATAATTTGGGGAGTACCACCATTTTATCTGTAAAAGAAGTTATGATGATTTTGAATATTGGTTTTATATTCCTAAACTCTAGGTACTGTCTTTTACAAGTTGATCATTCTGCCCTACCATATTTTAGCTAAGTTCGCATTAGCTGTATTCAATTTTTTTTTCAACTTACCAATACCTTCCTAATACTACTCTGCTCCATTAATGAGTAAAAATTAGAGAAAGCACTCATTATGTCTAGGGTACAGAAGAGCTGGAATTTTAAATGAGAGTTTAAGGAGGAAGAAGACAAAGATCAACCCATTGCCAGATTCTGGGCTGTGAAATGAATAGAAATTCTGCTGTATCATTCCACAGGGCCTCCTGCCAAATACGTTTTGGATATGTTTAGAATGTTTGCTCTCAAGAGTTCTAGAATTACAGTGGCATCAAGGTATATTATATTTGGTATATTATGGCAAATTTTGGTATTCATAAATATCCAACAGGAAGGTTATAAAAGAATGTTCTTGGAAATTCATTTTTGTGAATCTCGCCCAGGCAGGAGAAACCAAGCCCTTGGAAAAGGATTTCTAAGTTCAATACTATTCTCAGGCCACTGAGAGGTGTGTGGGTGTGTGGATTTGAGTGCACATGTGTTTTTGTTTTTTCTTTTGCTACTTTTAAGATAGGGGCATCTCAGTGTCCTTTTCCCTTCTTGCCTTTTGCTTCTTCAGAGACCTGGAGGTGTTTTATCTTAAGTGATGTACTTGTAAGCGGCACAAACTTTCAGCAAAATGCTGTGAATGTTGTTTTTGGAACATTCCTATTTCCCTGCCTGTTCCCCTTTTTTTCTACTGGAGACACCCACATCGTGTTCCATTCTCCACTCAAACCTGATGTTCCTAGGCGAGTGGTAATTCCCTCTACAATAGATAGGGCACCAGAGTTATTTGCACATGGCCAGGTGTTCCAAGCCATTCCTTGGAGATAGTGGCTTGACACTTCATTCCTATTGACCCTCACCCTGAGACTTGTGATACCTTCAAGAGTCACATGCAGGGCAAGGAGTCACATCTAAAAGTAGTCTCACCCAGGCCCAGCAGAAGGCATCATAATGTCCCATGGTTGGCTGGTATTCAATCAGGATTTGGCAATCAATGGGTGTTTTGTCTTCTTAGATACTGCCCTTCTTCTTCCTTCTTATAATATCCTATCCATGAGTACAGAACATAGCTTGGCCGCCTCTCCCCTCCATCTTTCATCTCCTTAGCCTCATTACTTCTTGTCCTGGGGTACAATACCACAGTCTTTGCTCATCATCACAGCCTCTGTAACACTTTGACCTCCCTGGATGAGAGTAGCAGGAGTGTGAATGTCTGCCTCTCTCCCCTGATTGTAATGCATTCTTTCCTTCCCTGAGGAAAACACTCCCCCGTCTCTTGGCTGAAAGCCTATTTTCTTATGAACCCGGCTCCAATGATTTTCATGGTACTCTTACGCAATACCAGGCTCTCCTCCTTGTGTTGAATGGGTCGGTGCATTCCTGGTGAGAAAACAGACGTAGTAAACTCTGTTAAGGTGTGAGAATCTGAAAAGGTAGGCTGAGCTCAACAAAGATCTGCACAGAGGTAGCATGTAGGCTTTGGTGCTATGAAGACTCCCTTTGTGCTTCCTGTCCAAGGGGTTGCTCAGCTACCCTTGATACTTTCTGATCTGTGCAAGGCACTGTGGGAAATTCATGGTTGAGAAGGACACAGCACTATGATCTTGGAAGTGGAGTCCAAAAAGAACTTAGGAATCATCTAGTCTAAGTTCCTCATTTTATGGAGTAGGAAACTGATGTCCAGGCAGGAAATAGGACTGTCCAGCATCTCACAGCAGGGCTGCATCCAACTAGCCAATCGCAAGGAAGAACCTTCCCTTCCCACTTTCAGTGCAACACAACCCAGTGTCTACTTCAAAAAGGTCTCTTTTCCATACCACAGCAAGGCCCTTGCTCTTGTTCTTATTCTTTTCGTTTTTCTCTCTCTCGATAGAACATGGCAATTAATAACTTTGAATGCTGCTTACAAGTCGATCTTTCTCTAGCTCTCTATTTGCTTTACTGTTTTCCCACCCCCATGCTTTTGTTTAGCCATAAAGACTCCTGACCTGAAGCACTCTCTGTAATTCATATAATAGGGGTATTAGAACCAGTTATGACTTTGATGTTCTCAGGGCTATGCAAATCAGGCCTTGCTGCCTCTGCCACTTGGTTGGCTCTTTTGGGTTGTTTTTTTTTTTAATTTGTTTTTGAATGCAAAGACACACTGTGGTGCTTGGATAAAGAATGAACATTTCTGCTTACACAAAATTTCTTTTTAAGGAAAAAATATGTAGCCAGTTCCATTGCCTATCTAGCAATGGGAAACCTAGGTTCTCCTTGACCAGTTTTGGATAACATCTCTCACACTATCAAGAAATCAGTGTTCTGGATTCACTTCATTATAAAGCAGAAACTAACAACAACAACAATATATATATATAAAAGAAATGTTAGGGGGATAAAGAATGAGCAGATATATATGTATCTATGTGTAAAAATTTACAAGAATAACATGTGAAAAAAGCAAGGTATAGAAGATTGTGTGTAATATTATGTATGTATGTATGTTATACGTATATACACAGATATATACGTGTAGGCACGTATATGTATACACACACCCACGTTCACGGACAACTATTAAAGGAGTCCATAAAAAACTGGTAATGGAATTCTCTGGTGGTCCAGTGTTTAGGACTCGGCACTTTCTCTGCCAAGGGCCCCGGGCCTGGGTTCAATTCCTAGTTGAGAAACTAAGATCCTGCAGGTCCAGTGGCACGGCCAAAAAGAGAAAGAAACAAACTGGTAATGGTGTTTGGCTTTGAGAAGGAGTGTGGAGTGGCCGGAAAAGAGCATGGGAGGAGAGAAATATACTTTTCATTGTATATAACTTTGTATTCTAGAATTTTGTACCATGTGCCTATATTACCTGTTCAATAATAAATAAATAGATAGATTAAAAAATCAGTGTTCTGCACTGAAGAGTGTGTACAGAGAATATGTGTTGAATGGAAGGGTGAATGACAGCTAGGCTCTGCAGTCTGACCCCTATATTCTCATCTTGACTTCACTACTCATCACCTGGTGACCTTGAAAAAATTATTTAACTTCTCTGCCTGATTTTCCTTATGTGTAAAATGGGGTAGTTGTGATCCCTCATTACTCTGTTAATGCCTGCCAAGTATTTTTTTAAAGCCTAAGCATGGTGAATTGTCTCTATGTATCAACTTTATTTTATATTTTCAATAGAAAACGTCTCTAGCTCTGTCATAGGTGAGTCCTGAGCACCTGTCAGGTTAAGGCTCCTAATCTGAATTTCTAAGTTTGGCAAAGTGTTTTCTCTGAGAAAGATCCCCCACATTCTGTAAGGAAAGCACTAGGCGTTTTTTCTCCATTCATGTTCAGAGACATCACATAAATCCCAGTCTGGGATGATGCAGAGATAATAGAGACAGAAATGGGAGGAGCTGTACTACAGGGAGTAGGGACAACACAGACAGGAGAGTCCAGAGCCTGGGTTCTGATGCTCCCTCTGCTATGAACTCACAGGAATCCTTGGACAAGACACGGCAGTCTCAGTCATTCCCATCTCTAAGAAAGTAGAGAGCTCTAAGTTTTCTTCTATCATTAGTATTCTAGACACATATAGTTCTCCATGAGGTAACCCACCATTTGAGAAAGATAACGAGGACTTGACTACATCCTGACATTACATAGCTAAAATTAAGAGACCATAAAAATTAACACTGTTTAGGAAAAATCCGTGGGAGGTGCTAATGGGAATCGCTGGGATAAAAGCAAAGATTTGTGCAATAGCTATAGGTATTTTCCATGACAATAACCCCTCATACCATGCTTTTCACAGCTGAGACACCCTTTTCTAATCTCTCAGGAAATAGAAGAGACAAGGTCAACACAAGGGAAAAGAAGTGGCAATAGAAGTGTTCTAGATTATTCATACACATACAGAAATATTACCAAGAAAAACAAAGCTAAAGAAAATCTGGTAAAAGTCCTTATGATTTAGATTCATTGCAAAAATAAGTATTAAATCTTTCTATTTTTCACATACATCAATACAAACTTTTCTAAGAAATTTCATATAAATGATCTCTTTTGACTTCCACAATCCTGCAAAATAGGCAGAGCGAATATTATCCGCTATAGTTTATGGTTGAGAAAGCTGAGCTTCTGAGAAGTTATACACATGCCCAGGTTCACAAAGCTAGTTTGTGATAGAATCAGAGGTCACACCAAGTCTTTCCATCCTAGTTCAAAGCTTTTTTCCATATCTCTAAATAAGCAAGTAATTTTTCAGTGGGTCACTCCCCTTGGGCTTAACTCCTACAGATCCAGGAAGCTGAAGCCTGTGGTCTTATCCCAGGCAGTTTCGGAATCTATCATCCACAGATTATATTCAATGAACCCAGACCCCAGTTGGAGGGATAACCCTTCAATTGCTGGCCATTACCAACAGATAAAGTCCATCTACAGTCTGTCACTGGTTTATGCTTTAAGTCTAATGTCATCCAAACAAGCTTAAGTAACCAACATTCTCTGCTAGAATGTAATCTCCACTAGGCAGGGTTCTTTGCATTGTTCACTGATGAATCCTAATACAGCAGTCACTCAATAACTTTGTAGAATGAACAAACAATCCTTGAATCTTCATACTTCTATGCACTGCTATGCTATTCTCTCCAACAGAATGTCTTGAGCCCTCCCTCACGCATCTTAACCTACATCTAGGGCTAACTATCTTTCAAGTATTAAATCCAGCATCACCTCCCCAACAAGGTTTCCTTGAGTATCCGTCATGGAAATGACTCTATAGCACTTAGTTGCATTCCTGTGTCCATGATACAGTATGGAGGACCCCTGCTATTCAGTTTGATTTTTCTTTTTTGGCCAGGGTTTTTTTCTGAACCCTAAAACAGCATTTTAATTGTTGTGATGTAGAACATAAACAATACTTCCCTTATCCTCTGGGAGAAAAAATGGAAAAGAAAAAAGAAAACAAAGCAAATAGAGTATATTTCCAATTACACTACCTATCTGTCAAAAATGCCTTTTAAAAAAAACAGGTACTTTTTTTTTTAATAGCCTTATATGTCTTTGTTTTTTTTTAACATTTTTATTGGAGTATAATTGCTTTACATTGGCGTGTTGGTTTCTGCTATATAACAAAGTGAATCAGCTATACGTATACATATATCCCCATATCTCCTCTCTCTTAGATCTCCCTCCCACACTACCTATCCCAGCCCTCTAGGTGGTCACAAAGCACCAAGCTGATCTCCCTGTGCTATGTGGCTGTTTCCCACTAGCTATCTATTCTACATTTGGTAGTGTATATATGTCCATGCCACTCTCTCACTTCATCCCATATTACCCTTCCCCCTCCCCGTGTCCTCAAGTCCATTCTCTACGTCTGCGTCTTTATTCCTTTCCTGTCCTTAGGTTCAAGAGAACCATTTTTTGTTAGATTCCATACATATGTGTTAGCATACAATATTTGTTTTCCTCTTTCTGACTTGCTTCAATCTGTATGACAGACTCTAGGTCCATCCACTTCACTCCAAATAACTCAGTTTTTTTTCCTTTTATGGCTGAGTAATATTCCATTGTATATATGTGCCACATCTTCTTTATCCATTCATCTGTCAATGGACACTTAGGTTGCTTCCATGTCCTGGCTATTGTAAATAGTGCTGCAATGAACATTGTGGTACATGACTCTTTTTGAATTATGGTTTTCTCTTGGTATATGCCGCATAGTGGGATTGCTGGGTCGTATGGTAGTTCTATTTTTAGTTTTTTAAGGAACCTCCATGCTGTTCTCCATAGTGGCTGTATTAATTTACATTCCCACCAACAGTGCAAGAGGGTTCCCTTTTCTCCACACCCTCCCCAGCATTTATCGATTTTTTGATGATGGCCATTCTGACCAGTGTGAGGTGATACCTCATTGGAGTTTTGATTTGCATTTCTCTAATGATTAGTGATGTTAAGCATCCTTTCATGTGTTTCTTGGCAATCTGTGTATCTCCTTTGGAGAAATGTCTATTTAGGCCTTCTGCCCATTTTTAGATAGGATTTTTTGGTATTTTTGATATTGAGCTGCATGAGCTGCTTGTATATTTTGGAGATTAATCCTTTGTCAGTTGCTTCATTTGCAAATATTTTTTCCCATTCTGAGGGTAATCTTTTCGTCTTGTTTATGGTTTCCTTTGCTGTGCAAAAGCTTTTAACTTTCATTAGGTCCAATTTGTTTATTTTTACTTCCATTTCTCTAGGACATGGTTCAAAAGGATCTTGCTGTAATTTAAGTCATAAAGTGTTCTGCCTATGTTTTCCTCTAAGAGTTTTATAGTGTCTGGCCTTACATTTAGGTCTTTAATCCATTTTGAGTTTATTATCATGTATGGTGTTAGGGAGTGTTCTAATTTCACTCTTTTACATGTAGCTGTCCAGTTTTCCCAGCACCACTTATTGAAGAGGCTGTCTTTTTCCATTGTATATTCTTGCCTCCTTTGTCAAAGATAAGGTGACCACATGTGCATGGGTTTATCTCTGAGCTTTCTATACTGTTCCATTGATCTATATTTCTGTTTTTGGGCCAGTACCTTATTGTCTTGGTTACTGTTGCTTTGTAGTATAGTCTGACATCAGGGAGCCTGATTCCTCCAGCTCCATTTTTCTTTCTCAAGATTGCTTCCACTATTCAGGGTCTTTTGTGTTTGCATACAAATTGTGAAATTTTTTGTTCTAGTTCTGTGAAAAATGCCAGTGGTAGTTTGATAGGGATTGCATTGAATCTGTAGATTGCTTTGGGTAGTAGAGTCATTTTCACAATGTTGATTCTTCCAATCCAAGGACATGGTATATCTCTCCATCTGTTGGTATCATCTTTAACTTCTTTCATCAGGGTCTTATAGTTTTCTGCATACAGGTCGTTGGTCTCCTAAGGTAGGTTTATTCCTATTTATTCTTTTCATTGCAATGGTAAATGGGAGTTTTTCCTTAATTTCTCTTTCAGATTTTTCATCCTTAGTGTATAGGAATGCAAGAGATTTCTTTGCATTAATTTTGTACCCTGCTACTTTACCAAATTCATTGATTAGCTCTAATAGTTTTTTGGTAGCATATTTCGGACTCTCTATGTATAGTATCATGCCATCTGCAAACAGTCACAGTTTTACTTCTTCTTTTCTGTTTTGGATTCCTTTTATTTCTTTTTCTTCTCTGTTTGCTGTGGCTAAAACTTCGAAAACTATGTTGAATAATAGTGGTGAGGGTGGGCAACCTTGTCTTGTTCCTGATCTTACTGGAAATGGTTTCAGTTTTTCACCATTGAGAACGATATTGGCTGTGGGTTTGTCGTATACGGCCTTTATTATGTTGAGGTAAGTTCCCTCTATGCCTACTTTCTGGAAGGTTTTTATCATAAATGGGTGTTGAATTTTGTTGAAAGCTTTTTCTGCATGTATTGAGATTATCGTGTGGTTTTTATCCGTCAGTTTGTTAATATGGTGTATCACATTGATTGATTTGTGTATATTGAATAATCCTTGCATTCCTGGGATAAACCCCACTTGATCATGGTGTATGATCCTTTTAATGTGCTGTTGGATTCTGTTTGCTAGTTTTTTGTTGAGGATTTTTGCGTCTATGTTCTTCAGTGATATTGGCCTGTAGTTTTCTTTCTTTTTGACATCTTTGTCTGATTTGGGTATCAGGGTGATGGTGGCCTCGTAGAACTACTTTAGGAGTGTTCCTCCCTCTGCTATGTTTTGGAAGAGTTTGAGAAGGATAGGTGTTAGCTCTTCTCTAAATGTTTGATAAAATTCACATGTGAAGCCATCTGGTTCTGGACTTTTGTTTGTCAGAGGAGTTTTAAACACAGTTTCAATTTCAGTGCTTGTGATTGGTCTGTTTATAATTTCTATTTCTTCCTGGTTCAGTCTTGGAAGAATATGTACATTTCTTCCAGGTTGTCCATTTTATTGGCATATAGTTGCTTGTAGTAATCTCTCATGACCCTTTGTATTTCTGCAGTGTCAGTTGTTACTTCTCCTTTTTCATTTCTAATTCTGTTGATTTGAGTCTTCTCCCTTTTTTTCTTGATGAGTCTGGCTAATGGTTTATCAATTTTGTTTATCTTCTTAGAGAACTAGCTTTTAGTTTTATTGACCTTTGCTATTGTTTCCTTCATTTTCCTTTTCTTTTATTTCTGATCTGATCTTTATGATTTCCTTCCTTCTGCTAACTTTGGGAGTTTTTTTTCGTTGTTTTTCTTTTTCCTCTAATTGCTTTAGGTTGCTTATTTGAGATTTTTCTTGTTTTTGAGGTAGGATTGTATTGCTATAAATGTCCCTCTTAGAACTGCTTTTGCTGCACCCCATAGGTTTTGGGTCGTCGTGTTTTCATTGTCATTTGTTTCTAGGTATTATTTGATTTCCTCTTTGATTTCTTCAGTGATCTCTTTGTTATTTAGTAGTGTATTGTTTAACCTCCATGTGTTGGTATTTTTTACAGTTTTTTTCCTCTCATTGATATCTAGTCTCATAGCATTGTGGTCAGAAAAGATACTTGATATGATTTCAGTTTCCTTAAATTTACCAAGGCTTGATTTGTGACCCAAGATATCTATTCTGGCGAATGTTCCATGAGCACTTGAGAAAAAAACGTATTCTGTGGTTTTAGGATGGAATGTCCTATAAATATCAATTAAGTCCATGTTGTTTAATGTGTCACTTAAAGCTTGTGTTTCCTTATTTATTTTCATTTTGGATGATCTGTCCATTGGTGAAAGTGGGGTGTTAAAGTTCCCTACTATTATTGTGATACTGTTAATTTCCCCTATGGCTGTTAGCATTTGCCTTATGTATTGAGGTGCTCCCATGTTGGGTGCATAAATATTTGCAATTGTTATATCTTCTGCTTGGATTGATGCCTTGATCATTATGTAGTGTCCTTCCTTGGCTCTTGTAATAGTCTTTATTTTAAAGACTATTTTGTCTGGTATGAATATTGCTACTCTAGCTTTCTTCTGATTTCCATTTGCATGGAATATCTTTTTCCATCCCCTCACTTTCAGTCTGTATGTGTCCCTAGGTCTGAAGTGGGTCTCTTGTAGACAGCATATATATGGGTCTTGTTTTTGTATCCATTCAGCCAGGCTATGTCTTTTGGTTGAAGCATTTAATCCATTTACATTTAAGGTAATTATTGATATGTATGTTCCTATTCCGATTTTCCTAATTGTTTTGGGTTTGTTATTGTAGGTGTTTTCCTTCTCTTGTATTTCTTGCCTAGAAAATTTCCTTCAGGATTTGTTTTAAAGCTGGTTTTGTGGTGCTGAATCCTCTGAGCTTTTGCTTGTCTGTGAAGGTTTTAATTTCTGCATTGAATCTGAATGATATCTTTGCTGGGTAGAGTAATCTTTGTGGTAGGTTTTCCCCTTTCATCACTTTAAGTATGTCCTGCCACTCCCTTCTGGCCTGCAGAGTTTCTGCTGAAAGATTAGCTGTTAACCTTATGGGAATTCCCTTGTATGTTATTTGTTGCTTTTCCCTTGCTACTTTTAATATTTTTTCTTTGTATTTAATTTTTGATAGTTTGATTAATATATGTCTTGACATGTTTCTCCTTGGATTTATCCTGTATGGGACTCTCTGTGCTTCCTGGACTTGATTGACTATTTCCTTTCCCGTGTTAGGGAAGTTTTCAACTATAACCTCTTCAAATATTTTCTCAGACCCTTTCTTTTTCTTTTTTTTCTTCTGGGAACTGTATAATTTGAATGTTGCTGCATTTAATGTTGTCCCAGATGTCTCTGAGACTGTCCTCAATTCTTTTCATTCTTCTTTCTTTATTCTGCTCTGCGGTAGTTATTTCCGCTATTTTATCTTCCAGGTCACTTATCCGTTCTTCTGCCTCAGTTATTCTGCTATTGATCCCTTCTAGAGAATTTTTAATTTCATTTATTGTGTTGTTCATCATTGTTTGTTTGCTCTTTAGTTCTTCTAGGTCCTTTTTAAACATTTCTTGTATTTTCTCCATTCTATTCCATGATTTTGGATCATCTTTACTATCATTACTCTGAATTCTTTTTCAGGTAGACTGCCTATTTCCTCTTCATTTGCTTAGTCTGGTGGGTTTTTACCTTGTTCCTTCATCTGCTGCGTACTTCTCTGTCTTCTCATTTTGCTTAACTGACTGTGTTTGGGGTCTCCTTTTCATAGGCTGCAGGTTTGTAGTTCCTATTGTTTTTGGTGTCTGCCCCAGTCAGTAAAGTTGGTTCAGTGGCTTGTGTAGGCTTCCTGGTGGAGGGGACTGGTGCCTGTGTTCTGGTGGGTGGGGCTGGATCTTGTCTTTGTGGTGGGCTGGGCCATGTCTGGTGTGTTTTGGGGTGTCTGTGAACTTAGTATTATTTTAGTCAGCCTCTCTGCTAATGGGTGGGGTTATGTTCCTCTCTTGCTAGTTGTTTGGCATGGGGCATCCAGCACTGGAGCTTGCTGGTTGTTGAGTGGAGCTGGGTCTTAGTGTTGAGATGGAGATCTTTGAGAGAGCTCTTGCCGACTGATATTCTGTGGGGCTGGGATGTCTCTGGTGGTCCAATGTCCAGAACTCGGGTCTCCCATCTCAGAGGTTCAGTCCTGACACCAGGCCAGAGCACCAAGACACTGTCAGCCACATGGCTCAGAAGAAAAGGGAGAGAAAAAGAAAGAAAAAGAAATACATAAATAATAAAAAGAATAAAATTATTAAAATTAAAAAATTATTAAAATAAAAAAATTTT
>NW_020172364.1:8306817-8326652 GCF_003031525.2 Neophocaena asiaeorientalis asiaeorientalis
GTATTAAAATAAAAAAAATTTAAGTAATTTAAAACAAAAAGCAGAGAGCAAGCAAACCAATAAACAAATCCACCAATAATAAAAAGAGCTAAAAATTATACTAAGATAAACTTAAAAATCAGAAACAGGGCTTCCCTGGTGGCGCAGTGGTTGAGAGTCCGCCTGCCGATGCAGGGGATGCAGGTTCATGCCCCGGTCCGGGAAGATCCCACATGAGTGGGGATTTAATCCACTGCTCCTGAGGCTGCTGGGAGAGATTTCCCTTTCTGTTCTTTGTTCGCACAGCTCCAGGGGTTCAGCTTTGGTTTTGGCCCCGCCTCTGCATGTAGGTTGCCCTCAGGCAACGCTTAGCCCTCAGTCGCCCAGACAGGAAGGGGTTAAAGCAGCAGCTGATTAGGGGGTTCTGGCTCACTCAGGCCGTGGTGGGGTGGGGAGGGAGGGGTATGGAATGCGAGGCGAGCCTGCGATGGCAGAGGCCAACATGACATTGCAACAGCCTGAGGCGCACCCTGTGTTCTCCCGGGGAAGTTGTCCCTGGATCACAGGACCCTGGCAGTGGCGGGCTGCACAGGCTCCCAGGAGGGGAGGTGTGGATAGTGTCCTGTGCTTGCACACAGGCTTCCTGGTGGCTGCAATAGCAGCCTTAGCGTCTCATGCCCATCTCTGGGGTCCACACTGATAGCTGTGGCTCGCGCCTGTCTCTGGAGCTCATTTAGGCAGTGCTCTGAATCCCCTCTCCTCACGCACCCCAAAACATGATCTCTTGACCCTTAGGCAGTTCCAGACCTTTTCCCGGACTCCCTCCCGGCTAGCTGTGGTGCACTAGCCCCCTTCAGGCTATGTTCACGCAGCCAACCCCAGTCCTCTCCCCGGGATCTGACCTCCGAAGCCCGAGCTCGCCTCAGCTCCCGCCCCCTTGTCTGCGGGTGAGCAGACAAGCCTCTCAGGCTGGTGAGTGCTGGTCGGCACCGATCCTCTGTGTGGGAATCTCTCCGCTTTTCCCTCTGCACCCCTGTTGCTGCTGTCTCCTCCGTGGCTCTGAAGCTTCCCCTCCACCCACCCCCTGTCTCCACCAGTGAAGGGGCTTCCTAGTGTGTGGAAACTTTTCCTCCTTCACAGCTCCCTCCTGAGGTGCAGGTCCCGTCCCTATCCTTTTGTCTCTGTTTTTTTCTTTTTTCTTTTGCCCTACCCGGGTACATGGGTAGTTTCTTGCCTTTTGGGAAGTGTGAGGTCTTCTGCCAGCATTCAGCAGGTGTTCTGTATGAGTTGTTCCACATGTAGATGTATTTCTGATGTATTTCTGGGGAGGAAGGTGATGTCCACATCTTATTCCTCCGCCATCTTTAAGGTCCCCCCTCTCCAGGTACTTCTTGACACAAGAAAGATAGAAAGATCATTCTTGCCTTAGAACCCTAAACATTAATTTTTAGGATAGGCATCCATTCTGGTCAGTGTGTACCTTCTGGGTGGTCTGTGCTCATTCTGTATGGGTTGTTAAATTGTTTGTATATATCCTCTTCTTTTATTCATGATCATATATCTCTTGAAAGTTCCTCCTGCATAGTGGCCATTTAATATTAAATATTAATATTAAATTTTCTATCCCAACTCCTAAATAAAGTGCTTAAAACATAGGAAGTGTTTAATAAAAGTTTGGTAGATTATTTTCTAAGTTATAAACACTATGCAAGAAAGAAAAGCAGGTAATATGTTTTGCTTTCTCTGAATGGCTTTCCGTGTAAGGAACTAGAATGGTAAGGAGATATTAGATAGGATATTTAAAATTTATCTTCATATGCATATATAACTTTTTCCTTAAAGGTTACCTTTTCAATCACACTATATGGGCATTAACTGTGGTTCAGTTTCTATTATAGAAGGAAAAGAGCTGTGACAATGGGGTGACAATTTCTAGCTGGGAAACAACTTCTTGGATTAGAAATCTAACCTGCTCTTTCCATCTTCACCTGGATTTCCTCCTGGAGTCTGAAGCTCCACTAACATGTACTCCAGCTTCTCCTTGATTGGCCATTGGCTTGCTAGACATGCTTCCTATTAAGGAAAAAAATGATTTAGTGTCAACAAAGAATACTTTAAGCCCTTAATGTGTACAGAGGTTTTTAGTATACACAGAATTTGTACTTTAAAAAATACAGATGGTCCCTGATTTAATGATGGTTTGACTTAACAGTTTTTTGACTTTTTGATGGTGTGAAAGTGATATGCGTTCAGTAGAAACCATACTTAGGAATTTGAATAGTGACCTTTGACCCAAGCTAGTGATATGTGGTTCAATACTCTCTCTTGATTCTGGACAACAGCAATGAGCCACAGCTCTCAATCAGCCACATGATCAACAGAGTAAACAACCCATACACTGACAACCACTCTGTACCCACACAACCATTCTTTTTTTCACTTTCAGTTCAGTATTCAACAAATTACGAGGTATTCAACACTTTATTATAAAGTAGGCTATGTGTTAGATGATTTTGCCCAAATCAGGCTAAGTGTTCTGAGCATGTTTAAGGCAGGTGAAGCTAAGCTATGATGTTAGGTCGGTTAGTTGTATTGAATGCATTTCCAGCTTACGCTATTTTCAACTTATGATGGGTTTATTAGGACGTAACCCTTTTGTGAGTCAAGGAAGATCTGTATAGCCAGGTTTAAAAAACAGTGTGATCCATATTCCTGTACTTACACCCCAGAAAGTATGATTGTTAACATCTTTTCAAATTTACTACAAACCTATATGTATGTATATGTGTGTGTACATGTCAACCATTCCAACAAAGGTAAAGTCCCCTTTATCTGCCATCTGCAGGTCTATATATCTTTCTCTGTTACTTCCCCGTTACCTTGGGCTAAAAACATTCTGTATCACAAATTTAGATCCGATTAATTTTTATGTCACTTTCCATAGTACAGATATGTATATTTCATAGACACATAATAATCGTAAACACGATCATATCAGCTGCTACCACTTATTGAGGTCTATTTTTACATCCAGATTCTCTACCCTCATACAGTCCTGTAAAGTCAGTGATGGTATTGCCATGTTACAGATGAGGAAACAGAGCTTTGAATATTTGAAATAATTTGACCAAGACCATGCAGAGAGTAAGTAGAAAGACCATGATTGAAACACTGCTTTTTGTACTCTAAAATCTCTGTTCTTTCCTCTGCACCTTGCTGCCTCTTCTAAAATGACTGAATAAAATATGTGGCAATGCTACTGAACTTGGAAATACATATATTTTAAATGTGTTCCAGACTCTATGAGGTGTCTTTAGGAGCAGGATAGATGTGAATAAGACCTGCCCCTTGCCCTTTAGTTGCATATAGTCTAGAGTTTGGAGAGAAAGTAGTGGAAGATACAGAAGCATAAACAAATATCTATAAGGATTTTCAGAGTGAGATTGTGGTATGAACTACTTAGGAGAATCTAGCAAAAAAAGAAACACTTTTGATTGGAGATATCTGAGGCAATGTCAGAAAAGAAGCAACATTTGGGCTATCTTGTGTGGTAAACATCTCAAGCGAAACGATCAAGGCATGACAATATAGGAAGCCAGTTAACAGGTGGTTTCATTAGCCTGGGGACCTGAACGGGAACCTGCAGACCTGCAGTGTCACATTTGTATATAACCAGGAAAAAGAGACCACTGCATCTTCTTCAGGGCTTTTTTTTTTTTTTTTTTTTTTTTGTTTTCTGAAAGGATTACAGAAGTTTAGAAAAAGTCTATTCTCTTGGTACTTTACAGCTTAACCATTTAATAATTGCTAGTGGGGTTAGCCACCCTTTGGGACATTCAGAAAATTTCTCAGTTGCCTCGGGAGTAACTTGCAGTTTTAACACTTTACAGGATATGGGGTGATGAGCGGGAACGCTCTAGTGCCTTGGGGTCAATGCCTTTTGGGGAGTTGTCCATGTAAGGAACGGCACCAAGAAACGGAGGAGAGCTTAAACAAGCTTTATTTGGGATCGCTCCCGGGGGGGGTTCACTGGTCTGAGAGAAAGGGGCCAGAGAAGTCGCGCCCGGGTGTGCGCGCGAACAAAATTTATAGAGGTGGGCGCAGGGGAGGTGCTTGCTGTGTGAAGCAGCCCTTTTTTGGTAATCTCTCGGGTGTTGTGGCAATGTCAGGTGTCGGTTGCGTCAGCCACTTTGGCGGGGGTTCCGTCTGGCTCCCTGGGCCCTTCCCCGGACCTGCTGGCCTTACAGTCCAGTCTTGTGTGCTGAGGCTGGCTGATACAGGAATCATTTGATGTCCATAGAAACACGAGATACTACTGAGAAAATGACAAAATCATAGAGTACTGGCAATGGTGAGCTTATGAGGATACTGTTGCCCAGGTAATTCAAGTCAGTCTCCTAAGGTCTCAGAGCCAGCCAGTGATAATCTGGAGTGACTTCCCAGGTGCTTCTCCACAGCCACAGCAAAACTCTTTCCATCACCCCACGGTAAAAACATTCCTAATTGCTTCTCTGATTTTCCTGTGCAAAGCATGCTCCAGTTTGACTTGAGCTAAGCCATAGTACACTAGCAAGATCCTGAGAGTGAAAATTACTTCCTAGGTTATTCGATGAGGGCAACCTGCCCTCACTGCTCAGGTCTTATGTGGTAAAGAGACAAGTCTGTTCTTTCCCAAACCTCCCTAGTGTTGGTAACCGCACCTGGGCCTCAGGGGAAAGGGCCTCTCCCAGTTATCTGATGAAATTAGCTTGTGCCACCACGCCCATATACTGCTGTTCCTAGAAGATTTTTATTGCAGAGAAGATGACACACAGGAAGGTGACCACTGTGGGCCCAATTGGAAAGACAGTCCCATCAGAGCTAGATAATACCTGCATTCTTCAAAGGCCTTTAAGTATTCATGCTGCTTCAGTGCAGCCAAAGTCTGCCTTGAAAGGAGACCCAGAAAGCTTTTTTGCAGCAAAGTTAATCCCAGTGAAAGCTTCTTCAACTAAAGCAAGCTCTAGGGGTTGAGAAATAGACAAGTGAATTAAGCCATAATGACTCAGCTCCTCTTTCCTCTCTGCCCTGGTCTACCAGCCAGGAATGTGGGGAGGAAATGAGTTAGGTCAAATTTATGCTTGAGCTCTACGAAGCAAAGATCTATCCACGCCTAAGGTGATTTTGCTAAAAAGTGCTATTTCTTTACAGAAAGTCTTCCCTAGCCCCTGGCTCCAGTAAGTAGGAATTTCACATGTATGAGTCTGGGAAGAATGTGAATGGAGAGGAAGGCATGGATGCCTATCAAAAGGCAATTGAGGTGTGGCTAAAGTAGCGGCTTTTGCACTAAAAGAAACTGGGTGATTCACTATGTTAGGTTAGACTCTCTACCATCAGACCCAGAAACAAAAATTCATAATGTACAAGTGATTTATTGACAAAGTGTTCCAACAGAAAATAGTAAGAGAGTCCAGGAAACAGGACAGGGATGAAGAGAATGCCAACCAGGCAAGGGTACCGTGTCAAGCAAAGTCCTGGACTGAGCAACTTCAGCTTGAACTTGAAGTTGAACTCTCGAATATCAAGTTGCCTCAGAGAGGTCCCAAACTAAGGCCAGAGAGCTTGAGTTTCATAATCCTGTACCTATCATCATTGGTAAAGGGCTCTCCAAGGAGTATATAAACTCCAGGCCTCCAGCTATCTGTGTTTTCCAATAAAGGGCTCTTGTAATGCAAGAGCAGTCCTCCAAACACAGCCACAATTTCAAGCTGTTGGAACTGAAATATACCAAAGGCCAGGACATATATTTAAGGAAAAAAATTTTTTTTAATCTGCAAACAAAGGAAAAAAAAAAAACAACACACATTAGCCTGAAGGTATCTATGCCTTAGCGCAATAGTATCCTACCAGCTACATTTCCCCAAAGTTTTCTTTTGACTTGGAGATCTGTGTTCAAGAGAGTTACCTTCATTTACTAATTTATAGGCACTGTGCTAATGCATTTTATGGTACCATGTTTGTTACCACATATATTATATAATATAGCAAGACCATTGGAGCTTAGCAGTCCCAGGTTTAAATCTTGATTTGTTCATGAACTAGCTGAGTAAATTTATGAAAGTTACTTTACCTCTGTGTGACTCAAGGAAGTGGTTGTGAAGAATAAATGAAATAACCAAGTACGACTTTTTTTTTGGCGGTACGCGGGCCACTCACTGCTGTGGCCTCTCCCGTTGCGGACGCGCAGGCCCAGCGGCCATGGCTCACGGGCCCAGCCGCTCCGCGGCATGTGGGATCTTCCCGGACCGGGGCACGAACCCGTGTCCCCTGCATCGGCAGGCGGACTCTCAACCACTGCGCCACCAGGGAAGCCCCCAAGTATGACTTTTAATAACCTGGTCATGGCACATGGGTAAAGTCTCAATGAATATTGGTTTTTAACAAAAATGATAATAGCAATAATAATATTTTTCTTTATTTATTCATTTACACAACAAATATTTATCAAGCACCTATGAGGTATCAGAGCCACCTCTAGGCCAAGAATTACAAAGGTGTTAGACAAAGATTATGCCCTCACAGAGCTTACATTCTGGTAAGAGAAACAAATAATCACACAGACAAGTAACTAATGCAATATCAGTTACTGATAAATGCAATAAAGAAAACTGCAGCAGGGCATAAAGTAAAGAAGAGTAGTGGAGTGGGAGATGGAGATTATCACTACATGTGATGGTCAAGGAACACCCTCTGGGAAGAACAGCTGAGCAGAGACCTGAATGTGTTAAAGGGGTGAGCCACGGAAAGAGCCAAGGAGCAGTGTTCTGGGAAGAGATCATAGTAAGAGCACAGGAGGAGAATATACTTAGCATGTTAAAGAAATAAGAAGAATCCAATGTGGCGACAGTAGAATGAAGCAGGCCAAGAGTACTAGGAAATAGAGCCAGAGACAGTGGCAAGGACCAGACCAGATCACGTAGAGCCAAGTAACCCATGGTAAGGAGAGTGACTTTTTTTTTTTTTTTTTTTTTTTTTTTTTTTTGGGAGGGGGCCTCATCAGGCACTGCGCCACCAGGGAAGCCCAGGAGAGTGACTTTTATTTAATCTGACTGTGATAGGAAATCACAGGGTCACAGTGACATAGACGGTGACAAACCTGAATTATGTTTGTAAAAGACTTCTATTTTCCTCATGTGCCCCTGAAGGGCACAAGAGCGTCTATGCAAATCACTTCCTAGCAACAGCCCTGGATCTCACACAATCCCCAAGCTCAATGGGCAAACTAATCTCTAATAGCAAACACGAGCTACCCATTTATTCATGTCCCTATGTTGTCTTTTGGAAAATAATAGTAATGCTGTCCAACATTTACAAAGAAATTCTCCATAAGTAATCTCTAATATAAAGCTATGGCTGCCGATGCACCATCAGAGTATCTTTAACCTTTAGTTCCTCCTATTTTGCTTGTTTCCAGTTTGTATCTTTAGCTTTTCTGCCTTTTTGGAGTATAGTCTCTCACATCAAAATAACTCCTTTAGGTTGATCTTATGGAACAAGCCTGCCTGACTTGCTAGAAGCAAAATTATACACCGTTAGAAATTAATTTTTTGATATATTCTGTTTCACAGGACGTTATTCCATTCACATACCTCTGATGGCTCCTCACTGACTACAGATTGAAGTTCAGTCCTTAGCTGAGTGTTCCACTCCTTCTCTTCCTGAACCGGGCAGACTTCTCCAACGTGCCTCAGCTAACTACGTTCTTACACAAGGAATCACCTGCCATCATACAATTCTTCTCCACTGTCTTTCAAAGATAACATGCACAGTTTTACTGCCTCATCATTGTTTATTTCTTTTATTTGTCTAAGTATAAAGCTTCTCTCAATGCCAAGTTTTAGTCCCACCTCTGTGTGGGTCTTCCATGACAATCCTTCACTGATCATTCCCTCATTCTGAACTACTTCTACAGTTGCTAAACTTTGCATATGATCCCTTGGATTATTACCGATCTTTTGAAGAACACATTTATCTCTACGGGCCATCTGTGAACTTATTCAAGGTTGGGATCACATCTCTGTACTCCAGGCACTCTGCCTATTATACCTGACTTTCCCATCAGATTCATCATTGTTAAATCCTGCTGAGTTCACATGTCTGTTTACCCCCAGCACACCTACTTTTGTACTTTTTTTTTGTTTTTACTGAATTGTGCAAGACATTGATCTATCTTTATTTTTATGAAACCTTAACTTAATCTCTATTCCAAGCTCCCCTTTTGCATTATGAAAGCAGTCTCAGTCTCTTCAGGCTTTTTCCTTTCTTTGCCTGATGTTTAGTTTAAGTTGTGTTTGGGGAAGCTCAAGTATATTCAGTCATCTGTCCCCTCAGATATCCACTAAGAATTACATGACATGACCCTATTTGGTCCTTAGATGCGGTGTCATTTCTGAAAGGTTGCTTTCTCCTATGCCAATGCCCATCCCAGGCCTGAGCTCTCTCCTTGCTAGTTTCAGAAGCATGGTAATTTCTCTGATGCTATTCAGGGCCCCACCTGCCTAGACTCACACGTAATGTCCATTCTGAAGTCTTGCTACTTTCTCAGGGACCCGTTCTTACAGCAGGAAACACAGCTCTTCTCTGCAGTGCCCACCAACGCCTATCTTCTCATCATTAGATATGATGGTCAAGGGAAGCCTCTCAGGGAAGAACAATTGAACAGAGACTTGAATGAGTTGAAAGAGTGAACCATGAAAAGATCTGAGAAGTAATGTTCTGGGAAGAGGCCACAGTAAGAGCAAAGGCCCTGGATGAGAATACACTCTTCATCTCTGAGTGAGGAAATCTTTGGTCTGGAGGAAGCCAAGTCACATCTTCTTTCCAATATTTTGTCTCTTCCCCAATTCTCTAAGTTGCCTTTAGAGATGTATAACCAAAATCCAGGAAAACATTAGCAAGTCACTTTCTAATTCTGCCTTGAAACTTCTCTATCTTAAGGCAATAAGGCTAGAACAACTTTTGTTTTGATTAGGCAGTTGTGTGGACATATAGATAAATTGCCAGGAAAAATAATGATCATGGGTATAAAATAATATCCTATCATAATTATTTTAGTAACTAGCATAAACTTCTTCTTTTCCACCTGATTCATCAACTTGGGAGACAATTTAGACCCTTTCCTCTTACCCATCTCCATTGGTCTTATTGTACATGAAACCAAAGCCAAAGATAACTCTTCGGCCTAAAATTAGGTCCAGTAATAACCAGGTCCAGAAGATTCTGCTTGAAAAAAATAGAATGGATAAACAAATGAAAAAATTCAAAGTAGATGGGGATAAACTATACACAAGGAAGAGATAATGTGTTCTTGATGTTCAGGTAAAGAAGAAATCAATTCCACTTTATGGTCTCTTGTCTTCCCTAAGCTTCACCCAACTGACTACATATACTAGATATCATGATAATGACAATAGTCATAGTATCCATTTGAAGATCAACTATAATTTTCTTTGTTTTCTTAAAACAGGAATTTGGGGCTTCCCTGGTGGCGCAGTGGTTGAGTCCACCTGCCAATGCAGGAGACACGGGTTCGTGCCCTGGTCCGGGAAGATCCCACATGCCTAGGAGCGGCTGAGCCTGTGAGCCATGGCCGCTGAGCCTGCGCGTCCAGAGCCTGTACTCCGCAACGGGAGAGGCCACAACGGTGAGAGGCCCGCATACCGCAAAAAAAAAAAACAACCAGGAATTTGATGTTGTTTGGAATAAACAGAATTTCTTCTTTCCCAAAGCCCACTGCATGTAGTTATGCAGTGAACGTGGGCACAACTTCCAAAGTTGTGACCTTTACTGTAGATATCATATACTTGTATGTTTGTGACAACAACTGTAGTGAGCTGGGGAAAAAAAGTGTTTTGTTGTAACAAAACCAGCATATGATGACAATTTCCCAACAGAAAGAAGTAAAGGGTCTTGGGTAAAGGACAACATTTTATAATTTACACAGTTGCCATAAAGGCTAGGGGCTCTCTAATTTGCTCCTCAAAGTTTTGCTTTTAAAAACCACCTGAGCTCTTGATTTCATTCATACCAGTAGGCTTTAGGAATACACCAAGAGCCACCATTTAGTTTAAAGAAAAAAAAGGCAACAGACAGCCAAGACCCCTAGACCTTTTCTCTCCTTCCACAATCATATATTAATGTATGCAAAACACGATAGTAGGGACCCACCTAGAAGGAGCCAAAGTATGATTACAGAAGTGCTTTAGACTTAGCCATCACCCTCAGAAAATTCACAATCGAATTTATGAAATAACACAGAGACCAATAGAGTACGATGTGATGAGAGACATAACTAGTACAAAGTGTTGAGGAAGCACCAAGAAGGAAATAACTAACTCTGCCTTAGGGGATGGGAGAGAGCTTCAGTGAGGAAGCCACATTTGAGCTGAATACTATAGAATTAGTGGGGACTTCCCAGGCAGAAAAGGGAGGGAATACTTCCCAGAAAAAGGAAATTGCACATACCTATTTCAGGAAAGTGAATGACTCTGTTACAAAATATTAACTGAGGCTGGACCTTGGGGTGCAAGGGGTGTGGAGGAGAGTAATGAAAGACAAATCAGGCAAGGCTGGTTGAGGACTGGGAAAATCGTGGAGGGCCCCGTCTGCTAGGACTTTGAATTTTATATGAACATGGAGCAGAGAATTGCAACCACGTAAAGGAGAACCTTCAGAAGCTGGTGAGAAGAGTGAGGCACTTTAGAAGCTGAGTTTTAGACATTTCTGACAGCACTGTGGATGTGGACTGGAGGAAATCAGAGGCCTAGTGGAATTGCTAGTCCAGGTAGGAAAAAGACAAACCTAATTTCAGGAACCACTTAGGAACCTCTGGCCATGCAGGGCATGATGGAAAAGCCCTAACAGAGTCAGAATCTGACTCTGACTCTAGTTCTGTCCATGGCACCAAACAGTTCATGCTACTAGTTCCCGGTATGCCACCTACTCCTAAAGCCCACCAAGAGCACAGGTATTCATTTACAATCGCTTTATGATATGGCTCTCATAGAATTTTGCTTCTTTTTTTCAGGGCATTTTTCTCATGTTTGGAATTATTCTGTCATATGTGTGATTATTTGACAACTGTTGGATGATCCTCACTAGACTCTAATCTCTGAATGATCAAGAATTGTGTCTGCATTTTGCTCATCACTGTCTCTGGAGGCTAGTAGAGAAACTGACGTAGAGTAGATGCTCAGTAAATGTTTGTTGAAAGAATGTTGACTGAAATATTGAGAAACAGTTGAGGTGATGACATTCTGCTTGGGAAATGTTTAGCTTTGCTTGCTTTTCAAAATGACAAACAAAAATTCAATCTGTGATTTAATTACTATATAATTAAATTTTTTGACCCTTTATATCAAATTTGCTCTCCAACACTACATGTGAACACTAATTCTGTAAGCTATATTCCAGATCTGAAATTCACTTGAAATGGGAACCAAATTTGATCACATTTTTTTATTTTATGGACTTTAAATTCCCAAAATAAAATAATACCGACTGCTTAGCCTGGATTTAATGATTAGTATTTCTCTTTCTTTCTCTCTCTTTCTTCTTTCTTTCTTTCTTTCTTTCTTTCTTTTTTCTTTCTTTCTTTAATGGTTGCAATAGTTGGTCTGGGATCAATTTTAAATATATCTTGTGTGTAAATGCTGATAAGCTTGTCAGGACGACCACGGTTGCCTGAGTTATGCTTTGAAGGACATTATGTATACCATACTGGGGTTATTATTCATGGAAGCAACTGCTTAGGATCTCTGTTTTCTCTCAGGGAGCTAATGCTCTGGAAAGGATTCCCAGCACAACAGTTTTGATCAGTGCTTGAGAGCACAGTTTCATTTTTATATAGTAACTTAACTGTTAAGATTGCTGGTGGACTGGGTTAGCTAAGAGGAAGACAGCTTTTAACTGTTCCCTACCTTAACTAGAGGTGTCAGATCTCATATTAAGATGTGAAAGCTTCAAGAACACTGCAGTGAACACCAATTCAGAACTCATGGTGTAGTTTAGGAATTAAGATCCTTGGAGTGGCTATGAAAGAAGATCCTAAATTTAAAAGATTTGCTCTTGCTAGCTTTCAACTTAAGTCAATGAATTAAGTCAACCTGTATATCATAGAAGTGCCAAAATGCTGCATCTGGTTAAGGGGTGGCAGGTAGGAAGAGTTTGCTTCATTTGCCTTGTTTACCCACCCTGCCTGTAGTCATGTAGACTGAAAAAAATTGTAACATTTAGTTTCCATCATATGCCCCTGGAACTCAGTGCACTTTATGGAACAACTATCGCCCTGTAATCCCATACATCCCATATATACATGGGGGGGAGTTTTATAATTTAAAAATGAAGATTTATCTAAGCTAGGTAGCATGGTATAAAAAATGGAAACCTCACTGATTTCTAAACTTTCTACAGTAAGCTACACAAATATCTTTTTTTTTTTTTTTTTTAATGCCTTAGTTCAGACTCTTTCATGTCTCCCCTGGGCTATTACAATGCCTTTTCTTTTCTTTTTCCAAATCTATTTATTCATTTATTTTTATTCATCTGTTTTTTTGGCTGCGTTTGGTCTTCACCGCTGCACGCAGGCTTTCTCTAGCTGCGAGGAGCGGGGGCCACTCTTTGTTTTGGTGTGCAGGCTTCTCATTGTGGTGACTTCTCGTTGCACAGCACAGGCTCTAGACATGCGGGCCTCAGCAGTTGTGGCACGTGGGCTCAGCAGCTGTGGCTCATGGGCTCCAGAGCACAGGCTCAGTAGTTGTGGTGCATGGGCTTAGTTGCTCCACAGCATGTGGGATCCTCCCAGACCAGGGCTCAAACCCATGTCCCCTGCAATGGCAGGCGGACTCCCAACCACTGTGCCACCAGGGAAGTCCCAAAATATCTTCTTAAATTGTTTATATAATGGCACCCCAAAAATGTCAGGGTCAGGTGGGCCCTTACACACTTTAGAATGTCATGTAGTCTCCATAATTGCATATCTTGAGTAATGTGGTTCAATTTTTTATGTGTCCATATAGTGTGAAACTTGATTTACAGAAGGCCTAGATTCTATTACCTCTTCTCCACTTTACCAATTAGTAACTTCATATTTAACATGACCAGTCCTTACTGTCATTGCAATACATTTTGCATTTATATTTTGACAGGTTAAGGTCCATGATACAAAATTATTTGGAACCCAGCTGAGGGAGGCCAGGCAGCCAGCTGGAGTTAATTATATATGTCCTGAAATAAGCCTGGCCACAAGTTGGTCAAAACCTTGCACCGTTTTGAATCTTACCACAAAACTGTCTGGTTGAGCTTTGAGAATAAAACAAATTTTATTGTAATTGCTACTGAGGGAATATTTTTTCTGATTGTTCCTCATGCTATTTTGACTTTATCCTGCCCATAAAATGATTCCAACTATCTCAGCTATTTCAAGGGCTTTACATTTTGAAGAGGAAATTTTATTGCTCTTTAAGGGTGATTTTGTAAGTATTGCTGTTGTTTCTCCTAATTCTTATGGCTACAGGAAGGTTTTAATTCCAGAAACAAATAAAGCCAGCACTGTATGCAAAAAAAAAGGGAAATTATGAAAGCCATAAGAAAAGAAAATGATACTGAAAAACAATGAAGAATAAAGCTTATAATCTAAAATTATATACCAAGGGAAAATATCTTTCAAAAGTAAACATAAAATAGAGACATTTTCAAATAAATAGTGAGAAGATTCACTGGCATCAGACAGGGACTAAATGATATACTAAAAGGTATCCTTTGAGTAGAAGGAAAATGACCCTAAACAGAAATGCAAGAAGGAAATTATCTTACAGAAATGTAAATAGGAAAAAGTAATCACTGGAAAGTAAGTAAATAGAAATGAATATTGATGATATAAGCAATACTGGTAATATAATGTGAGGTTTTAAATATATGTATAATTAAAACACTCAACAATAATAACATAAAAGGCTGAATGGGGAAAATAGAATTTAATTGTCCCTAATTCCTCACATTTTTCTGAGAGATGGACAGAGTGCTAGTATAGAGTAGGCGCTAATAATTCCAAGATTTATGCTGTAACCCTTAGAAGAAGAGAAAAATAATTTATAACTAATAAGCTAATAGGTGGGAAAATGGAATAATAATTTAAAAAATGATTAATAAAAAGAAGACAACAAAAGAGGAAAAAAGAGGAACAGATTGGGCAAACAAAAAACAAATAGAAAGATAGGTTTAAACTTAAAAATATCAGTGATAAATTATCTGTAAACAGACTACATATTTCAGATTTGATAAAAATAAAAATGCACATTCAATTTATGGGTCACACCATAAACATAAATCTGTAGAGAAGTTAAAAATAAAGGAGTTGAAAAAGATATTAACCAAAATTTACCAAGTGTTATTCTATTAACCTCAGGCAAAGTAGGCATTAAGGCAAAAAGCATTATTAGAAATAATAAGAAATAAAAATTGTAACAATTATAATTCTGCCTGTACTTAATAACACAGTCTTAATATATAGAGTAAAATTTGATATAACTACAGTCAAGGTGAGAGATTTTAAACTTTCTCTAAATAACTGATAGGAAAAGCAGACAAAAGTCAGTACACACAGAGAAGATTTGAACTATATAATTAACAAACTTGATCTTAATGTTCCAAAGTATTAAAATAATAGAGTATGTTTACTAGAAAAATATAATATAGCATACTTACAAAAATAATGTAAAAAATCTCAAATGTTTGCATATTAACCAATATACTTCTAAAATAATCCATGGGTCAATGAATAAATTACAATGTAAATTACAAAATACTTTCAATGGCATACAGAAAAATGTGGCATATGAAAACTTGTATTATGCAGCTAAAACTGAGGTAAAAGAAAAACTTTTGACTCTACAGGCATGGCATGTATTGATACTAGAAAAGGAAAGTTGTATATTATATTCATTTGTATAAATATACAAATGAAAACTTAAATCATAATATGAAAATAACATTATTGAATATAACATTATAGTAAACAGAAAGAGAACAGAAAGAAGATAAGTTCAGAGTACAAATTAACAAATAAAACCCAAAAGTACAATAGAGAATATTAAAAAGCTGAAAAAAATTAATGAAATGATAAACATTATAGCAAGATTGATCAAGAATACAAGAAAGGACAAATGACCAGAATTAGGGAGAAAAATGAGACATCATTATTGATACAGATATTAGATAATAAGAGAGTGTTAAGAAAAAATTTTGACCAATAAATTTGCAAACTAAATAAAATGAACAAACTCATGAGATCATAATTTACCAAAACAGACACAGAAAGAAAGAGAAAATCTAAATAGTCCAATATCTGATTCTTAAAAAAGAGATTGTAATTTTAAAACATCTCACAAAAAAAGCTTGCCAGGCACAAATGGCTTCAGAAGTAAAAGTTCTCAAACATTTGTAAAAGGAGGAACATCACAGAAAGAACAAACGAAGGCAAAATAAAACATTTTTCTTTTTCTTAATTGATCTAAAAGATAACCATTTGCTGAACATATAAGAAAAACAATGTATTGGGTAGTTATAGCATATAGATAAGTGAAATGGATGACAACAATGCCATCAGAAATAGAAGGGAGGAACTAAGAATCGTCTGTTATAAAATACCTGCATTACATGTAAGTGGTATAGTGTTGTTTAGACAGTGGACTTTGATTAACTTGAAATGGATATTGCAAACAATAGGGTGATCATTAAATAATTTAGAATAAGTATAATAGATCTGCTAAGAGAGGAGATAAATGCCATCTTATAAAATAATTAACCAGGAAAAGTTTTAATTAAACTAAATCAGAAAAGAGGGAAAAAAGAAACAAAGATCAATCCAACTATGTCAATAATCACTTTAAATGTGAATGGTCTAAACACATTGAAGAGAATAAAATGTCAGAGTGAATAAAAACAAAGAGGACGCAAGAGTACATTGTTTTTACAAGAAACTCATTTTAAATATAAAGACTCAAATAGGTTATTAAGTAAAGACATACCATGCTAACTATAATCAAAAGAAAGCTAGAGTAATTTTATTAACTTCAGACAAAGCAGACTTCAGAACAAGGAAGAACAGAGTAGGAAGACTAAAATCAATAGAAGAGAATAGAGGCCAGAAATAGACCCATACAAATATAGTCAACTGACAAATGTACAAAACCAATTCCATAGTGAAAGGATAGCTTTTCAATAAATGGTACTGGATGTCCATATGCAAAAAAAAAAAAAAGTAAGGAAAATAAAAATTAACCTAGCTAGAACTTACACCTTTCACAAAAATTAAGTCAAAATGAATCATAGACCAAAATGTAAAATGCAGAACTATAAAACCTTTAGAAAAAGAACAGGAGAAAATCCATGTGATGGATTTTTAGATACAACCCCACATGTACAATCCATGAAATAAAATTTTAAAAATCATCAATTGGTCAATCCCAATCTCCCAATTCATCCCACCCCCCCATCTCCCTTGATATCCATACATTTGTTCTCTACGTCTTTGTCTCTAGTTTTGCTTTGTAAATAAGATCGACTATGCCAATTTTTTCAGATTCCACATATATGCATTAATATACGATATTTGCTTTTCTCTTTCTGACTCACTTCACTCTGTGTGACACTCTCTAGGTCCATCCACATCTCTACAAATGACCCAATTTCATTCCTTTTTATGATTGAGTAATATTCCATTGTATATATGTACCACACCTTCTTTATCCATTCCTCTGTTGTTGGACATTTAGGTTGCTTCCATGTCCTGTCTTTTGTAAATGGTACTTCAATGAACATTGGGGGTGCCTGTGTCTTTTTGAATTATGGTTTTCTCTGGGTATATGCCAGATTGCTGGGTCATGTTGGGGTTGATATATATACACTACTTATACTATGTATAAAACACACAACTAATGAGAACCTACGGTATAGCATATGGAACTCTACTCAGTGCTCTGTGGTGACCTAAATGAGAAGAAAATCCAAAAAAGGGGGGATATACATATAAGTATAGCTGATTCACTTTGCAGTGCAGTATAAAGTAACACAGTATTGTAAAGCAACTATACTTCAATAAAAAAAATCAATTGAGCTTTATTAAAATTAAAAGCTTCTCTTTTGAAGATAATGTTAAGAGAATGAAATACAAGCCACAGATTTAGATAAAATTCTTGTAAAACACATAACTGATAAAGGGCTTATATCCAAAATGTACAGAGATCTCTTAAAAATCAACAATAAGAAAACAAACAAGCCAATAGAAATGAGCAAAGGATCTGAACAGACACCTCATGGCAAATAATCATGAAAAGACGCTCAACATAATTTGTCATTAGAGACTTTCAAATTAAAACAATGAGATACTACTATGCATCTACTAGAATGGCTGAAAATTTAAAAATTGAAAACAAAACCTGACAATACTGATCACTGCTGCAAATGCAAAGAAATAGGACTTTCATTTAATGCTGGTGGAAATGCAAAATAGTATTTAAAGGTTGGAAGACAGTTTGTTAGGTTCTTACAAGGCTAAACTTATTCTTATAACATGATCCAGCAATTGCACTCCTAGGTTAATACTCAATTGATATGAAGAGTTATACCTACTCCAAAATCTGCACAGAAATATTTATAGCAGCTTTATTCATTTTCACCCATCCTGGAAGCAGCCGAGATGTTCTTCAATAGGTGAGGGGATAAACAAATTGTGATACATCCATGCAATTGATACTATGCAATGATAAAAATAAGTAGCGTATTGAGTCATGAAAAGACATTTAAGAACCTTAAATGTTGGTTGCTATGTGAAAGAAGACAGTCTGAAAAGGCTACATAGTGTATCATTCCAATTATATGATATTCTGAAAAAGGCAAAACTATAGAAAGAATTAAAATATCAGTGGTTGTCAGGGGCTCAGGGAGAGGAGGAGATGGTTGAATAATTGACACATGGATGATTTTTAGGTCAGTGAAACTATCCTGTATGATATTGTGTATATACATAACATCATGTGTTCATCAAAACCCATAGAACTTTATAGTACATAACATAACCCTTAAGGTATGTCAATTTTAAGCAATCACTTAGGAAATTGGAGGATCCCAGGAAGGAGGGTAGACTGTGATGAGGAAATTTAATTGTATTACAACTATATAAAATAACGTCTCAGAAGGGCTTAAGGGAAAAGGTGTTGGGTGAAATTTGGAAATTAGTTGAGTGTGTAAAACTAAAAGCAAAAGGAATTGCACATAAGCATTGTACTCTAGTTAATAACGTTTCCAATGGGAGTAAGGGTATTAATTCCTAAACTGCTATATGTATACTTAAACTGAACAATTAAGTAAGTGAATGGTAGGAGCTGGATTTCTCACTGTTGGCATGAGGGTTTACAGATAAGCAGATTAAGGAGACTAGAGTTATCAACGTTTTGGGTTTTTTTTTTAATTGTTTAATTTTATTTATTTTTTTGTACAGCAGGTTCTTATTAGTCATCAATTTTATACACATCAGTGTATACATGTCAATCCCAATCACCCAATTCATCACACCACCACCACCACCCCCCTGCCACTTTCCCTGCTTTGTGTGCGTACATTTCTTCTCTACATCTGTGTCTCATTTTCTGCCCTGCAAACTGGTTCATCTGTACCATTTTTCTAGGTTCCACATATATGTGTTAATATACGAATTTGTTTTCTCTTTCTGACTTATTTCACTCTGTATGACAGTCTCTAGATCCATCCATGACTCAACAAATGACCCACTTTCGTTCTTTTTCATGGCTGAGTAATATTCCATTGTATATATATGTACCACTTCTTCTTTACCCATTCATCTGTCGATGGGCATTTAGGTTGCTTCCATGACCTGGCTATTGTAAATAGTGCTGCAATGAATATTGGGGTGAATGTGTCTTTTTGAATTATGGTTTTCTCTGGGTATATGCCCTGTAGTAGGATTGCTGGATTATATGGTAGGTCTATTTTTAGTTTTTTAAGTAACCTCCATACTGTTCTCCATAGTGACTGTATCAATTTGCATTCCCACCAACAGTGCAAGAGGGTTTCCTTTTCTCCACACCCTCTCCAGCATTTGTTGTTTGTAGATTTTCTGATGATGCCCATTCTAACTGGTGTGAGATGATACCTCACTGTAGTTTTGATTTGCATTTCTCTAATAATTAGTGATGTTGAGCAGCTTTTCATGTGCTTCTTGGCCATCTGTATGTCTTTGCAGAAATGTCTATTTAGGTCTTCTGCCCATTTTGGGATTAGGTTGCTTGTTTTTTAATATTGAGCTGCATGAGCTGTTTATATATATTGGAGATTAATCCTTTGTCCACTGATTCATTTGCAAATATTTTCTCCCATTCTGAGGGTTGTCTTTTCGTCTTGTTTATGGTTTCCTTTGCTGTGCAAAAGCTTTTAAGTTTCAGTAGGTCCCATTGTTTATTTTTGTTTTTATTTCCATTACTCTAAGAAGTGGATCAAAAAAGATCTTGCTGTGATTTATGTCAAAGAGTGTTCCTCCTATGTTTTCCTCTAAGAGTTTTATAGTGGCCAGTCATACATTTAGGTCTCGAATCCATTTTGAGTTTATTTTTCTGTATGGTGTTAGGGAGTGTTCTAATTTCATTCTTTTACATGTAGCTGCCCAGTTTTCCCAGCACCACTTATTGAAGAGATTGTTTTTTCTCCATTGTATATCCTTGCCTCCTTTGTCATAGATTAGTTGACCATATGTGCATGGGTTTATCTCTGGGCTTTCTATCTTGTTCCATTGATCTATGTTTCTG
>NW_020172364.1:8326949-8340398 GCF_003031525.2 Neophocaena asiaeorientalis asiaeorientalis
GTATCATCTTTAATTTCTTTCATCAGTGTCTTATAGTTTTCTGCATACAGGTGTTTTGTCTCCCGAGGTAGGTTTATTCCTAGGTATTTTATTCTTTTTTTTGCAATGGTAAGTGGAAGTGTTTCCTTAAAATCTCTTTCAGATTTTCCATCATTAGCATATAGGAATGCAGGAGATTTCTGTGCATTAATTTTGTATCCTGCAACTTTACCAAATTCATTGATGAACTCTAGGAGTTTTCTGGTGGCATCTTTAGGATTCTCTATGTATAGTATCATGTCATCTGCAAACAGCGACAGATTTACTTCTTCTTTTCCAATTTGTATTCCTTTTATTTCTTTTTCTTCTCTGAACTTTTGTGTATAATATCTTTGTCTGGTTTTGGTATCAGGGTGATGGTGGCCTCATAGAATGAGTTTGGGAGTGTTCCTTCCTCTGCAATTTTTTGGAAGAGTTTGAGAAGGATGGGTGTTAGCTCTTCTCTAAATGTTTGATAGAATTTACCTGTGAAGCCATCTTGCCCTGGACTTTTGTTTGTTGGAAGATTTTTGATCACAATTTCATTACTTGTGATTAGTCTGTTCATATTTTCTATTTCTTCCTGGTTCAGTCTTGGAAGGTTATGCTTTTCTAAGAATTTGTCCTTTTCTTCCAGGTTGTCCATTTTAATGGCATAGAGTTGCTTGTAGTAGTATCTTAGGATGCTTTGTATTTCTTACAGTGTCTGTTGTAACTTCTCCTTTTTCATTTCTAATTTTATTGATTTGAGTCCTCTCCCTCTTTTACTTGATGAGTCTGGCTAACGGTTTATCAATTTTGTTTATCTTCTCAAAGAACCAGCTTTTCGTTTTATTGATCTTTGCTATTGTTTTTTGTTTGTTTGTTTCTATTTCATTTATTTCTGCTGTGATCTTTATGATTTCTTTCCTTCTGCTAACTTTAGGTTTTGTTTGTTCTTCCTCTAGTTCCTTTAGGTGTAAGGTTAGATTGTTTATTTGAGATTTTTGTTGTTTCTTGAGGTAGACTTGTATAGCTATAAACTTCCCTCTTAGAACTTCTTTTGCTGCATCCCATAGGTTTTGGATCGTCGTGTTTTCATTGTCATTGTCTCTACATATTTTTTGATTTCCTCTTTGATATCTTCAGTGATCTTTGGTTATTTAGTAACATACTGTTTAGCCTCCATGTGTTTGTGTTTTTTACGTTTTTTTCCCTGTAATTAATTTCTAATGTCATAGTGTTGTGGTCAGAAAAGATGCTTGATATGATTTCAGTTTTCTTAAATTTACTGAGGCTTGATTTGTGACTCAAGATGTGATCTATCCTGGAGAGTGCTCCATGCGCACTTGAGAATAAAGTGTAATCTGCTGTTTTTGGATGGAATGTCCTATAAATATCAATTAAATCTATCTGGTCTATTGTGTCATTTAAAGCTTCCGGTTCCCTATTTATTTTCATTTTGGATGATCTGTCCATTGGTATAAGTGAGGTGTTAAATCCCCCACTATTACTGTGTTACTGTCAATTTCCTCCTTTATAGCTGTTAGTAGTTGCCTTATGTATTGAGATGCTCCTATGTTGGGTGAATATACATTTATAATTGTTATATCTTCTTCTTGGATTGATCCCTTGATCATTATGTAGTGTCCTTCCTTGTCTTTTGTAACATTCTTTATTTTAATGTCTATTTTATTTGATATGAGTACTGCTACTACAGCTTTCTTTTGATTTTTATTTGTATGGAATATCTTTTTCCTTTCCCTCACCTTCAGTCTGTATGTGTCCCTGTTTCTGAAGTGGGACTCTGATAGACAGCATATATATGGGTCTTGGTTTTGTATCCATTCAGCAAGCCTGTGTATTTTGGTTGGAGCATTTAATCCATTCACGTTTAAGGTAATTATCAATAGGTATGTTTCCATGACCATTTTATTAATTATTTTGTGTTTGTTTTTGTAGGTCCTTTTCTTCTCTTGTGTTTCCCACTTGGAGAAGTTCCTTTAGCATTTGTTGTAGAGCTGGTTTGGTGGTGCTAGATTCTCTTAGGTTTTGCTTGTCTGTAAAGCTCTTGATTTCTCCATCAAATCTGAGTGAGATCCTTGCCAGGTAGAGTAATCTTGGTTGTAGGTTCTTCTCTTTCATCACTTTAAGTATATCACGCCACTCCCTTCTGACTTGTAGAGTTTCTGCTGAGAAATCAGCTGTTAACCTCATGGGAGTTCCTTTGCATGTTATTTGTCATTTTTCCCTTGCTGCTTTCAATAATTTTTCTTTGTCTTTAATTTTTGCCAATGTGATTACTATGTGTCTCAGAGTGTTTCTCCTTGGGCTTATCCTGTATGGGACTCACTGCCCTTCCTGGACTTGGGTGGCTATTTCCTTTCCCATGTTAGGGAAGCTTTTGCCTATAATCTCTTCAAATTTTTTCTCGAGTCCTTTCTCTTTCTCTTCTCTTTCTGGGATCCCTATAATGTGAATGTTGTTGCCTTTAATGTTGTTCCAGAGGCCTCTTGGGCTGTCTTCATTTCTTTTCATTTTTTTTTTCTTTATTCTGTTCTACAGCAGTGAATTCCACCATTCTATCTTCCAGGTCACTTAACCGTTCTTCTGCCTCAGTTATTCTGCTATTGATTCCTTTTAGTGTAGTTTACATTTTAGTTATTGTATTGTTCATCTTTGTTTGTTTGTTCTTTAATTCTTCTAGGTCTTTGTTAAACATTTCTTGCATGTTCTTCATCTTTGCCTCCATTCTTTTTCCGAGGTCCTGGATCATCTTCACTATCATTATTATGAATTCTTTTACTGGAAGGCTGCCTATCTCCACTTCATTTAGTTGTTTTTCTGGGATTTTATCTTGTTCCTTCATCTGGCTCATAGCCCTCTGCCTTTTCATCTTTCTGTGAATGTGGTTTTTCTTCCACAGGCTGCAGGATTGTAGTTCTTGCTTCTGCTGTCTGCCTTCTGGGGGAGGAGGCTATCTAAGAGGCTTGTGCAATTTTCCTGATAGAAGGGACTGGTGGTGAGTAAAACTGACTGTTGCTCTGGTGGGCAGAGCTCAGTAAAACTTTAATCGGCTTGACTGCTGATGGGTGGGGCTGGGTTCCCTCCCTGTTGGTTGTTTGGCCTGAGGCAACCCAACACTGGAGCCTACCTGGGCTCTTTGGTGGGGCTAATGGCAGACTCTGGGGGGGCTCAAGATAAGGAGTACTTCCCAGAACTTCTGCCAGTGTCCTTGTCCCCACGGTGAGCCACAGCCATCCCCCGTCTCTGCAGGAGACCCTCCAACACTAGCAGGTAGGTCTGGTTCAGTCTCCCTTGGTGTCACTGCTCCCTCCCCTGGGTCCCGATGTGCACACTACTTTGTGTGTGCCCTCCAAGAGTGGAGTTTCTGTTTCCCCCAGTCCTGTCGAAGTCCTGCAATCAAATCCCACTAGGCTTCAAAGTCTGATTCTCTAGGAATTCCGCCTCATGTTGCCAGACCCCCAGGTTGGGAGGCCTGACGTGGGGCTCAGAATCTTCACTCCAGTGGGTGGAATTCTGTGGTATAAGTGTTCTCCAGTCTGTGAGTCACCCACCCAGCAGTTATGGGATTTGATTTCACTGTGATTGCGCCCCTCCTACCATCTCATTGTGGCTTCTTCTTTGTCTTTGGATGTGGGGTATTTTTTTGGTGAGTTCCAGTGTCTTCCTGTTGATGATTGTCCAGCAGCTAGTTGTGATTCTGGTGTTCTCACAAGAGGGAGTGGGAGCACGTCCTTCTATTCTGCCATCTTGGTTCAGGGCTCCTCATACGCTTTCCGTTATCTATGTTTTAACTGATTATATTTGGAGACATCAATATGAACTCAAGTTTAGCTTAAATTATACATATAGTTGTTTACAAATAGAAATACTTACACATATTATATATTCACTGATTAGTATATTCCCTTGTTCTGTCAGCTGATGACATGTACAACTTTTTAGAATGATACAAATTATTGAAACCAACACAAAAGAAAGAGAAAATATGAATAGCCTTATATCTATTAGAGAAATTGAAATAGTAATTTGAAAGTCTCATCCATGTAAAACCCTAGTCCTTATGGCTTCACTATTTTTAAAAGTCCTACACAAATTTTTTCATAAAAAGGAGGAAACATTTGCCTACTCATTTTATGAAGTCAACATTACACTAATACCAAAACCAGACTAAAACACTATCAAAAAAAAAGAAGAATCTGGAAGACCAGTCTTCTTCAGAAATACAGATGCAAAAATTCTTAGCAAAATATTAGCAACTTGAACCAAGCAATATATAAAAACTACATCAAATGGGGCTTTTCCCAGGAATGCAAAGTTGAAGATTACACATTTAATCAATCAGATTCATAATATAAAAAGAATAAATGAGAAAAGATTATCATTAAATAGATACAGATATAACATTGACAATACCCATTCATTATAAAAACTCTCCTCAAATTAGAAATAGAAGACACTTTCTTTAACTTGATGAAGGGCAATTTCCAATGGAAATAGAAAGTAACTTCATACTTAATGGTAAAAAGAGAAATTGACAAAACTGCGCTGGTTGTAAAAAAGGGTTTGAAGAAAACAAGAAAACTTTTTTTTTCTTTTTTTGATTGCTGCCTATGAATTGACACAGTTAACTTCTTTTACAGGTAAGGTCAAATGAGCACTTTATTCACTTCGATGGGAATATGAATTGGTGTAATCTTTTAGGAAAACAACTCCACAACATGTTCAAGGAGCTTTAAAATGATCATACCCTATGACCTAGAATTTTCAATTCCTAGAATCTTCTAGAGAATCTTATCAAATATACAGGTATATATCTAAGTATAAGAAAGGTTACTGAATAATCTTTTTTTCATGGAACCATATATCGAACTTGAATTGAAAATGATGGTAATTAAGATTCCTTTGCTTTCCTTTTAGTGCACACATTTTACCTCCTAATCTATTTAGGAACTCAATTGTTTGCTCCTCCTCCCACAAAGGGAAGACAAAAGAAAGGAAAGACATTCAACTATTTTGTGACCTGTCTTTAAGCTGACAAAGAAAGGAGTTCCCTGTGGGTGACAAGACTAGTCTAGGGAGGCTTACAGCTCGTAGGCAGCTGAACAGAAACAAACAAACAAACAAAAGCTATGCTCCTCAAAGAGTTTCAAGGAGGATAATCTTCTATGAAACTGCCCCATTTTGGAGTAGTTTGGTCAAAATTTTTATCCATTCAGTTCAGTAGAGCATTGATGTGACAAGTGCTAACAAGACACTAAGCTCTAGGTTTTACCAGGTGGACTTTCTCTGTTAGAGATTAGGGTTCTATTCTCTCTGTAGGTTCTTGAGATCATTCCACCCCTCTTCACATTTCATCCCTCTAGGCACAATCTCAACAGAGTGGCTTACGTTTTAAACTAATGCTCTTCTTTCCATCATCTCGGGCTGTTTATAGAGATGCTTACTCTATTAACTAAGAATAACTTTATAATTTTCTAATACCAAGCAATAGATCATATTTTTTTCACACACACACTCATTTTGCAGCATTACTTATTGCTTATTGTGAGGTATAGGCTCAGAGGACCCAGAGAAGATCCTCTGAGGAGTGAAGATTTTTGTTGAGATCTCACCCTAAAGTAACAACAATAAATGCTAGCAATCAAAACAGCCGTTAAAGAGAGACTGGTCAAGCAAATTGTGGTATGACTATATATTTTTCATGCAAAAGTTATATTTATGAGCCAAGACTGAGAAAATTTCACCATTGTTTATAGTAAGTGCTCAAAAACACTTGTCGAATTAATTTGTTTTTCGTGTATCTTATAGTATGGACATAATATATATAAATTTACATGCTGCCTTTTTCCCATTTATCACCATGAACATGCCTATAAGCATTCTTTGAAAACATGACTTTTAAGTGACTGTATAATATTTCATTATACATTAGTAAACAAATTGTGACTAACTATAATAAAATATATCAGGCTTGTCCCAGGATAAAAATATAAATGTTATTTTCCTCAGACTTATTTCACTGTACCATTGTATCCTATGATAAATGTTATCAAAAGAATTTTCTCTCAAGATTTACCCATGTATCTCTATCAAAAAAAGAAAGAAAAGAGAAAGTGGCCTGCTCAGAAGCAACTCTATAACTCTCCAAGGTCACCAAAGGAAACTCTGTTGGGTCTACTATGAAATGATTATATGCACATAGAATTAATTAGTTACAATAACCTTTCATACTGAGTATATCATTTGAAATTTATAATAACCTTGTAATGTTGACATGACATGCATTAATGCCATTTTAGACATGAAAATACTGAGATCAGAGAAGTGACTTACCCAAAGTCACATGGATAATTAATGATGGAACAATGGCTCAGTTTCTCTGATAATATAAATTCAATCAGTGCTCTTTTCACTACATCTTGTAGTCTTTTATAATATTGCTCTGTAAAAAGTAGAAAGCACCAAGAGCGGTTTTACATAAAAAGTACAGGGTATCTCTTGACTATATATAACCAGTACCTGTATATAAATATAAAGTCTTATGTTGTTTTTTGCCTCCATTTTAGTTTTTACCAGGCTTGCCTCTCTGATGCTCAGACATACTGAAATTCTAGGAGGAATGTTTCTTCTAATGCCTCAACTACCAGATTTTCAGCAATATTCTAAGTTCTTGCTTTGCAACAGAATTTGTAGAAAGTTTAGCAGATTGCTAAATCTTATTCTAAATCCCAGTGCAAGGAGATTGACAGTGGGGCAATGGGTATCACTGTTTGAAATTTATACTGTTTAATGGTTCTCTAATTTCAGTGGACATATGAATCACCTTAGAGAGGTTTAAAACATAGAATTCATATGATCTCTGACTGACCATACCAGGTGCTCTTAGATTTGGGTTTAGAATCTGCATTTTAATAAGATTTCTAGGTGGATTTAATGCAGATACTCATTAGAAATAATTCTCTATGGCTCTATAGACTTTTTTTAGTAAGGAATGTTTGAAAAAGCAGTGAAATGTCTTTGGAGTCCATGTGTTCCTCCACAAGGATTAACTTTCATATAATCATGTCTTTTTAAGCATGAACACCTCTGCCTAACTTTTGTTCCTCATTTACCCTGAAGAGAGTATTAGCTATCAAATAGAAGAAGGTGTCAACTTAGAATCAGGTCATTGGTTGCTGACTAGCTGTGTGACCCTGAAACCTTCAATAAAGTAAAGAGAATAATCCACCTGGACAAATGCATACAGTGGTATGGCAATGAAATTGAGTGATAGAAGTGAGAAAACTTTGACAACGAATTCCCACAATAAGAGAGTATTTATTAGATTAGTTCTCCTACTCTGCTTCATAGTAGAACCTGAGGAATGTCTTAAAATTTCTGATGACCAGGCATTAGTAATTTTTTTAAAACTTCCCAGGGAATTTCAAAGTGCAGCCAAGTTCAAGAACAGTGGGATTAGACCAATCTTTGCATTTTTACCTTCTGGAATGGTTCAATCTCATTAGAAATTAATAAACATTGATAAATCACAGCTGTAAAGTCCATTCATTGGATTCTCTGGGATCAACACCACTCTCACCATAAATCAGCAATGTTTTATGATGGACAAGAGCACAGCTGCCAAGCCGGCCATTTTCATATTGTCCTTCAGTGTAGCTTTAGGTACTGATTGGCTTGGATTAAAGAAATTGGCAACCAAGTCAGAAGAGTCTCAGGAAAACAGCTGCCATGCTGTACATTGCCACAGGCAAAAGATCAGCCCTTCATTTTGGGGAATGCTAGTCATGAACCACGTGTCATCAGTCTTACCAACAGCTGAGCTCCATTTTCCTTCAACTGAGGCTGAGTCACTTTTCTAGAATGATGACAGCAATAGAAGAGGGTAGAACATAAAAGATTCATTTAGGCTTAAAGGAGGCAACGGTTTGTTTCCGATAGAGATCAACACGTAATCCCCAATTCTGTCTTGGAATTAAGAAGAAGCACCATGTGACTGAAGAAACGTGACCTGACAGGAGAATTTATCTATCACTCTCAGCCTTCTGATAGTTTCAAAGACACTTGGACCCATAGCATCGTTCCAAGTTCCTTCGTATATACCTGCACCAGAGCACCAATCTTACAATTCACTCCCTTCACCATGGGGGCAGCATGGAATCACCTCCAACACCCCTCTAGCACTTACATTAATCCTCATTGCGACATCACAAAATGGCAGCTTTCTTTTCCTACTCTCTTAAAATTTAATTCCATACCAGGAATGTGAAGAGCTGTATTTGAGTGTAGCCTTAATTTAACTAAATAACTGTTAGTAGTTCACATATTGTTTCTGAGTCTTAATTTTCTCACCTGTAAAATAGTTAGTAATTCTGATTCAGTAAGTTTTGGGGAGTTTTTTAACATCTTTATTGGAGTATAATTGCTTCACAATGGTGTGTTAGTTTCTGCTTTATAACAAAGTGAATCAGCTACGCATATACATACATCCCCATATCCCCTCCCTCTTGCGTCTCCCTCCCACCCTCCCTGTCCCACCCCGCTAGGTGGTCACAAAGCACTGAGCTGATCTCCCTGTGCTATGTGGCTGCTTCCCACTAGCTAGCTATTTGACATTTGATAGTGTATATATGTCCATGTCACTCTCTCACTTCATCCCAACTTACCCATCCTCTTCCCCGTGTCCTCAAGTCCATTTGGAGACACTTTCTGAGCTATAAAACTTTTACAAGTAAAATCATTATTACCATTATCCAGAAACCCAGGACGCCTAAGGAGTTTCTCTCTTCATTTAGAATATTATCTTCCAACCTTGCTATAATTTCCCATTAGTTCCGGGAGAGTTTTTGTTGTGTTATTGTTGATTCTTTGGGGTTTTCTACGTAGACAATCATGTCATCATGAAAAAAGATAGTTTATTTCTTCCTTCCCAATATGTATACCTTTTATTTCCTTCTCTTTTATTAGCTAGCATTAGCTAGAATTTACAGTACAGTGTTGAGTAAGAGTAGTACAAGCAGACATCGTTGTCTTATTCCTGATCTTAGTAGGAAAACACCTATTTTCTCACCATTAAGTGTAATGTTATTTCCAGGTTTCTTGTAGATGTTCTTTACAAAGTTGAGGAACTTCCCTTCTATCCTCAGTTTACTGAGCGTTTTCATCATGGATGGATATTGGATTTTGTCAGATGTTTTTACTATATCTATTGATAAAATCGTAAAATTTTTCTTCTTTAGCCTGTTGAGGTGATAGATTACACTAATTAGTGTTTTGAATGTTGAACCAGACTTGCATACCTAGAATAAATCCCACTTCATCATGGTGTATACTTTTCATTAAACATTGTTGGATTTGATTTGTTAACATTTTCTTGAGGATTTTACATTTTTGTTCTTGAATAGTAACTATCTTTTGATACATGAGTTGGAAAGTGCAGTTGTAACAATAGTGTGAAATTGTTTCAAGTAATTTGCAACTCATTGTGGATATATTTATCCACTAGCCTGGGAACAACTCAGGAGCACTAATTGTCACATTTATTTTTGTATTATCCTAGAATGCAGCAAAGCGTATTGCATAAAGTAATACATTAATAAATATTCATTCATTCAACTGATCAAGTGAATGATTAATAATGTTAAAATTAAGTAGGAACATTTAGACCCCACTCTGTGCCTGGGACTGGGTTACGGGGACACAGAGGTGAATAAATCTCGACTCCGTCCTTATGAATATCACCGATGAGTCACAAAACTTACTCTAAATTTGGAGCACCATTCAATGTAAAAATGGACCAAACAGCAATATCCTGTATTTGAAAGCAAATTCTCTATAGCTAAAAGCAAATTTTCCAGTAGATTTTCAGGGTATTGAAATAGTGCAAATTATAAGTGAAATACTTATCTACTATGCAAACAAAGGGGTTAGAAAATATAGTTTGTAGGGGCAGTGGATGTGGGATTTTCCCTTTTTCTTTATTACTTTAATCACTCGATTTAATTTAATTTTTTCCTTCCCAGTCACCCCACCACCACCACTAACACTTATCTGAACTCCAGAGTAAACAATGAAATGGATACTTAGAGTACACATAAAGTACTGGTAAAAGTGTTTGCAGTAACAAAGGTAGGACACATGTCTGCTATTAGCTTTTCTATTCAAGGGCAACACTGAACTTTGTCACAGGAATCTGAAGCATAGAGGCAGAAAGAAAGTAGTTATTTAAGAATTAAATAGAATACTGTGTGGAGTTAGTTGTCTATAAAGATATTCTTTCATTCATGATGTAATTTACTGAACAAATATTTACCAAATTCTCATTACATGCTGGGCCCTATGCTGAGTACATCAGAGATGAATAAACTATGGTTGTCATGATTTCAAAGGAACACACAGTCAATGGAGAAAGATAAGGGATACACGTGGATAATTCTAGCTCAGTGTCTAACATAATGCAGGTGCTCTTTCAACAATTATTGAGATCCATCACTTCCCAGACACCATTCTAGGCCCTTGGGATACAGTGCTGAACCAAACAGACAAAAGTCCCTGCCTCCAGGTTACTTATAACAGGGTAAGAATTTAATGGTATTGAGAGAGAGAGAAGCTCCTAGTACCCTAACAAGAAATACAGGTAAAAAGTTAGTAGCGTCCTATGGAATTAGAGGGTGGTTACATTGGATTTGGGAGAGTCAAGGAAGGTGAGCCATAAATTATAGTCTCATTTTGTTTCATTTTCTTTTCCTTTTTTGAGATTCGAAAGAAATGCAACTGAAGCAGAAAAGAACAGGTGAGTCACAGTCTCCAGTGAGGCAGGCAGGTGTGTGTGTACTGGATCCTCAAGCATTTTACTGTGGCTGGGTGGGTAGGATGTGTGGTTGGGATGCTAAGACATAAAGTTGGAGAGTTAGATGAGGGTCTAGGAACTTTAAGTGCATGGCTCTGTAGCATGGATTTTGTCTTTAAGGCAGAAGAGAGCTAATGACAATTTTAAAGTAGAAGGATGATGTTAGAGTGATGTTTTCAGAAAGATGGATGTGTATCACTGAGGACTAGAGAAAGGAATTGGAAGCAAAGGTGCATCTATGTTAACTATGTTAATTTAAAACAGTGAATAAATGTGCATGTGAACCAGTTCTAGTCTAAGAACAGAAGCTGAAGGTTGTCTCCATGAACTATGCATCAAAGTGTATGATCTCAGACAAGGGCATCAAGATACTGGAGAAGAATATTCTAGAAAGTCATAGCTGGTCTCTCAATGTCTACCCTGAGATTTATAAAGCTTTTGAGGAGATTCTACTTCATCTATGAGAAAAATAGCAGAGTCATTAAGGAGTATGATCTTAGTGTCCCCACCACCTGCTGAGTCGTGGGTGACAATGACGACTCTACCTCTTCTTGCCCATATCCACCTCCAGGAAAAGGAAGGGCATTCAGATCTTCCTAATATCTAGGGCCTTTTTTGTCATAGCAGTGTTCCTGTGCCTTACTTCTTATCACTTTAAGCTGAAAAAATAAAAAAGAAGCAGGGGGAACGAGAAGATACCACAGCTTTGCACATGATGGTTATTCAAAGGAAAGGGAGAGAAGTGAGGAACATCAGTGGAATGGAGATGATACAGACAAGGCAGTGACAGGCACATAACTGTCTCCCAAAGATGCCAAACAGTAAAGTTTACATCTCCTTATACATGCAAGGCCATGGTATGTTGGGAAATAAGAAGACAAAACAAGATAAAAGATAAAACATGAGGAAAGACAACATTAAAAAATACATATACACACTGATGGCTGGTGGATGGTTCCCAGCTATTGTAGTATAAAACTATATCAAATAATTAAGTCAGCAAGTGGAATGTAAGATCACCCAGAGCCAGCCTTGCCTGGGCCTCTGACTGCTTCTAAGACAAAGTGTCATGGAGCCTTGAGTGAAAGGACATGGGCTATTTTTTGAGTCTTAAATTTCTCAGCTCCTACTTTTCCCCTCTTCTCTCTCTCTCTCATTCACTAAACTGTGGATTTTAGGTATACGGTGCAAATTTCATGGCAACTTTAGAGAATGACATGGCTATGGTGAGCTATGGAATATTTAGGAAATGAAATTAACATTCAAAAGCTGGATCATTTACTTTGTCTTAATTGTTCCTATTTACTTACTTAAGTCCATTTGTGCTTCTAACTGGCACGCTTCTCCCTGTGTGGCAAACTCCTAGTCATTTTTCAAGACCCAGCTCAGATTTAACTCCCATGTGAAGCTTTCACTTTCCCTCTCAGCCTAAAGCTACTCTGGACTTTTAACTCCATGTTTTTCTTTTTTCTTTTGTATACATTTCATTTATAGAAATTATAAGGCATTTAATATTTTATGATCTATCTTTCACTCCAACTAGACCTAGGCCAGGGCTATCTGATTCATCTGTTTTCCCCATAGCGAATAACACAGCCTTTGCTACATTAGGGGCAGACAATACACACTAATAAAATAAACAAATGAGTAAATGAGTTGGTTGACCACTTCCTGTCTCTTCCTGACACTATAGGTGTAACTAGTACTTTTTCAAGTACTTTGAGGACCTGTCACTCCCATGCACTGTCCTCTGGCTGGCCCGGTGGGAATGTGTCTGGACTTTGCCATGTAGTTCATCCCTTTTTGGGCTGGAGAGTCATCAGACTGGGTGTTAGAAATCAGCTCTACTACCACTGAGTCACGGTGCCTCTGGGCACTATGGTTCTACTCCATGTGAAAGGTCTCTCTGCAGCATTCTTGCAAGATGAGTTTTCTAATTAGTGTGCCCTTATAAGGTGCCAAGGGAATGGCTGGTCAGCATGGCGGCCCATGGATGGGGAAATAGTGGCCAAGAGACTTTGCCTAAGGCTTTTGGGTGGCCGAAACCTTCCAGTTAACATCTGGTGAGAACATAATGACTCAGTGCTCTACTCCTCTCCGCAGCTTCCCTCAGCCATCAGCTATCTTCATTCTGCCAGACCTGGACCTCAAGTGCATGAAATGGTGATGTGATTCTATGACTGAGCTCTTGACTACATTCTGCACTGAAGCCAGAAAGCACAGGCTTAAGGGGCTTTGTCTTTAAATAGCTACAAAAGGACGTGATGCTTCACTGAGTACCCTTCGAATCTAGGGCCTTCGATTGGGGCTACTCCCCAGGAAAAGGGTATTACAAGGCCTAAGAATTTACAGAATGTCGAGAGACTGATAATACCTGAATAGCAATAACACTCACATGTATTATGCCTTATGACTGCTTAAAAGATTTGTATACTGCTGTATATAGCCTTATGAAGTATGTTTTTTAAAAAATATGTCTTTTTAAGATAGATTAATAAACTGTTCTGTGTTAAAAATTTGAAAATATTGAAAAAACAAAACATAAGTTTTCTTATAATCCCATTAATGTTAATTTTAGG
>NW_020172364.1:8340509-8370350 GCF_003031525.2 Neophocaena asiaeorientalis asiaeorientalis
ATATATTTTTTTTTTTTTTTAAACATGGTTCCTGACACTGTAAGAAAGGGATGATATGATCTTCATTTAATGGTTGAGGAACTGAGATTGTAAGTTAGCTGGAAGAGTTTTAGGAATGGAAAGATTGGCTACTCTGATCATTTACTATGCAATCTTGGCTACATCTTAAAATTTCTCCTGATCCCTACTTTTCTCTCCAAAGAAATTAAAGGAATTCAGAGCCAGTATCACTACACGCTCAGAGCCCTGACATGAAAGATGATCTTTAAATTCCAAGTATTAATGTAATGACAAGTTCATGTATATGTAATGGGCAAAGACACCAGCTAAATTAACCTTTAAGTTCAGACTTGCTGCCAGGATTCCCATGAATTAAAAGACTGTCTTATGAGTTAATTATTTACCTGACCTATATTCTTTTTCACTCTGTCCATTTTTTTGGGTCGCCGAAGTCTAAAAGGGAAGGGGATGAGGTAGCCCAAAAGATAATGAGACGAGGGGATCAGGTATTATTTTGATCCAGGAAATCACCAGCAAATGAACTATAACATTAGCCAGCCCTGCACTAGTAATTAGCTGAAGTCTAAAAGGCTGATTTCTGCATTCAAATGATCTCATGTCTTATGAGTTAAATATATCTTTTTTGTGGGGTTCATACCCTCTCCTCTGATGCCCAGACATCATGACAAGGGAACTCTACCTAAAATAGGCAAAGATTAAAGGAAATGGGGAAGTGCCCACCCTTGGTCAGAAGAACGGCAACCAGCTTCAATACATATATCTCCTGACCAGGAAAGCTGCTAGGGCAGGAAAGGAAAAGGATTCTGGGTTTTCATATTTGCATTGCTGGTCTGTGATCTCTTGAGATTTTTTTTTTTTAACTATGTCTTTATTTTGATTAGAAATTGCCTTCTATTTAGGAGAAAACTTTGATTCTAGGGGCAGAGAGACCAGGGTAGGATGTAGAAGAAAAGGGCCAGAGCTGGAAACATTGGCTTGGTCCTGAGCTCTGGAATCTGGGTTCTGGGAGAGAGAGGATCCTTCTATCTACTACTTGCTGTAACACCAAATTTGGGGTGGAAAACAAGAGGCGCTCAGAGCAGAAGTTCCTTTTAAGAATAAAGACTAGAGCTCTCCTGGTGGCACACTGGTTGAGAGTCCGCCTGCCGACTCAGGGGACACGGGTTCGTGCCCCGGTCCGGGAAGATCCCACATGCCTAGGAGCGGCTGGGCCCGTGAGCCATGGCCGCTGAACCTGCGCGTCCGGAGCCTGTGCTCCACAACGGGAGAGGCCACAACAGTGAGAAGCCCGCGTACTGCAAAAAAAAAAGAATAAAGACTAGGCATTAGCTGGAGCATTCCTCGTATTGTATCATATAGTGGATTGGCAGCAAAAGGCAGAGAACATCTCAGGTATATAATTTACAGAAATACCCAAACATTGTTATTTAAACTAAAGTGAGTAATGGCGATGACGATGATGGGGTTGATCATAATTACCGCTGTCGGGTATGTTCTGTGTGCCACTTGACGTGCATTATTCTCTCTACAACCTTGTAAGTTAGGTATTTTTTATTCCATCGCACAGATGAGGAAGACAGTGTTCATAGAGAAAGTACACGACTCTCAAGATCACCCAGCTAGTTAGGAACCAGGCCAGAAAGTGGGGCTTTCACAGCCAGTGAATTACTTTCGCTACCTGCCAGCCCCAGTTTTGTGCCAGAGCCTTGGGTTTGGTCCACTATCAGTGCTGCAGCCCCTCAGCAGAGAATGCAGGAAGCCGAGGCTGGGTTCTCTGGAGACTCCTGCACCTAAAGCATCAGGGCTACTGATCTAAAAAGCCCTCACCAGCAGATCCAACTTCATTGGGTGGTAGGGTATGACAGTATTACGCAGCCAAGACTGCAGCCTGAAGGGGAGGATCTTCCCTCATGAATTTCAAATGATTTCCTAAGGTAAGAAAAGAATTATTTCCTAAAGGAAGGAAGACAGAGGGGTGGGGCCTGAAAATTATGAGGAGAAGAATTGCAGGAGGCTTGGGATGATTTCCTGTATCTGTCAGAGAAGATCACACATTCACATCTTCCTTCAGACCCAAGCAAGTATTTATTATTTTTTTTTTTTTTTAATTTAGAGAAGAGATTATCTTCAGACAAAAGTGGTACCAATATCCTGTCACCCTGATTAAAAGCAGGAAAAAGATAAAATGATTCCTCTATCCTTCGTGGCCTGGGAAGACAACACCTCCCGGGGAAATGGCCCTTTCCCAGTGGCAGGCCCGCTGTTCACTTTTGAAGCTGCCCCTAAACCTGTTTGTTTGGGAGCTCCGGTAAGAACTGTGCTCCCTGCCCACAGGCTGGTCCCGCATGGCTGCTCCTGCAGAGACCGTGGCTGGCTTCCCAGATGAACAACCACGACAGTCAATTACATCAAGCCAATTAGCAGTAGCGCCCACTTTGTGCCAGCAAGGCTCCCCTGTGGTCTTACCCACGTCTGGAAAAGGGCCCCGGGGCCTTGGGGGGAAGTTGGTGAGTTGAGAGGCTAAATGTTTAGCAGTGATCTCCTCTCAGAACCTCTTGTCTTAGAGATAAGTGAGGTAACCAGGAAAAGACCAATCTCTTACACCATTGTCTGCTAAACAGCCTGCAAAGAATATGGTTTTCAGAATCTTCCACTGGCTAGGAACACAGTCTTCCCTCAGCACCTAGTGAACGATCAGAGGTGGAGCTTTATCAGATATGGCCTTTGGTAATGAGGCTGTGTTTGCCCTGCCTCTCGCAGAACCCGGACTAAGGACGGGCCCTTTCCGTGGAAGGAGGGAGGGAGGCCAGGGAATGGGACAAACATTTTCCTAGGCTCCATGCTCTCTGTTCCCACCTTTACAGAGAATAAGAAGTCTGGGTTCAATGGCAAAGTCTAATCACCCATTAGGCCCTTACCTTGAGCAAGCTGCTTAAATTCTCTGAGTTTTGGTTTTTTATTTACTAAAATATGATTGTACAGGATCTAGGGATGCAGAAGAAACCAGGGATTTACAGGGAGCTGGGGTGGGGAGGGAATGACTACGAAGGGCAGCACGAGGGTGATGGGACAGTTCTGTGTCACGATTGTCGTGACTTTACACATTGGTCAAAACTCAGAGCCTGAAAAGGGTGTCTCAATCTAAAAATAGATAAAATTTTTAAGTGTGGTTAAAAAATTTTTCAAAGGTCAGTTATAAGGATAAAGATGATAAAAGGTTTGAAATGACCTCGCGCAATGAATGGCCCATACAGGTCTTAAACATATACCAGGGTTCTTTTGTTTTTCTTTTCTTTTTGAGCTTGCTGTTTTCATCCATAAAATGGGTATGAAAATATTACTTCTTATAAAAAGTTTTATCTTCTTCCTAAGCATGGTGCAGCGATAGTATGAGATTGTGAATGTAAATACTTCATTGGCAGTCAAGATGTAGCAATTCACACATCCATTCACATTTTTGAATGTTTTTGCTGTGTCTGGTCCTGTGTAGGCCCTGCTGGATACCTACAACAGAGTTGTGCCTTCCCTACTGTAGCTCATAGCCTAGGGAGGGAGGCAGAGGTGGAAACACCAGAGTAGCAAATGTTGCACGTGTGAAGTTCCGGCGGCCAAAAGACGTTTCTAAAGGACATCTCAGGTAGCCTCTTATCTAAGTATTTTCTGAAGTGAGACTTGGAAGGCAAGTAGGAGATGGGCCCAAGATGCAGCAAGGAAAGGAGAAGGGTACTGCAGGCTGAGGAAGCTCTACGTAGAATGATCTGGAAGTGGGGAAGACCGAGGCTCATTTACGAGCAGAGGACCTTTCTGTCTGGTTGCTGTCAGGGATGGTCCATTTTGAAGATTCAAGCCTTTGACAGGAGGCTGGACCAAGTGAGCATTACAGAGTCTTGTAATCTCTTGAGTATATGATTCTACAGCTATCCTTGTCTCCCTCTTTGTATACAATTGAAGGCAACTTTGACCTTGGTCCCTTTCTTCTCATTGAGCATCTGGGTCGGAACCTAGGAAAAAGCCTTTCCCTTAGGAATGTGACCTCTAGGTTTCCTTGCATTTGCTTTTGAATAATCACTCAGCTCCCAACCTGAGGTTTTCACCACCAGATAGGAGGAGGCAGGAGTCGTAGAAAGGTTTCAGATCCTCAAAGGCTGCTCAGTGATGTCAACCCAATTACCAGAAACAGTGCTGTCTGCCCGGCAATGCCCCTCAGGTATCTGCACTTGTGTGGCTCTGGGTGGAATTCTTTGATGTGACACTTGGGGGTCTTGCTGACAGATATTCTGCCCCTCTCTGCCTCTTTTTTTCTCCTCCTGAAAAGGAAGCAGAATCAGCAATGAGGCAAAGCCCCAGTTGCCTTAAAAGAGCTTCAGCAGTTACAAGGAAACCCTGCAACTTTGGGTATTCTGAGAAATAAATATTTAAAGGCCAGGCCTGATATTGCACTATGATGGAATGGCTCTACCAGTTATTAAATAATTCCAGACTTTTATAAATAGCGACTTCCCCCGGCCCAGCCCCTGGACCAGTCCAACCCCTGCTGCCCCCTCCTCTAAAACCCCCGGGACGTCCTCACGATCCAGCAACTGACAGGGTAAACCCTGCATGGAGGGCTTCCCCTGGATTCTCCCCCACCCCCCAGTGCTTTATTTGTTCTGATTGGTTAGAATATATTGGTTGTTATATATTGTAAATATCACCTCTCTGGAAGAAAGACAACTGACCAACTGACTTCCCTGAGCAAATCATTTCTTCTCCCTGGGCTTCTATCAGTCAATAAAAACTAAAATTATTATCATTTTATTAGATATGTAGAGTTTTTGGATTTGTTGATTTCTCAGGTCTCTTTCACCTTTAACATGCCATGATTCTATAAACTGTGAAGTTCAAATTCCTGTATCTGTGGTCTGGTTAGTTCGAGTACTTGTCCAGAGGAAGTATGCGTCTGATAGGAGTAGGAACTTCTCAAAATCATGGATTTAAAGTACTTTAGAGCTGGGAGTGGCTTAGAGTTCAGTTCACCCAGCAGGCTTTTTGGAATGTGTTCCACCGAGCTCTAGGGAGAGCACAGAGGCCGACAAAGAGTGGAGACTGGACAGGGCTCCAAAGTCCTGGCTCCTGCTTCAGCCCAAGCACCCACAACTTTTCCTGTTATATACACTGGTATTCTTCCCAAGATTTTATGTGTCTGGATGGCAAGATGCTAAAATCCTTCAATCCTGGCTTGCTTGGCAACTTGCTCTCACTGGGGCCATGAGTAAGTTACTTAACTCCTTTGGGCCTTGGTTTCCTTATCTGTAAAATCTGATGGCACTGTTTCGCAAGGTTTAGAGCACACCAAAGCATTCAATACAACGTCTGGCAAGAACTAGGGGTTTGATATCTATTAGTTGGATCTAAATTCAATCCATGGTTTCTTCCTTGCAGTGGAATCTAAGTTCCCAGAGTCACTTTGAAAAGATGGTAAACACACACGCACACACACACACAAACACACACACACACACACACACACACACACACACACCAGGAACTGCCAAGAGGACATTTCAACAGCAACAATTACATTTGCAACACTTGCTATTGCTGTGTTACCAAACAAGGTGACAACAGCAAAATCCTATTCAACCACAACTGCAGAGGGAGATCGCCCTGATAATCCCCGCAACACCACGGATTTGGTTACTGTTGAGTAACTCACTGACCTTACTGGGCTTAAGTTTGTATCCATACAGTAGCTATACAGGAGAAGTTGAATAACCGGTCTGGTCCCTCACAATCAGGGTGTGGCAGCTATAGCACTTGAAGCACTTTAAATTGGCTAATCCATCCCCTTCCACCCTCTCTCCAAGGACCCTCTCTAAGATGGTGGCCAATAGGTTTCTCCCCTCAAGACAGGTGGGCAATAGAAAGCTGTGTGCATCTTGAATTACTTCCCTTTGCTGAAGGGAGGATACTTTTCCAAATGGAACAATCTAGAACAGCCTCTCTTCTGTTAAACTGTCCGTTCTCATATGACTAATTTGAGAATCCACCCACTCTGGGGGCCATTAGGCAGGTGTACAGAAGGATATCCAAGCAGTGTTCTAATCACAAATTGTATCAGTGCAGGGTTTTATAATCAGATGGGGATTGGCCCACTTTTGGTGTCATTTTCCAGACTGCTAGGATAATTTATCCCTGGGCTGAGGTTCAATCTTAGCCCGATAACGAATTGGATGTGTTATCTTGGATCAGCCGTCTGCCTCCTTTGCATCTCCTCACATATGGAATTCTCAGGTCTCTTATACATCTATTTTTTTGTCTCAGTTGGAACTTCCACAGTGCTTCTCTTTCCCTTGTTAATGTTTTCTTCCTTCTGAGCCCTCTTTAATCACAAGTTTGGATTCTGGCTCTTACGTATCATTGACTGCTAGACTTTGAGAATACCACTGCTTGGAGCATCCTTAAAGATCCCTGAGTCCAAGGCCTTCATTTTAAAGATGGAGAAAATAAGAACTAGAGGGAGAAAGTAATTTTCTCAATCTCACCCAAATCCTGTGTGGCTGAACTAAAACTCGTGACTCTCAGTTAATTATCCTTTGCTTGTGTGTCCACTCCTTCCTGTAATCATGTATACATGAATTCAATCAATATTTCTGAATTTCTACTCTGTGCCATGTACTATTTTAAACCCTGGAAGTGTAGTAATGAATAAAATTCCTGACCTAGAAACTATATTCTGCATGGTGGGAGACAGGCAGCAAACAGAATTTATTAGGTAAAATGTTAGATGGTGATAAGGGTATGAAAAATAAAGCAGAGAGGGGGAGTGGGAATGGCAGCTGCAAGAGTTCAAGTGTAGAAAGAAGTCATGGCAGATCCCCTAAGAAAGTATGCTTTGACCTTGACTCCATGGGCATGAATGATGAGCCATGTGAACACCTGAGGGGAGAATGGTTCGGACATCAGCAACAGCAAATGCAAAGGCCCTGAGGCAGGTGCATGCTGGATGTGTTCTAGGAACAATAATGAGGGCAGTGCCACTGGAGCTAAGTAAGGAGGGAGTATATAGAGGGAAGAGCAGAGGGTAACTGGCTTAGCCAGTGAAATGGAAAATGAGCAAAAGATTTTGAGCAGAGGGGTAAACATGATCTGACTTATGTTTCAGAAGGATGACTCTAGCTTTTGTGTGGAGAATACACTCAAAGGAGACAAGGATGGAAAGCAGGACAGAAGTTAGGAGGCTTCTGCGATAATTCAGCAGAGAGACAACAGGTGCTTGAACCAGGACGTTGAGAGTGGAGGTACTACAAAGACATCTACTGTGGATAGCAGGGGAGATGGATCTCATCTCAGTAGTTAGGAGAGTGAGAAGGGTGGCAGCAGGTTGGGGGTGGACTACTTACTCAGTGGGGAGATGGAAATTATAGCCTGGGGCAGTAGCGGGTCAGGAAAGGCTTCCAAGAGGAAGAAGAATGCAAGACAAAAGCTGACTCACGTGTAAGGTGACCAGCTGTCCAGGTTTGCCTGGGACTGTCCTGGTTTGAACACTCTTCAGTCCCAGAGAAACGGGGACGGTTGGCCACCCTCCTGTGAGAGTTTCCTGGTGAAGCTGGAGAGGTTTGGAGAAGATGAGAGTGTTCTGGGGAGAGAAGACAGAATGTAAACATCTAAGAGGCAACAGCGGGCAGTGTAAGGTAGGGAGTCAAGGAGAGAAGAAGGTACACAGGGCTCCAATGTGCACAGTTCTGTCACTGTAAGAATAGTGACACTGGTTTTGATGTCAGTGGAAGGATGTTAAGCGATGAATGGTAACACTAATAGCTTAGCAGTTTTATCCCTCATTTCAGTTCCTTCCTGTAAAAGAGATATATGCAACCCCCATCATTTATAAGTATCAGATGAAAAGTGGAAAGCAAGAAATCAATAAACAGAATAGGAAATAACTTTGTACCAAAGCATTCCAGCTGAGGGTTGACTTGCCACTTGGAAGTCCTCCTGTCCTGTAAGGTCACGTTCCCTCCGAAACCAGTTTACTTTTTTCTTCGCTTCCCTATTTGCCTTATTGACATCGTTATTTTCCTAGGCTCAAAATCTCAGAATCATGATTTTTATCTTCTTTCCTTGGTGATTCCATCAGCTACCAAGTCCTTATTTCTTTTTTCTTCAAAATAGCTTTTCTCAGTTTTTTACACTGCTGCCAGCCTGATTCAGGCTGTCTTTACGTTGTGCCTTGACAGTGGTAGACCAGAGGGTGTATGGGACTAGGGTAGGAGGATGGTGGGATTTGACCCCCCTGGGTTGTGGCAATAAGGGAGTGTGTTTTCTGTAAGGAATTTAAAACCAGTCAATTTAAGGTCCATTTGCTTTGTAGCACTATTTACAATAGCCAGGACATGGAAGCAACTTTAATGTCCATCAACAGATGAATGGATAAAAAAGATGTGGTACATATATACAATGGAATATTAATCAGCCATAAAAAAAGAATGAAATAACGCCATTTGTAGCAACATGGATGGACCTAGAGCTTATCATACTAAGTGAAGTGAGTCAGAAAGAGAAAGACAAATACCGTATGATATCACTTATATGTGGCATCTAAAATATGACATAAATGAACTATCCACGAAGCAGAAACAGACTCACAGACATAGGGAACAGACTTGTGGTTGTTAAGGGAGGGGGGGTGGGGAAGGAGTGGATTGGGAGTTTGGGGTTAGCAGATGCAAACTACTATGTACAGGATGGATAAACAACAAGGTCTTACTGTATAGCACAGGGAACTATATTCAGTATCCTGTGATAAACCATAATGTAAGAGAATAGGAAAAATAATATATATATATACACATATATATGTATATATAGTTAAATGAGTCACTGCTGTGCAGCAGAAACTAACACAACATTGTAAATCAACAATATCAACAAATAAATTAAAAATTTTTTTGTTTTTGTTTTTTTGTTTGTGGCCTCTCCCGTTGCAGCGCACAGGCTCCGGACACGCAAGCTCAGCGGCTATGGTCCACGGGCCCAGCCGCTCCGCGGCATGCGGGATCCTCCCGGACCAGGGCACGAACCCGTGTCCACTGCATCGGCAGGCGGACTCTCAACCACAGCGCCACCAGGGAAGCCCTAAAAATGTTTTTAAAGGTCAGTCTTCTTTGTATTATTTCTATGTGCCAGCAGTTAATGGCAATCATAAAATCTCCTCCCATCTGGAGCAGACCACTCCCACTTACTGCCACCACAGCCTCAAATCCTGTAATATTTTCTTTATTGGTATCTTGATTTCTCTCCTTTTCTTCCATTCCCTCGTGTGCCAGATTTGCTATGCAACTGCAGCAAAGAACCACCCATCGCTAGTTTCCCTAAACCTCAGAAACCTTCCTGAGGTTTACGGGATCAAGCCCCAATACCGCAGTCTAACTCTTGGTCAAGCTCTTGGTAACCCGAAGCCAGCCTAACAGCTGAAGCTTATCCTATTACTCTGCATCCCAAACTCTCTTTGCTTTCAGAGTCTGCGTCACAAGAGCCATGGTTTCCTGCTGCATTAGCTGGGAGAAAAACTAGTTTGGGGATCCTAGCCCTAACAGAGACTGCTTGTGTGACCTTAAGCGCGTCATTTTCCCTCTAAGGGTCTCAGCGTTCTTACTGGTCAAATTAGAATAATACCTGTAGAGCTGAAGTCGCAGGATTTCAGCAAGGGCCAAATGAGGTCACGGTTGTGAAAGCCTCCATCCACGTGAGCCGTGATGACTGTTATAAGACATAGAGGTAATACTTGTTGCAGTAGTGGTTGCCATGGTTACAGTGCCATGTTGATGGCAACGCAAGACTCTGGTTTTGCTGTCTATTTTACCTTTTGCCTCATCTTTGCCAAGCCATGTCCAGCTCATCATTTAAGGAACAGCTCTAGACCAACTCCCTCAAAAACTCTTCCTGTGGGCTTCCTTGGTGGCGCAGTGGTTGAGAGTCCGCCTGCCGATGCAGGGGACGCGGGTTCGTGCCCCGGTCCAGGAAGATCCCACATGCCGTGGAGCGGCTGGGCCCGTGAGCCATGGCCGCTGAGCCTGCGCATCCGGGGCCTGTGCTCCGCAACGGGACAGGCCACAACAGTGAGAGGCCAAGTACCGCCAAAAAAAAAATTTTTTTCCTGAGCTATTTAAGCCTACTCTAAACTCTGCTCTCTTCAAAAATCTCCAAAACACACTTTCTTTGTGTTTGCATAGGTACCATGCTTATCTTTTATTGTGCAGCCTTCCCAACCTGGACTCTCAGTCCACCTCTTGTGTTACTTTAGCACCCCTCCGGATACCGAACACACAACAGATATTAAGCCACGACTTGTCAACATGAATGAATGAATGAATGAATGCAGAGGCATCTCTTTTTTTAACCCCTTAAGGCAAAATATGCCGACAGTGCCCTCTGCTGCTAAACAATGATTCTGTGTTTCCTACACAGTGGAAAAGCAAGTGAGAGAATGTTTAGTGAAAGGAATAGTTGAAAATTGTGCTTCTCAACATGCTGAGACAGAGAGGATCAGGAAAAGCCATTGAATTGTCCTGGTCTCGGGGAGGCTAGGAAGTCAGAAGGGCCAGATAAGGTGGCTGCAGGAAAGGCGGGCATCTCCTTTCTAGACTGATGACAGTCAGTTTGGAATTGAAATGCCCTCTCGATTTTGTACAACAAATTTCCCTTCTCCTGTGCCCCTGTCCCAGAAATAAGTGTGTTATGGGGCCAGAGATAAATCTTAAATCTAATAGTGGGAAAAATAACTTTGAAGATTCCAAAATGCTTCATGGGAAAATGCATTTAAAAAAAAAACGTCATGAGAGCTGGAAAACATTGCTAGAGAGATCATAGTTCGTTTTCCTTCTGTTGAGGCATTCTGATATGGAAAAATTAACAATTGCCTTTTAATGATGGCCTGCTAAGTGCTTGGTGTTTTCCTTCTATTATCTCGATTAAATCTCATGACAACTCATCGGATAGCTATCACTAGCCCTTTACAGATGAAGACATTGAAAATGAGAGGATAAGAAATTTGGCCATTATCAGAGAGCTAGTAAAGTCAGCAAGGGTTTCTAAGTCTAGAAGGCATAAAATCCGAGCCTTCCCTGCTATTATATACTGACTCCAGGGATGGGGCTACCTGGGACTTAAGCTCAGATTCTACCAGTAACTTTCGTAGTAAAATCAAGTGAATAACCGCTTCTCTGGGCCTCAGTTTCCCCAACTCTAAAATAAGGGGTGTAAGACCAGATGCTCCCTAAGGCCCCTTCCAACTTGCAGTCTGTTATTTGCAGCGATCTTCATTTGCTGAACTATAAATACAAAGCCTTATTGTGACCATGATTCTCCCTTGTATTTCCACCACAGGCTTGATCTCCCCAGTCTAACCAGATTTGAACAGTTCAATGTGGACTGAACAATGACCACAAGCACTCTATGCTCAGCTTTGAGGACTGAGATATTTTTCTACTTAATTTGTAAATCCGTCTGCATGTAAATGATGCATTTCATTTCCCCATAGAGTTCAAAGCATGATGGATATTCTAGGCTGGTTCCGAAGGTAGAGCAGTTTGAAGTTGCAGCATGCCAATCTGTCACAATCTTTAAGTGTTTTGGTGGGCAGTGTGTCCCGGGTTGGTGGGCACACCTCGGTAGAGCGGAGTCCCCAGGAACAGCATCTCCCTGTCCGAGTGGTGCTCAGCCTTTGAAGTGGATCGCTGGTGCTTCAAAGCAAAGTTCATGGTACAGGGAGCAGCATCAGATGTACTTTTATTACCCTTAGAGACAAAAAAAAAACATTACTGAGAAGCCAAATGACTGGGAGAAAAATCTGTACCCTGTGCTCAGCCCTGCAGCTTGGAAGTTCAGAGAAGATTCAGAGCGTTCCTCATGAGGAAACCGGAGTGTGCTGGAACAGAGCTGGAATCAGACCTGGTACCCTCAGAGCAGTGGTAGCAACCATCTTGCTGAAGACAGGAGCCTCCTTCTGGATTTCCAGAAGGTATGGAGGAGTGGGGAGACCTAGAATCAGATCAGCTCATAGTAATTCCTCCTGCCTCCTAGCTTTTCATAAAAAATGATCAGAACTGCAAAACATCCTTAGAGAGTACAACAGCTTGTTTTTTTTTATTTGGGGAACTGACATCTATCAATACTATGACTTTAAGTCAATTTATTCATCTACTCTGGGTTTCTTTTTCCCTCTGTGTGAATAACGGTCCCGTCTCCTGGGATGCTGTGAAACACTTAGTGACCACAATGCTAAACAACGAAGGAAAATGGAACACTCTCCAGAAATCTTGACTCTGTGTAGTCAGCGGAGGTCCCACGATGCCTTCGTGCCTGTTCTTTACTTGAAGTAGCTAAAAGTAGAAGAAATTGCATATTACGACTTCTCAGAATCCAACTGTGCTAAAAAAAATGTTGTTATAACTTTATCTTGGATACTGAGAGGGAAAAAAACTGAATAGCATTTATTTAATTACCAATAATAACGCCAAATAAGTATAATTCTGATTCATATTATCTTGTGAGGAAAGAGTATTAATTATGCCCCATTAATGCCTGTTGGAGATGGTTTGCTTCCAAGGAACCCCAAAGCTTCTGAAACTCTGCTCCCTGTTTGACATTGAAAGAGATGTCCTTACTAAAACATTCCACAGCTCTCTGGTTTCACCATAAGCTTGACTGATTTACCAGATGCTTTAGGCTTTGCAGAAAGCATGACTGAATACCATCAGATGGGCTGGAATATTGTCATTACTCCTATTTCTAAGGTGAAAGTGTAAGAATTTGAGAGAGTGGACTGGTCCCGGGGCATATGGGATAAAAGCTTTCTTGGACCCACGGGCAGAGGGCAGTGCCGCTGGGTGAGCTCATCGCCCAGCACCTGACTGATGGGGTTCCCCTCAGCTTTTTCTGATGCCGGCTGGGGCTCTGCTTTTCAGCAGGAAACCTGGTCCTCAGCGGCCTCACTCCACCCACTTACAAAAACCTCCTCACAAGGGAATAAAATAAAACTTTTAAATTGGTATTCATGTGGATTTTCACAGCATTCATTAACATGCTTTCCCAGAAAAATTTGTAGTAAAGATGCTACCCCACCCCACCTTCAAAACAACAACTGTAAAATAAACTCTCCAACTTTTCTGAAAATTTAATATTTTAGAACCCAAGAAACTACTGAGTTCGAATTCAAACACTTTTTCAGTTGAGGACATTGTGGCTCATTTCTGCTTATTGGTGACGGACAGGCACTCAAGACCCAGCTTAACTGCCACCTTCTCTGCAAAGCCTTCCCTCTCTCCAGCCACTCCTTCTCTGAACTCACATGGCCTTTTTTTTTTTGTACCTGCCTCTATCATAACCCTTCTGTCACCGCACTTACCTCATTTTATATTTTTCATCAGTTTACATCTACTTTTTCCACTGTACTTAGAATTTCTTAAAGGAAGGGATGAAATCATACTCATTTTGGAACCCCTCTCTAAACCCACTACTAAGTAACAAACTGTCTAAGGAATGAATTCATGAATGACAAGTGCTTTCCTATACCTCCTTCGCTGTGCCTGTTCCTTTCTCTGCTTACAAAATGAAGATTGCACTGATGTGTCTCTTAAGATAATTATGTACTTCCATTTGACTGCCAAGTGCTTCAAGGTCATAAAAAAACTTTATAAATGCCAACCATGACTACAACCCTTTGAAACAATGGGATATATGATTTACAGACGGGAAAAAGATGAGACATAACAGGTAATCCTTCTTGTCTGATCCCCACTTTTATCCCCACCCACCATCAGATAGTAATTCAGAGGTAACAATGCCAGCTTGGGAAGAAGGAGGAGGGTTTAAACTGGGGTCTAGATAGGATTTCCAGGGCCTTTTTAGGTACCTCTGTCTTGAGGGAAGTTACCTGAATCTGACAAGACGGGCCAAGGGCAAGAGTTCCCAGAAAGATGGGTGACACCCAATTCCCAGTTTCAAGAGAGGACTCGGATAGAGAAGGCAGCTGGTTGGCCCTTGCAAAGCAGAAGATGGCTTAGAGAAGGACTATTAAGGTGGAAATGCTGTCAAACTCTGCTCTATCCTCAATCTCCAGTAACCTAACAGGGAAAGAAAGGGCAAGACTTACCATGTTCACCCTCTCTCCAGGTGTATCATAGCAAGTGACCAGAAAAGGTGGGTTGTATACTGAATTAACAGAGCATGCAGATTTTCCTCCCTAGCAATGTGTGTCAGGAGAAGAGGGGGCTGGAATATTTTGTTTGGCTATTTTTCTGGTGGGCTCTTCATAAGATCTTTCAAGAAACTATTGAATTCAAATTCCATAGTTTCAGAGGTGAGTCACTCAAAAGCCAGCTTTTCACAGAGCTGATGCCATCCATCGTAGAGTGAGGCAGGATCAGTGATCAGATGGTTCCAGACTTGACGCTGTCTGGCCTCCGAGGTCAGAAGCAGGCACAGAAAACACCGTGATTTACCCGGGGATGTGAGAATGAGGAGACTGACAGCAAGAGCCTGCAGCTGCAACCCAGCAGTGAGCTCCAACGGTGGTGGACGTTACGTGTCTCAGTGTGCCTGAAGAAATCGCCCAGGTCCAGAACGGAACGGGCCCTTGTGTCTCGTGCTGGAAACATCAAATTATCTGGGGGTAGAAGATTTGCGGGTGGGATGAGGGGCTGTGGGGGGAGGTCACTTCACATCACAAGCTTCTTGACAGGATGTATGTAGCCAGGGATCATAACCATGGGCTCAATCAAACTTGCAGTTTGGGAGTTTCTGCAAGTGGCTCCTGTCTCCCGGAAGAGTTTTGGATGTGGGAACAGTTCAACTTTTTCTCACTTCTCAGCCATACATTGTCAGTCACCTTGGGATGTTTCATTCTTTGGCATCAAGAACTAGTGAGGTGGCCCTCATTACCTCCTTTCTTGACGTCAGTGAGCGAGTTGTTCCCCATGGCTGTCTTCTGTGAAATAATTCAGCATTTGTACTGCAATTAAAACTCATAGGTGTATGTTATTAAATGGTACTGACTCATTCCACGGTTTCTCCTCAGCTGAAGAAGTGCCAGAAAATGCTATGCACAAAGCAGTGATGAAGACTGCCTCACACATCCAAAGAGATCACTCTGTCCTGTGTCGGGGTTTTCTCAAGAAGAAATTGAAGTTCCAGATTCTTTCTGCCTTGGAGGGAGAGGAAAATGGCACCTGACTAGAACCTTCTTCCCTTCTTCCCTTTTGTGAGTTTCATAAAAGCAGGGCCAGGCACCAGGTATTTGCTTCATTGAATTAGGCAATCATGATCAAAATCCCTCAGAGGAGATACACACAGGAGATTCGCCTTCACACATCAGCAGGAAAATAGAGGAGGAGAAAAAGTTTAGATTTTATAAAAACCTAACTCTGTTCTTTACATGAATGTGCCATTTTATATTAAATATGCCTGGGGGCAAACAAGCTGGTACTTTATTTCTTCCCTCCTGTTCAAAAGACTGTGCTTCTGCCTCAGACATGGACACTCCAAGCCCGGGGACCACAGGCTCTGACTTCTCTTCACTGCTCTCCGTTTCCTCATCTATAAAATGGGAATCATAATCTGGGCCTGGAACAGCTCTTGGCGTTCCTAGTGTGAGAACCTGTTCTGCGTCATAAACATTCAATACAACAATACGAGTGAAAAAATAAACTCTGTAAAACCGCAGGCTTTGGGCTTCCCGGGTGGCGCAGTGGTTGAGAATCTGCCTGCCAATTCAGGGGACACGGGTTCGAGCCCTGGTCTGGGAGGATCCCACATGCCGCAGTGCAACTGGGCCCATGAGCCACAACTACTGAGCTTGTGCGTCTGGAGCCTGTGCTCTGCAACAAGAGACGCCGCGATAGTGAGAGGCCCGCGCACTGCGATGAACCGTGGCCCCTGCTCGCCGCAACTAGAGAAAGCCCTCGCACAGAAACGAAGACCCAACATAGCCATAAATAAATAAATAAATAAATAAATAAACTGCAGGCTTTTTACGCAAGGGATAGTCATCAAGACACGTGGTTGTTCTCCAAGTGATATCGATGAAGAGTCCTAGACTTGGAGTCATAAAAATTGGGCTTCTTAGCCTAGGCTGCCTCAAGCACATACAGTACTTTTAAGTGAATTAGAAAAAGGCACCCCTTGTGACAGAGTCCTGCAGGTCTGTGGACTGATGAGCAAGTAGCATTTTGGGGCCAAACAGAAAAAGGCACCCCTTCCTCTAGTGGACGCTGCCCTGTGCCTGGATTCTCGTATAACTCAATTCAGCAGCCCTGGCTCTTCCTGCTTAAATTCTGGAACCACACAATCATTTTTATTACCTCTGAGCCTCCTTTTCCTTCCAGACAGAAAGAATTGAATTGTGATTTCTATGACCTCCTTGAGCTCTAAAAGCTACAAAAATTCTAATGAGCTTTCCCTTCCTTCTACACAAGGGACTAGGCATCACATAGATTGAAATTCCTGAGCTTGATCTTTTAAAAATCGTCTGATGACACTCCCTAATATTTGAATGAAATTGTGTATGGTTTGATGTGGGGCAGATTAAAACATAAATGCTTGAGAGTATACGTGATGTCCCAGGTAGAACCGGACATGGGTAGCCTGCCAAACAAGAATAACGACTCTGCGTTGTCAGCAAGGAAACAAGATGGGGATCTACCCCAATGCCCATCTATTGAGGTCTCTGCTCACTGTCTGTGGGGCTGAATGGCAGTCAGTGCTGGAGTCCTAGCCTCTCCCAGAGCGCCCAGAGCATCCAGGAAGCGTGGGCTGTAAGGAGCCAAAGACTGTTTTCTTTGTTGACGCCTTGTTGCCAGAAAACAGAAATTAGATCCTTGGCCAGAACCTCCTATCAGCAAATCTGAGTGCCAGCAAATGCTTCTCAGTAAGAGAGCAGACAAATAGTAACCTCCCTTTCCAAAGCTCAGGGATTTTCAGCCCTAAAATTAGGTTTCAAGTTTTAAAATCACACATACACATAATGGACCCATTCACAATTCTGAAAAAGTTGGTAGAAGTAAATTTGGTTGTATTTGTGAATATTTCTAAAATCAGTTTTATGGTTTATTTCATTTTAGCTTTGTTTTGTATTTAGAGCAAGAGGGAGGGCTTTTGGAAACAATTACAGCCAATGATGTTATTTTCAGAGAAGGAAACTGAAGCCCAGAAAGGGAAGGAGAGTAGCTCCAGGTCACACAGCAGAGCATATTTGATCAGGCTGGGATTATAATCTGATGCTCTTTTCACTCTCCCATGATGAAAATGCAACCAGAAGGTTGGGTGAAAAACGGATGGCACATAAATCATTATGACTCAATTTTTCAGTCTCAAAGGATGAATGTTCTTACCACTACCCAAGATCATAAATGGCAGAAAGTAAATGTGATTTTAAGAAAATGCTTTTATCTGCTGGTTTTCTTAAGGGCTACAACCTCTACCACTGCCCATCACAGAGGCAGATGATCTCCCATGGGTTAGTGGAGCAGACTCTCTCAGCTAGAACAATCTCAGTCCCCACCCCCCAAAACATTGTCTGCAGTGTCTTCCTTAGAATTCACACCAAGGACCAGATGTTCTCTGGATTAACGCCTGTTTGCTAACCATCTGTTTCTTCACAAGTAATGCTCCCATCTTCTTGTAGCCCCAAAGCACCTGCCAGCAAAACTAGCCATGGCCCAGTATTACCCCGGGTAGTCCCCAAAGCTCCTGGGGGATTACAAAACCATTACCTGGAGACAAACAAAACATTTGGGGGAAGAAAAATAAATGCCAAATATTAAAAGAAGGCTCCCTTTATTTAAAAAATCAGATACAAGCACTAAAATCCGTGAGCTGGAGAGCACCGAAGAGAAGGGGACCCCAAAATATATGCAGATGGAGAGTGGAATCAATCAGAAATCCATTTTATTCTTCCTGAAGAACAAAACACACCTTCTCAACAGTGGACCCCACTCTCAGGCAACGTGGCCATGGTGCCCTGATTCAGGTGGGATTAAAGATTTCCTTCCAAAGTCACTGGGATGAAGAGCCATTCCACTTCAACCCCTGTACAACCTTTTTAAAGACACAACTCCTCGGGCAGTCCTTTCTGGCACCCGGTTGGAGGGCGAATTGAAGTTTCCAGCGTAAGGGTGCTCTCTGCTGAAAACACCAGAGTCACAAACTCCACCCAGGCCCTGGGAAGGCTGAGCTCCCCCGTCTCACGCCGTCCTCATCAGAGTCGTTCCTTTGCAGAGCTTGGGGGCCCTCAAGCCAGCAATACCTGAAGCAGTTCTGACCTCACCAGAGACTCCTCAGACTCAAACTCATGGCCGTCAGCCCTGGGGGAGATGGTGGCTGAAAGGCACAGAGCCAGGATGGCCTTCTGAGTCCAAATCACACGCTAACTTTAGACGTGGGCATGTCAGGGAGCTGTTGTTTCGCCAAGAATGGACTTACTCTTTCTGCTTGAGTTTTAGGATCTACAGCAAATGAATTGTGTGTGTGTGTGTGTGTGTGTGTGTGTGTGTGTGTATGGTGGGGAGGGCGTGACTGGGCTTTGAGAGATGACCTGCTGAAAACCAAGACACAAAGACTGAGAGGGGAAAAGCAAGCATCCTTAGGCACAGAAGGGAGATCTGGTCACTCATATTAACCTGTTAATTTATACTGTGGCTCTGTACAAAAATAAAAAGGTTCTCATAAGATTAACAGTTTAAATAAATATCTGATAGAATACTCTTTTTCTCGTTTTTATAGCTCATCTTTGGGGTTGATATTTGGTCTGTGCTTCCCTTGCTGTGCTTGATCCAGGATCGCGATCACTTCATCAGCCTGTATTCGCTCCTGCAAAAAAAGACAATTTACACATTGCTGTTACAAGCATACTAGTCAGTGGCAGAAGCTTCCTCAACACTTCCAGGCATCCATCTGTAATGGATGGGTGCTAAATCTGGCTAAGAAGGAAACCTCATCTCCATCCCTACCCGGGTACCTTCTCTTAACTTCCCTATGTCCTGAGCAATCACTTTCCAAGATTTCTCTCTTGCCAAGCAATCTTGTATATTCAACTGCTGACTTCCCTTGCTACTTTGTGGTCCCACAGAGATCTCCAATTCAGTTCTCCAGGTCAGTGTTCAAGCTGAATTCACCATTTTCTCCCCCACAGGCCTACTCTGTCCCCTTCACATATTTCTTCTCTCAGTAAAGACCACCACTGCTCCCCCATTTGCCCCAAAGGCCTGACCAGGGTTTCTTGGATCTGATAAATCACCAGTCCTCTCTGTTCTGCCTCCTGTTTCTGTCCCCTCTTTTTTTCAGTGCACATACTGTTGCCTTACTTGAGGCCACTGTTTCTCAACCTTGGCACGGCTGACGTCTTGGAGCAGATAACTCTCTGTTGGGTGGGTTGTCCTGTGCATTGTAGGATGTTTAGCAGCATCCCTGGCTTCTTCCTACTACAGGTAACCAGTGGCACATGCCCGGCCCCAAGTCGTGACAACCAAACATGTCTCTAAATGTTGCCAAATGTGCCCTACAGGACGCACAATCGCTCCTGCTTGAGGACCATGGGTTTACGCGCTCATCCTCTCTTAACTCAGTTACTGCGGCAGCTTCCAAATTGATCTGTTTCACACCCCCTCCCACGTGCTTCTGATGGACTCTCTGCGCTTGAAGCATGATCCCCGCCCTTTCCTGCTCACTGCTCACAACCCTCACGTGGGTTCCCGTGGCTCCACGCTCCAGGTCGGACCTTTTTTTTTTGCGGTACGCGGGCCTCTCACTGTTGTGGCCTCTCCCATTGCGGAACACAGGCTCCGGACGTGCAGGCTCAGTGGCCATGGCTCACGGGCCCAGTTGCTCTGCAGCATGTGGGATCCTCCCAGACCAGGGCTCGAACCCGTGTCCCCTGCATTGGCAGGCGGATTCTCAACCACTGTGCCACCAGGGAAGCCTCCAGGTCCGACCTTCTTGATGTGCTTATAAGGACTCTGACTTTTCTCTCTTCTTCAGCTCACCTTGTCTTCCCCCCTCGCCTCACCTTACATTCCACCGTCCTGACTTACCTCAAGGTCTCTGAATGCAGCACTCTGAGAAGGACTTCCTAATTCTAGTCCAGGTTAAGTGCCCCTAGGATTTAAAGGATGCTTCCATTGTGCTTTCTCTTATCCCCACACCAATCCTTCAACAGGCCCAGCTGGTCTACCTCCAAATGGCATCTCCAATCGCCCACATCTTTTCACTGTCTTTATCATGACTCTAGTCGACGACGTGTTAGCTACAGTAATCTTTCCTCTCCTGTAACTCCTGGGGCTGGAGGAGGTGAGGAAGGAATATGGCGTCCCCTGTACAGTTAGAGTAGAATTCATATTTCTTGAGCAGCTTGTCCATCCGATCGCCACCTCCTCTGTGCCCTCTTTTCAGCCCGCTCTCCGCCTTGCATGCCCTGTTCTGGCCACCCAGGCTTCCTTTGCTTCTTGACTGTTCTGTGCTCCTTCTTGTCTCTGGGCCTTTACAACCTCTTCTCCCCCTGGAATACTCCTTCGAAGACCTTTACCACGGTTAGCTTCTTCTTGTCACTTGTCTGGGGGCCCCTCACACTTCACCCCCGGCTCCTTTTTACTCTCGGATCAGTTGCCTTGTTCTCTTTCCCACACATCATTTCTCACTATCTGAAAATTCCTCAATTATTTATTCTTTTACTTATTTGTTGTCTTTTTTCATTAGAAGGTAAGCTCCATGAAAGCAGGGAGTCTTGTCATGTTCAGTCACTGTTGTTTTTCCTGTGTCCAGAAAAGCTACAGACATTTGGCAAGGGAGTATTATAGTTGATGAATAAATACAGAAGTGGATGAAGGGCTGTCCCTGTCTAAAATATCTCTCCCTAAGGAAATCATGCTCATCTTTGAAGGCTCATGTCAAATGCCATCTCCTCAACGAAGCCTTTCCTGGTTTCCTCTTTCTATCCCCTAAATACCATGCATTTTTTTAAATTAATTAATTTTATTTTTAACTGTGTCTCGTCTTGCTGCATGCGGGATCTTTCATTGCTGTGTGCCGGCTCTTCATTGCGGCACATGGGCTTCTCTAGTTGTGGCATGCGGGATCTCTAGTTGTGACCTGTGTGCTCAGTAGTTGTGGCGTATGGGCCGCGGCATGTGAGATCTTAGTTCCTCAGCCAGGGATTGAACCAGTGTCCCCTGCATTGCAGGACGGATTCTTAACCACTGGACCATGAGGGAAGTCCCCACCATGCATTTTTGCCTCTAATAGTTCCTACTGAACTTTGCTGTGCTTTTATTACTCAGGCCCCTGTATTATCTCTTCACTTTGACTTCAAGCTCCCTGAAAATAAAAGTTATGTCTTATCTAGTTTGTATCTCCTATAGGTAGTCCCTGGCACAATATCCAGCATAGTGAGTTATATAAAGAACATTTTATGACTTGAAAACAAAGCCTCTTGTATTCAAGAGCTTGTAATTGAGCATAATGTTGACCAAAAGGCACCTACAAGGACCAAACATACTGAATAACAGAAAACTAAACTGTCTTGATGTCCAAGTAAAATGGGCGAGTATTACTTTTATGAATATGGGGAGAACATCTTGCTGATTAGCAAACTGATATAGATACAAAATGTTGCAATCTGAATGCACAGGAGACTGTTGTCACGTACATCCTGAAAGGAAAGATGTTTAAGAGCTGCAAGTCTCTATACAAGCAACTGAAGCTTCTAATATTGGGCATCCTTACCGGTGTATGTTGCTAAATACTCCTTGAGAATTCAGTGCCTTTAAAAGTAATCTATGAGCATGGAAGTCTGCCAGTTCTCATGAGGTATTGATAGGCAGGCTTTCTTTGCCCAGGGATTCAACCTGAGAGCAGATGCCTAACTCAGGAACTCTGAAGATTTTTTGCACATTGAAATCACCTGGGGAGCTTTTAAAACTTCCGACACTTAGGTTACAGCCCAAATCAATTAACCCAGAATTTCCAAGGGTGGTAGACAAAATGTCAATAGTTTGTAAAGATCACCAATTGATTCCAGTGTGGAGCAAAGTCTGGGAATCACGTCATAGGCAAAATTTTCTAGCAGTTGCTTCAGAGGCTCTGGTCATTTTCTTCTGTGACCACTAGATGTCACCACAGCCTGGAGATTGAAGAATTTTCTTAACACTGTACTTTCCAGGTTAGCAAGGCTCAAAGAGAACTTAGTGTTAGCTTATTTAGATATAAAAAGTATCTTGGGAGAGAGGGCTGAGGTAATGAATAATAAAACAGGATATGCGTTCATTGAATTAAACACTAAAGAGAAAAAAGGACGAGGCAATTTTTCAACAATGTGATAGCTGCACTGCGTACTCAGGTACCGAGGTTCCTTAGTCCAGAAGGAGTAATGTGGAGGAACGCTGACATTATGGATGTGGAGACACAGGAGGAGAGAGGAATTACAGGTGAAGGAAGTGAAGTTTTCAGATCTCTCCCTGCTCTGCTCCCTCTGTCAGGACCATTCTTTTCTCTTTCTGTGGCTGGCTATATTCCTCTGCTCTCTTAGGATTGCGCTTATATACGTAAGTCTTCCTTGCTATCCCCCTGCAAACGCAGACTGTTTTCTCCCCGTCATTTGCTTTTCAGCCTTTCTAAGCTCCTCGTGGCCAAAGCTATGCTTTGTTCAACTGTGTCCCCCCAGGGCCTACCTAGTGGAGTTTTCCAGACACAGAGTAGATCTTCCATAAATATTTGGGAAATATATGAAAGAATGCTTAGGGGATATGGCTTAAAAACTGAGCCAGGTTTGATGGCAAAAAGTATATGAGAAACTCATTTTAAAGTTTCTGATGAAATTGGATTCAATTTAGGGATGTAAAGAGGAAATTTGGTTAGAATGCCATTTTCAACACTAGAATTTCATAGCTTCATTAAGACTCAAGGCTGGAGGAGACTTGGAAGTCGTCCGGTTTAGCCCTTGCCATGAAGTTTCAGCTTCAGGTTCAGCGTTCCATGCCAAGCAGTTGCTGAGGCTTTGACTGGAGCCGTCCAGTGACAAGAAACTCAATACTTCCAAACAAGACAAGTTCACCAAATAGTGCTGACGATTAGAAAGTTATTCCTTATGTTGAGCCTAGATTTTCCTCCCAGGGGCTTGTATCCAGAGGTCTTAATTCATCCCTCTGCAGCCTCACAGACAGACACCATAATCTCTGCCCACAGCATCCAGAAGGATGTGATCATGGTCTATTACCCAGGCTAAGCATCCTTAGCTACTTCCAATAGAATAATAACAATATTTTAATATTTAATTTACTAGTAGTAAATGATAAACTTGCAGGTGTCCTCACCCTCTTCTACATATGTTTCATAAATTATTCAGTGAACTCTTAAAGGATTTGTTGAGAAAACAAATCAGTCTTCCCAGTGACCAGTAAAAAATGATTCCTCTCTCTTGATGCTACAATTTATTAATAAACTCAAGACTAATTAGAGACTGCCAAATATGGCTGTGATGTCTATTTCTGCAAACCTTCATTTCTAAGAACCCATCTGATTAAGAACTGCATTCATAGCCCTTCTTTTCCTCAAACTCATCCTACAAACGTCAAATGTGTAATTGCTAGGTTATGGGTCTGATTAACAAAATCTGTTCTTGCTTAGAAAACAGAGCCAGTGTTGGAAACCAGACAGAAAGGATTCTGTAAAAGTTTTTGTTTGGTTTGGTTTTGGTTTGGTTTTTTTCCCCATGATCTCTAAGATCCCTGAAGGGTTATGAATCAACCCAAAGGGCTTTTCTGATAAATCAGTTCATGAAGCAGGTCTATAGGATGTCTCAGTGGCTTTCTGGGTGGGTCAGAAACTCACCAATTCTCTGTAGAGTGGGTCCAAGGTAAACCACAGAGCCACAGCACACCTCTGGCCCTTGGTGACTGCCTTCACCCCATGCGGGTTCTCTCCTCCAGATGAGAAGCTGATCATACGCCCACACTTTGGTTTTATAGAGGCCTGAGAAAGAGAGTGAAAATTTGACTCTCAATTCCTATACTGTTAACATTTCTACAATCCCCCTTCTCTGTCCTTCTAATGGAATCCTGGGGTTGAAAATTGCTTCAATTTCCTCGTCTGTAAAACAAGATAAGGTCAAAACAATACGGAATTCAGAAAATAAAGTTATCAGGTAAAACGGTTGGCACAGTCCATGGCAAATGGTAATCGCTCAATACATGCTATGTTGGTGGCTGGTAAACTCCATGAAGGCAAAGCCTCTCTCTTTTAGTTCACGTCTCTAATTTTAGCACTAGTACAACATCTGGCCTAAGCAGATGTACATTTAATATTTGTGGAATGATAAAAACAAACCAAGGGGACATGTAGAGTGCTGGTAAATTCTTATAATTGATCTAGGTAGTGGTTCCATGGATGCACCCTTTCTAATTCCTTATTGTGCATTTATGGTTTGTGAACTTCTCATAATACAAAAATTTTTCAAAGTCAAGTCTAATCCCATGTGATACTTTAATTCCTGTTACAATATTCCTGCCCAGTAGTCCTTAGCCAATGTTTTCATACCTCCAGTGATGAGAACACACCACCCCTTCAGGTGACCAATTCCATGGCCTCCAGGGCTCTGGAATGATGGGCACAGTCCTTCCAAGCTTGGCTCAGATGGAGCTGTCCACTAATGATTAGGTAGGACAGGGTAGAAGGGAAAGAGGCACTGCTGGGGGCCCTGAGCCAGAGCATTAGATCAAACAAGCAGGCTCTCCAAACTGAGTAAGCGGAAGCGATGGAATATTAGGGGTCTTGCTTCCGTGAATAAAGTGTCTGCTCTAAGCAGAGTTCATTTTTCTTTCTTGAGAAACACAGAAACCTGACTTATTCCATAGTACAGCTTAGAAATAAAAGCAAGAAAGTAGCACCAATCGTTGTACTATTTGATAAGATGGACCAGTTCTAACTAGCTATTTTCTGAATTGAATTGAGTTGATACGTGACCATTAGAAGAACTTTGGTCCCCTTCAGCATAAAATGGGATGGCTAAGTTTTTCCACTGCCATCCTCAGGAGGAATATTTGGAAGATTTCCTGAAGTCCTTGGACGCTACTTAACGTAGGTACTCCCAGACTGTGTGACGAACTTGTGGAAGGTCAAAGGTAAGTGGAGTAGTCAAAGATCCTGAGGTGTGTGTGTGTGTATGTGTGTGTGTGTGTGCGTGTGCGTGTGTGTGTTCTGTGTGCGTGTGTTAAAAGGAAGAGCAGAGAAAAGCAGTCACTTTCTGGGTTACTCTTCTGTTCACGATAATTGAGGAGTGATTTGTCTTTGCGAGAGAGAGTTGCTTTTCCCAAGCAGCTTCATCAAAGTGACTTTCTGACATAAATCTAGGTTCCTAGTTACTGGTGCCTCCAGCATCAATCCGATTTTGTGTTTCTGGAGCAGGAATTTGTTGTGCATTTTCACACAGAAACAGCAAGTTAACTAATACTAGAAGACATATGAAGCAGGACAGGAAAGCCTTCCTATACGCATGGCTTTAGGATCTAATTTCAAATTTTCTGAGCTGCTCATCCCCTGATGCTGGTCAAGGGCTTACTTACCCACACACGCTTGCCATTGCTTCTATGTGATTAGAGTCTTGGCCTCAACATCTTACAATACTAAAGAGAGGCTGTGGGAACAATTTAATGCTTTGTCTCTGATGGAAGAATTGAAAATATGTTTACACATGAAGAACTTTGGGAAAAGAAGCTATCCATTGCCTGAAGCAGTTGGGACTGGTTGCAGGTACGTGGAGTCACAAAGGACTAATCTTATCAAGTGGAGAGCATCACCTCTCATAGATCAGGTATGCGGAGGAATAAACAAGCTCCACTAATGACATTGCTTCTAAGGGAAAATGTATTCTGAAGTTTAAATGATTGTAAACATACGTTTGGAACACAGACCCACTGAGTTTAGTTTTTCATGAAGCAAATGGAACTCATTGGATTTTATCTTTTTCAAACTTGCACAGAGAAACCAAAATAACGAAATACCCAAGTTTCACAAATATGCTGCTGTCGAAAATAATCCATGGCTCTTCCAAGTATGATGAAAGAAAATTCCTTTTGATTTGCATCTAACTGATGATTAAAGTCAGAGAAGGCTTTGTGCTGTACTTGCCTTGAATAAATGTAAATCTTCAGCCACCATTCAGTAATTATACAATTTCCAGATTTTTCCAAAGTAAAGAACTTAGGAGACTATTCTTCCTTGCATAGCACAAAGCTGGGGCATTTCCCTGCTCCAATTTTCCCTCCAGAATCAAGGGAGGGAAAACTGAAAAGAAAAACTATCCATTTCTCTTTGTTATTGGCACTGGTTAACTAAGAATTTTAATTATCTACAAAATGCTCCCAAAACTCTACCATATGCATTAATCTGAAGTAGAACTAATTTTTGAAAATAGCTCTCTCAACTTGGAGCTTTTTCATTAAAACATTGTTTAAATTAGTTTTTCTTTTACTTTTTTAGGGGATGGTGGTGGTTAGATTCAGTACTTTTAAAAATAGCTGCATCTTTATCTTAAAAGTATAAATCTTTTAAAAAGGAGTAGTATCTGCTTTCACATCTTTAAAAAGCAGAATTACAGTTAATTTTAATTCAAAAATTGGTGAATTCACACATATTTAATGATTCATTTATGATTCATACATATCAATAATATTCCCGCCTTACTTATTTTCAAACATTGAACATTTCCAAATATGGCCACTAGATGGCGCAGAAGCAAAGAAATCTTTTCAACCACCTGCCTGATTTTCTTTCCAATTGTGTGAGATTCAAACAGTTTTGAACCTGTTAGCAGAGCTCAGAAATCAAATGCTTTCTGCACAGAGGCTTTTCAAAAGTTGATATTTTTGTACTGGCATTTAAACTGAGCCTGGATCATCAGTCTTGATTTAATTTCCCAAATCATGAAGCATCAAAATACTCCCATGATAATATTTAAGCTTTTTACAAAAAAGAGTGTGGAGGCATCATGACCTTTTAAATATACAGTACATTAAAGAGTATGAAATATTTTTCTTAATTATATCAATGTTTCTGGACAATTCTAACCAGAATTCCCATAGGTTTTCCCTTTAAATCCAGTAATACATCGTTTTTATATCATTTGCTTACACCCTGGTAGTATGCCATGAATGAGACCAAGAAAAGGGTACAAAATAAGAGGGGAAAGACATAAAACTCAGAAAAAAGTTGTGGAAATAGCTTACATAATGCAAAATCCTTGAAATCTATCACATACATGTCTCAACTATTTTGATTTTGTATAGAGGAAAGAGATATCTCATAATCTACTTATAATTCAAGTATCTCCTCAATCAGAAAACCTCTTTTTTCTACCATGGCATATGCCGTTCGGCTTAAAAACCAAAGATTCTGGCTATACGGTTTATATGTGTTCAGTAGGCTGGTTGTCCAAAGGCATTAGTTTGCTTAGGAAGATGGTGGTTGAGTTTAACTTTCGATTTTTGATCTACGATAGTGTGTTTAGAATCTCTTCCAAAGTATGAATATGTAACACATGTGTGTCTGTGTGAATGTGTATATATCAATTTTCAAGTATAGGTTTACTTACTATCAGAATTATATATATATATATGTATACATATATATATATACACGCATATCATAATTTGGATAATGAGGGGTATGGAAGCCAATGCTCACCTAACATACAGAGCACCAGGGTACTTGAAAGCCATTCTGTAGAGTCATTTGACTTGTTATAGTCGTGGGTGATTTAAGAATAAGTGTTTTAAAAAAAAAAAAAAAAGAATAAGTGTTTTTAGGTTCCCATCAGATTACTTGGCAAAGAATCAGAAGATCTAGGTTCTAGTTCTAAGTCTAACACAAACTAACTATATGATCCTTAATATATATTATTTATATTACCCATCTGTAAAAAGGAAAAGAAGATTTTTATTGATGATTCCATTTCTAACATTTTATAATGTATACATTTACTGGATCTCTCTCCACCTCATGAATTCTCAAGCTCAGAAATATTTGAAATCCAGCAGTCTTTGGAAAATGGCAAAATTGAGACTAAAAATGCTAGATAAATTTGCAAGAATCGGCTTGCTTACGGTCACAGTTTTGGCATCCATCTCAGTGAATATGAATTCGCCTCCTTCAAAGTCATCATTCATATATAGGAGAGCACTGTAAGAAGAAAGGGAAGCAATTTGTACTCTTATATGACTACACAACATCACCGCAGAACACTGCAGACTGGGCATGAACTGACCAGCCTGATTAGTAAGTTTCCTCTGAACTAAACATTAAAATGATTGACCCTCCTAACCCTCAAGCGTAAGATCAGATGTAGGGTCATAACCCTGAAGTATTTATTTATTCCACTCAGGTTAAAGTTTTAATTATATGTCAGACTTCATCTATCATTTCACCTCCTCCAAATAAAATCTAGCTAGGTTTAATCTAGCCCTTTGATCTCGCCCACAGCATCTAAAACTCTGTTCTTTCCTTTTATACTAGTAACTCGAAAGGATGTATTTTTTCCGTTAAGTAGCTGGAGAGATCTAAGGGGTGTATCCAAGTCTTGCAGATAGGGGGCGCTCAATAAACATGTTTGTATAGAGCACAGTGTAGTAATAATTAACACATTATATACATGATGACTACAACTCCTGACTGTTTACACAGTAAAATATCATTCAATAAGACAAAACTTTTTTGTCCTGAGTTTTCAGTTTCTTACTTACAAAATGCAGACATAGATAAATGATGTGTTGTGATCCCTATGCCTGCTGAGATGCATACCCTGTGTTCTCAGACTGAGATATTAATACATAAACCACAAGGAGTATGTTTAAATAAAAGCCAAGTGAGAAAAAAAAACCCATAAACTTTACTTTTTATATTAAAACAAAATGGGCATTCTGTGGAATAAGACGCAACAAATCGTGCAGGGATTTTTAAGATAAAAATATGATATGCTGAAATCACTTCTCAGTTGTGGCAGCCGCTTCAGAAGACTGAGCATTTCTGCTTCATTGAGATGAATGTGATGACAAGCAAAACAGATCAGCTTTCTAGTTTCCATGGGGTTTTGATAACTGTTGGGCACAAGTTTGGTTCTGAATCAGATGCTGGCAGTACCTATAGTCCCGGAATGTGTAAGCAGGAGGCTCCTTCCAGCATTCATTGGCCTCTGGATCCAACAGGCAGTTGTCAGCATGGATGGGATGACTGAGGTCATTTCTTCTATCCTGTTGACCTGCCAGAAAAGGGAACAGGGAAGCATGAGAAATTGAATGCCGTAACCTCCAAGAGCAAAGCTGGCAACCTGTCTTCTCCCGTGGCTGGTGCCCCTTGCAAATTTGAGGATCAGAACTCAGAGCAGGCTAAAGAACGCTGGGCAAGCACCGTGAAGAGACTCTGGTCCTGCTTCGATATGAACTTGATGTAAAAAACTGTAGGCAAGTCACACCTGTCTCTTCAGCTATAAAAGTTCTCCGATATAAATATACATGCAGAAATTCCATGCATTTCATGGGCTGTACTTTGTGTGGGACAGTCAAAGGATGAGGATAAAATGCAAACGTCAAAAAGAAAAGATTTGGGCTTCCCTGGTGGCGCAGTGGTTGAGATTCCACCTGCTGATGCAGGGGATACGGGTTCGTGCCCCCGTCCGGGAGGATCCCACATGCCACGGAGCGGCTAGGCCCGTGACCCACGGCCGCTGGGCCTGCGCGTCCGGAGCCTGTGCTCCGCAATGGGGGAGGCCACGGCAGTGAGAGGCCCGCGTACCGCAAAAAAAAAAAA
>NW_020172364.1:8370398-8373555 GCF_003031525.2 Neophocaena asiaeorientalis asiaeorientalis
AAAAAAAAAAAGAAAAGAAAAGATTTGATGCAGCTGAAGGTTCACAAGTAGAAAAGTCTGCTTCTGTGACATTCTCTCCCCCCCTCCTCCTCAGGAGGGTATAGAAGAGAAGATGTAGAGGAAAAAAATAGTGACGCCAGGGAGTGAGGAGGTCTCTGCCTTTTGAAAACATTTCTTTCAACAATCCTTTTTATCTTCTATGCTTCCCCTCAATGCTGGTGGGCATAATGGTGACTGTAATTTCCAGGTTCTTGAACCCTGAAAAGTGAAACCTAGAGCAGAAAGGTATTTTTCTGTGTGATTGTAGCAAGCAGAAGAAATGGATTTGAAAGGGAAAATAGGTCTTCTAATACTTTAGGGGACCAGCAAAGTAGAAAAAAAGGGAAGGGAAAAATCAGAGTGAGTGAGCTTCTTTTGTTTTAGAAATGTAGAACTCTTCTGAACCGTTAGTCTGACACGTTCATAGAGCTTTGTCCTGCATTGTTTTCTTTCTCATTTCACTGTGGGTAAAAGGGAACATGTTCAGATTCTGGAATCTCACCAGACAGGGCTGTGCGGCAGACCATGTGTGTATAGGAAAAATACAGCGTTGAGTTCAGCATGAAATAGGATTCGACAATCTTTCGAGCCTTCTCGCTGATGTCATAAAACAGACGGGCACTCTTCAGGGAGACTCGGCCTTCATAACCAAACTGAAGAAAAAGAAGAATATTAGAAACCACTGGGTTGATTGGAAGGCTGGAGGAAAACAGATGTTAGGTTTTATTAAGCCAATATAGGACGCTCATCTCTCTGTTGGCTCGTGGGAATACTACTACAGACTTGCGGATTTGGTTTAGGAAAATGAGGGAAAGTTGAGAGCTAATTATCCCTCTCCTCTCCTCTCAGAACACTTTCCTCACTCTTCTACAAAAACACCTCTCGCAGTACAGACTGATAACTTTTTTGAGTACGTTTTCGCCATTGGACCTTGCGCTACTTGAGGACAGGGGGGTTGTGTATTATTTGTCAGATGCCAATCTAGGAAATAGAGTTTGATCAATTGATAACCGAATGGAGGAATGCAGGAGTGATTAAAAACAATGAAGGTGCCATTTCATACTTGCTCCCTTCAATGACCTGATAGGTCTATATCTTAAGCCCTTCTCTTCCCTGTATCTGCCATTCCCAGAAGATCCTGGGTTGACCCTTAGGAATTCAAAGCCAAAAAAAGTTAAGTTTTACTTTGAGTGCTTTCAGGACGGTTGCACCTTCAAACTTTTCATTGGGTGTATGGGGTGAAGTCTTTCCTCTGTATCCATCACCAACAAGCATGATTCCCTAGAAGCAAAATACAGGGTGCTTTATTAATGAGGATAATGAATTCATCCCATCTCCCTTTCTGCCTTGACCGCCAGAAAACTGAGAACCAAAGTCAATACTCAGAACCGTCTCCATTTTATTCTAGGATTCCGGTATCATTAATTCTTCCAACCAAAAGAGGCATCTTTATTTAACTTTCACCCCGCATTTTCATTATAAAATGGTGCCACCACTTTCTGTAGAAATGGGTAGAACATAAATAATTAATATATTGATTAATTATTGATAAAAATAAAGAGACTTTTCCCAACGACTTTATATGATAGGCAGGGCACATGCTGGATACAGTTGTCCTAGGAATGAAGCCTCTAGCTCTTCCAGACCCAAGAGCTATGTCCAGAGCTGGGCAAAACTACAATCACCCCAACCCAAAGGCTATGAAAGTGCCTCCACAATCAATGTCCTTCTCCTAAAGAAAGTAACGTTTCAGGCCTGGTTTCCTGGCTCCAAGTAAGTCCAGGACCAAAGCTCTTCCATGCTCAGGCCAGACCAGCACAGCAGGGCTTCCGGTCCTCACACTAGCCACGCTGTGCAGCTCCCGGCACTGTTCTTTTGACAGGACGTTGTCCAGGAGGACGCGCTGAGTCCCGTTCAGCTGCTCGGAGTTGTAGACGAACGTGATGTTCTCATAGAGCAGAGGGCCACCTGCAGGGACAAAACACATGGTTGTCCTTGTTACCTCTGTCCCCAAGGCGGGAAGCACAGAACACCCAACAGCTTTCAATGTGCAGTTCAGGAGTCAGTTTCCTCACGAATATTTAGGAACGCAAAGACAAATTACAAATCTGGAAGCCTGAGAAACGCAATATGGATTCAAGAAAAAGGCAGATGTCTGGCTACCAGGTTTCCCCATGATGTCGTAATTAATATATTACATTTGTATAGGATTCGGGGATTGATAAACTATTTTTTTTCAGTTGATTCCAGGGATGATCCTGCAAAACAGACTGGGCATCTCATAGGATTCTTCTCAGTGAAGACTTTCCAGGATTTTCTCAGCGGTGGGCCCCTCCCTTCTCCACAGCCCTGGGTTCCTACTTCTGCCACAACATCTCATGCAATTACTGGGTGACATGACCTCAGGGTAGGTAAAGACTTTTTAAAGAGATAGCAGGACAACCAAACAATTGAAAAAAAAGAAAGAAAGAAAGAAAGAGAGAAAAAATTATTTGACGACATGTTTGTGTCCTCAGTTCCTAGAGCAGTCCTCAGTCCTAGAGCAAAACCTTCACCAAGTAACTCAGGGAATAAATGCCCATCAGGACAGTCATAACCAAGTCAACTGACTCCTTGCCAGTCTTCTTTCCACCACCTACTGACTCTGGATGGTCTGACTTTTGGAATATCTCTTTTTCTCTGCTCTCTGGGCAAATTATGTCGATATATATATATTATATATATATATCTCCCCCACAGGAGAGTTTCCTGTAGGCACCTTCCCCCTCACTGGACAGAGCTTACAACTTTATAAAATTAGCTCCATATTGGCTCTTCAAAGCATGATGCTTTGGGGCTATGTTTTAGGTAGCGAAATTACAAAATCTAGACCTGACATGGTTCTTTCCTCATAGAGAATAGGACTGAAGGACAAAACCTCTGACGGTGAGGAAATCTTCCAATGTAGCAAAGTACAAATACCTTGAACCAGAAAACTGAATAGAAAAGCAAAACTTGTTTTTCTCCTCTTTATAATATTCCTCCTAAGGGACCTGATGCCTGTCAACAAGGGCAGCTCACCATGGAGGGCACAGAGGTGAGGAGGGCTCCTCCCATTTCCCCCCCCCCCCCCGCTCGG
>NW_020172364.1:8373667-8374847 GCF_003031525.2 Neophocaena asiaeorientalis asiaeorientalis
TAAAACACATCATTGAAGGAGAAGGAGACAACTGAAATTGATGTCTACTCTTTGGCTTTAAAACAGATTAGTCAAACTAGGGAACGGCACTGAATGTTATTAGTCCAGTTGGGATAAAAGAGTTAGTACAGCCCATGATTAATGGAATATGAAAATAATGGGACAGTGTTTCTCGGTCTTGAGTAATGTATGGTTATCTGTTAAAGCAAAAGTTCCCTAAGAAGCTTCAGTGAATTATTTGTACTGCAGTTTTACTTCCATGTTTGCAATCATAAAACTGTAGGTACAGTATTTATTTTTATAGCTTCATACAACTATCATACCCAAACCAATTTACAAGATTAAATAAAAGCAAGACCATAAAACCAGTTAAATTCAAATTAACAATCTTAATAAAATGGTTAATGTTGTTTTGTGGAAACTAAAAAGCAATGTTCCACATGAATATTCTAATGAGTGATCTGGCCCTGGTTCTTCTGAGCCAGCATTCCTCAGAGTGCTTTTGGTGTGTGATGACATTCTACTACAAGTTTTCTCTGTTGAAACTACTGTGGAATCTTAGTGGACCATAATGAATTTTAGCCTTCATCTGGTCTTAATACATTATTCATAAGTTTGTCCTACTTCAATTCTTATTAGTCTTTGACCATTGAAGTGTTATTAACCGATGCCAATGTGATGGTAACTGCATCCATACCCACTGAGGTATGAAATCTCATGGCAGTCCTTGGCTATAAGGGGTTATTCAGATGACCCACTAGTTGTCCCTCTTATTATTTTTTTTTCTTTTAATTTTTTAAATGGCCATCAACATTTATAAATACAGAATTTCTTGGATTCCAGGAATATATCCACAAGCTCCCAGTTTTAGTATCAATCTTTTGGATGAACAGAAAATACATAACATAAATATCTATAACTGTAACTATCTATATCTATATATCTCCTACAATTCAATGTTTTTCCAACTGTGCTCTACAGGAAAGTTTTTAATGAAAAAAGAGTTTATAGATCAAATATGTTTGGGAAGTACTGGAGTAAACAACATTTAAGAGGACTTCTTGGAACTTTTAATATGTGAACAGGCATTATGAATACCAATATAATATGCAGCCATTCTCACCCTTAAATTAGCACAATACCCACCCTTCTCTCCTTCCCTCCCTCCCTCCCTCCCTCC
>NW_020172364.1:8374866-8383202 GCF_003031525.2 Neophocaena asiaeorientalis asiaeorientalis
TTCTAGGTTGGCCCCTAATGGTCACAGCCTCCTGGTACTCATAGGTTTGTGTACTTTGCTTCCCTCAAGTGTGGGTGGGGCCTGGAGCTTGCCTCTAACTAATAGAATATGGCAAAGGTGATGGGATATCACGTCTTTGATTGGTTACATAACATTGCAACTCCTATGTTGCTGGTTGACTCAGTCTGTTGCTTTCTCAGCTTATAGTCTGATGAAACAAGTGGCTGTATTGGACAGGCTCACACGGCAAGGAATTGAGGGCAACCTCCAGCCAACAGTCAACCAGAAACTGAGAATAGCCTTCAGGAATCGAATTCTGTCATCTGAGCTTGGAAGAAGATAGTTTCCCAGCTTTAGAAGAGACGTCAGCCCTGATCAACACTTGATGGAACCTTGTGACAGACCCTGAAGCGATGGACCCAGCTAAGCTACCCCCATAGTCCTGACCCACAGAAAGTGTGAGATAGTAAGTGTATGTTATTGTAAGCTGCTACCTTTGTGCTAAATTTTTTCACAGCATGGAATGGACCTCTTAACAAAAAACACAGTTTGTCTGGGAAAGGTTGCTCTAATCTATATAGTTAAGATCCATAGCCACATTGAGACTGTCCCTCAAATATTCAAAAGTGAATGGCATATTCCATTTCCATTCAGAAACAGAGAGAGAGACGTTCCTTCAACAAGAAAGACAAGATACTTGCACGTTCACTGGAAAGAATTTTTTAGTATAAAATTCGAATACAGGGCTTCCCTGGTGGCGCAGTGGTTGGGAGTCTGCCTGATGATGCAGGGGACACGGGTGCGTGCCCCGGTCCGGGAAGATCCCACATGCCACGGAGCGGCGGGGCCTGTGAGCCATGGCCGCTGAGCCTGCGCGTCTGGAGCCTGTGCTCCGTAACGGGTGAGGCTACAGCAGTGAGAGGCCCGCGTACAGCAAAAAAAAAAAAAAAAAAAAATTTGAATACAAATGGAAGACAGATCAAGGGTTTAGTGGACTAGGTTGGTTTGTACTTTGCCATGTTTTTCTCATTTTCTATATTGAGGGTGTATCACTTTAAATACATTAGTTTATTTTCAAAACATGACTTCAAACGTTATTTTAAAACATTCAGAAAAGTGCCTACCATGCTTAAGCTCTGTATAAGTATTTTCCATTATTATGATGATCATTTTTGAATTGTTAAAATGTGCCTCGTATATTGTGTTAAGTTTGAATGAGACATCTTAATAAGCATATGGCATAATGGATTATATTTAAAAGAGAGCTACTGGGATATTGACAATTTCCCCAACCATGGCATAAGCAATATACAAAGATCAGGTGAAGGGACAGAGTGCAACACAGAGTCTAAAACACCTAAATTCTAACAGGTTTGGGCAGAATCTGTATAGACATCTGCCTTTCATGTAGCTCGCACAACCACCAGTAAGCACAGAGCTTCATACAGAGGTTTCCCACACATCCATTTAACAAAAAACAGGCAACTACCTACCCACTAACCAAAAGGAAAACAAAATGTAAAAGGAAAAATAAATCCTGCCATTCAAAAATGCAAGTCTACCAGCCTATAAATGACTAGTAGCACAACAGACAGAGAAAAACATTAAAATAAAAATAAAAATGTAGTCCAATAAGTTGTGGTTCCTGGGATCTGATCTGACAGCTTCAGCCAACTCTTAACCACAGCCTAAGGAGGTTTAGTTAAACAACTTAATTCTTCTCTCATTCATAAAGTATGTGCCTGGCTCTGTCTCTCCATTTGCAATAAAGAGGGATCTTACAGGAAAATGCTCTTTTGTGTTCACTGCCTATGGCTCATGGCAAGAAGATATATTACGACAAGGTCATATAAGTTACGACGGGAGTGTGCTAACAAGCCCTTATATGAGCACCGCCCTTTACAGTTTACAAAAGACTTTCATATTCGTCCTCTCCAAAGAGTTGCTATCCTTCTGTTACAGGTAAAGGACCATAAGGGTCAGAGAGAGTGAGTCTCTAGTTACCCATCACTCTGGAGAACATCAGACTAAGATATGCTTCCTGACTCCAAGTTCAAAGTTATTTCTACTCTACCCCCGCTGACTCTGGGATTATTCTCGAGCAGGGCTTTTGGAAAACTGGTGGTCGAAAGAAGAATGGATAAGTGACAGATGTTTTTAATAAGATGACATGCATATTCCAAGGGCTGGAGTCGCTCTGGGGTGCAGTAGCCCTGAGTCACTCCCATCTTAATGCTCGGAAGACATCCAGTATGAATACTACTAAATACTGTTAGGTAACCAGAGTAGATGACAATCTCTTTGTGGAAAATGAGAATAGCTGAAATATATTCTATCTGGAAGCATGCATCCTTTCTTGCCTCCCTGACATCTGCTTTCAGCCAGACTAAGATGTTGAAAGTGTTTTCTCATTGGGAACTTTGCCTCTGTCTACCACTGTTCTTTATTTAGACCATATTTTGATCTCTAGTGACTGCACAGAAGCCTTTCCAGTAGGTTCCCAGGGAACATCCTATGATTCATTAGCCCATTCAATGGCAGAAATGATAGAATTTGGCCACCCAGTCAATCATGACCTTTATCCATCCTGTGTAGTTTTCTGTTCTACTCTTCCCATTAGCCTTCTTAGTCAGTTGCTGGACATCAGATCCCCTGGTAGCCAGGAAAAAAATGCTTTGAAATTTGCCAGTTGTCCTGGAGCTTCCCAAACACTTCCCAGCTTACTGGCATGTGCTTCCTGGGTGATTTCTCAGCTTAAAAAGCAACATGAACTCTGGCTGCCCATGAAGCTCTCTGGCACTCGTAAAATAGCTTGGGCTTTGTGACGACAAACTGAGGTCCAGGTCAGATTAGATGAGCATATTATCCTGTTTACTGCCTCAAACTGACCTGGAAGCTGAGGAAGGAAAGGGCTGGGAAATGTGACAGCTGTAGAGAGCCAGAAGTTTTCAAATCAGCTAGAGGAATGTGCTGACATCTCTCCTGTTGGGGAAAGGGGGACTGTACTTACTCTCAATGCAGGTTTTTGAAAAACCTCTTCTTATCTTGCAATTATTTAATCAATAGGGGATACATTTCAGATATCTAGACACTTCTATGTTCCATCATCAGGTGAAGAACAGAAAATGGGATTTGGATTCAAAAGCCTGCTTAACCTATTACAAGCTCTGAGGCTTTGGATAGGTCACTACATCTCTGTGAGCCTCAGTTTTCTTACCTGTGAAGTGGGGGACACTTGTCTCACAGGAGATGCTGCCAGTATTAAAATGAACTGTGTATAAATTTGCGGGGAAAATTGTAAAACATATAGAAGTAGTAATAATTGTTAAGGATTACTACTGTTGTTAGTACTACACTTGCTAAGCTATGATTACAACAATGTTTGGCTCCATTTAAAACCTATGTTTGGCAACACTCCACCTATGGCTCCAGTCATTTTGAGGTTATGTAAACAGGCATCTAATATCCTGCTGTCTCCATCTCTGAGCCTTTTGTGTCCTTTGTTTCATCCGCTTGAATGGCTCCCTCCACACTTCTGTCAACCTAATCTAAATTCTACTGATTTCTCAAAGCCCTCATCAGATATGTGCCTCAAGGATCTTAAGTTAACTAATATCCCATGTGACCAGTCTATTCCATGCTCTTTAGCACTCCCCTCCAATGTGAGAGAAGTAAGCCAGGTAACCTCTCCAAGCCTCAGGTACTCAGCTGAGGACGGCAATGATCATATAGTCCCTGCCTAGCTCACAGGGCTCCTGTGAGTGAATTTGGTAGCGCTTTTGTTGAAAACCAAAAGTAGTGATACACACAACTGAGACATTCTTGTTTTTGAGACTTGCTTTCAGAATTTTATGAACTGGAGTAGTTTAGTCCTATTCTTTATTTTTCAATGAAAATGGGTTCTGCCCTGATCTGGGTAAGAACTGGCCAAGTCCCAGCCTCCCCTTCCCCTCCTTCTAAGAGTAAAAGTGCAACAATACTTACCCTCTCTTAGGTTTCGGTCTATCTTGGGTGATGACTTTTTCTGTGCTGATAATCCATGAACTTCTGCCCTCTCCACATTCACTCCTGAAGGGACCCTGCCCATTCAAAAAAAAAAAGTTGAAATAGCAATATCCCATTGAATAAAGATGTTCAAAGGCAAAGGATACCTTACTCAGGTAGTCTATGACTTCATATTGTATATTTTTGTAGTTCACAAGTCCACATCTTTCAAGATCAAATTAGATGCCATTGCCTCCGTGAAGCTCTTCTCTATTTTCCCAATGAGTGTGCTCTATTTCACTTCTCTAAATCTTCTTAGCAACCTTTATTACAGTTCATTGTATCCATAATGTAAACCCCTTGAGATTAGACTTTGAGTACCAACAGAGCATGAAACAATGATCACGTGCATGTTTACCATGCTCAGAGTGCTGTATTATATGTCTTGAATATAAAGCGCATCACTGAAAGATGGTTGAATTGAAATAAATCATGTCCGAGTGTAGTGGTTCTCGACTATTCCAAGATAGAAGACATGAGTTTGTGTCAAACCTTGTGAACACACACAATTGCATGATGCCCTTTCAATATATACAAATTGAGCAAATCCAAATATGCATATACATTCTTGGATCTCTTGCAATAATTTGAGGTCACCCAGGGGTTGAGCCCTTGAAGCTCAGTGAAAGACCACAAGATTTTGAATAAGAAGGTCTGGATCTGCCAGTCCTTCATGGTGAGACACTGAGTCCTTTGCCTTGTCAGGGCCTCAGTTTCTGGTTTTGATAATAACCTGGACTTCAAGATCTTGTGGACTAAGAATGCCACCTGCCATATCAGTAAACGGAGGATGTTGCAACCATCAAGCCATCAGCCACTACAGCCTCCCCTGATGGTGAGCCCTGAGGAACTGAGGATGGAAACGGGATACGCACCATCAAGCAGTCAGGCACTGCAGCCTCCCCGCAACGGTGCACCCTGAGGGGACTCAGGATGGGAAAACACAGGACACTGGCCCCAGAGAGCTGAGGTGCATATCAAAGGAATGATTTCAATGAGCCCAGGCTCTTGAAATCTTCCCATACATAGAAAAGCGTAAACCCTAAATTAACTAGGGATGTCTTGTTTTCTTTAATTAACAGTAATCTTTTGCTATTCCGACTGTCTGCTTTTTGTTACAAAACTCGTATACATCCTGGCTCCTCCCTTAACTCTTGGGAGCAGTCCCTCAGAGCCATCTGAGAGGCTGTCTCCCGGGCTTGAAGTCCTCAGAAAATCCACTGAATAAAGCATAACTCTCGGGCTTTCCCTGGTGACGCAGTGGTTGAGAGTCCGCCTGCCGATGCAGGGGACACGGGTTCGTGCCCCGGTCCGGGAAGATCCCACGTGCAGCGGAGCGGCTAAGCCCATGAGCCATGGCCGCTGAGCCTGTGCGTCCGGAGCCTGTGCTCCGCAACGGGAGAGGCCACAACAGTGAGGGGCCCGCGTACCACAAAAAAAAAAAAAAAAAACCAAAAAACATAACTCTCAATTTTAGAGTGCATATTTTTTTCAGTGGACAATCTCAAACATGTAACTCCAAAATTCTATGACTCCTTGAAATGCTCAGAACATGTAAACTGACTTTTGACATCTATCATTTTAAAAATTGCGTTTTCTTCATTTCTGATTGAGTCCATGACACTTAATATTTTAGCTTGTTGTAAAACTTTCCGAGCTTGATGCTTTCAAATAAATGCAGTAAGAAAATTTAGCATGAAAAAGATAATTTAATTGTTTTTTTCCTATTAAAAAATCAAAAAGGGCATCCAACTCTCTCTGATTTAGAGTCACAGAACATTTAGCCATTAGAGATCACCTGATTCAACCCCTTGATGTGAGGAAAAGCATGAGACCCAGAGAGGAAGATAAATTATTTAAGGTGCCTTGGAAATAAGAGGAAGAGCTGGGACCAGAATGCAGAACTCCTAATTCCAAGTTCAGAGCTCTTCTAATTATATCCCTTTGCCTATTTCATAGAGCCCAAGTTCTTTATAATAAATATGATTATAAGTATTTCTTCTCATTACAAATAAACATTCTAAATGGAGAACTTACTGATTCTCATCCTGTCGTCCTCCATATTGAATCCAATAATTCTGTTTTAAATTAAAAAAAAAAAAAACTCAGTAGTTTTGTCACTAAAATTCCATGTACAGAAATAAGATAAAACACTCAAAAGACCTAAAATATTAGAAAACTTGCATATTATATAAATCTATAATATAGTATTTATTTTTAAATTTTAATAAAAAGGAAGGCTAAGGTTGGTGCAGTTTTGGCTAAGACAAAATGGATTAAAAAAATAGCATGGAATTAGCCTGGGCATCCATCCATTTGTCCAAGAAAGTGATTTAGAATTTGGTAGCAAGAAGACACTTAGAAGATAATTAAGTATAACTCCTTTCACTTTTATAAATAAAACAAATAAACAAAAAGTCCAGTCTGGTTACTCATCTGTATAGGATCATAAAGTAAGTGATTTTTTTTCCTAGGGTCATTTGGGATAACATAACTTTCAAAAATAGTAAGACCGGATGTAAACATATTAGAAATGTTACACTAGAAACGTACATTAAAATTATCTTAATTTTAAAAATGTGTCAATAAAAACATAATATAACTAAGAAAGAGACGAAAAATGTGTTACAAATAGGATATATTATAAACAGTGCTTTTTATATTAACTATTAACATGTACAGTATATAAAGAACTTATATAGCAATGAACAGATAAATGAATAAAATACATGTCCAGGTAAATCAAATGAGAGGACAAATACTTAATAATAATTTGTGAAAAGTTGATTTTTGCTGGTAATCAAAGGAATACAAATTAAAACAACAGTGGTGCACCATTTTGTACGTAATATATCAGGCATAGGAATGAGTTTAAGATGTTATTTCTCATTGCTGAGATGTTCATGGTAAAACTATAAACTTTTATGAACTGTTAGGAATAACGAAGGTACCAGAAAAGTCTCCTAGAAAAAAAATTTTAAACCTTCTCATATCATTTGATGGCAGAGTTAACCCACTTCTGGGAATTTATCCTATGGATACATTTCAGTAGAAAGAAAAATGCTTAATGCATTCATTTGGGCACAAAAAACCAAAAATAAATAAAACAAATGTTCAACAGCAGGAAAAGAATTAACTTATTTATTGTACATCAACTATAGATGTAGCTAAAAATAATTTTGAAAGCTGTAAAGATATAGAAATTGCTTATGCTATCCCAAATAAAAATCAATAAATAAAAATAGAAATCTATATATATAGAGGTACTACTTCTACAAAAGGGATGTCTTCATATGAAGAATGTTTAAAAGACAACATGGGAGACTTCCCTAGTGACACAGTGGTTAAGAATCCTCCTGCCAACTAAAACCTGGTTTTTTGAGAAGATAAACAAAATTGATAAACCACTAGCCAGACTCATCAAGAAAAAAAAGGAGAAGACTCAAATCAACAGAATTAGAAATGAAAAAGGAGAAGTAACAACTGACACTGCAGAAATACAAAGGTTCATGAGAGATTACTACAAGCAACTATATACCAATAAAATGGACAACCTGGAAGAAATGTACATATTCTTAGAAAAGCACAATGTTCCGAGACTGAACCAGGAAGATAGAAAATATAAACAGACCAATCACAAGCACTGAAATTGAAACTGGGATTAAAAATCTTCCAACCAACAAAAGCCCAGGACCAGATGGCTTCACAGGAAAATTCTATCAAACATTTAGAGAAGAGCTAACACCTATCCTTCTCAAACTCTTCCAAAATATAGCAGAGGGAGGGATACTCCTAAACTCATTCTACGAGGTCACCATCACCCTGATATCAAAACCAGACAAAGATGTCACAAAGAAAGAAAACTACAGGCCAGTATCACTGATGAACATAGATGCAAAAATCCTCAACAAAATACTAGCAAACAGAATCCAACAGCACATTAAAAGGATCATACACCATGATCAAGTGGGGTTTATCCCAGGAATGCAAGGATTCTTCAATATACATAAACCAATCAATGTGATACACCATATTAACAAATTGAAAAATAAAAAACGTATGATAATCACAATAGATGCAGAAAAAGTTTCTGACAAAATTCAACACCCATTTATGATAAAAACCCTCCAGAAAGTAGGCATGGAGGGAACTTACCTCAGCATAATAAAGGCCATATATGAGAGACAAAAATATACAATGGAGAAAAGACTGCCTCTTCAATAAGTGGTGCTGGGAAAACTGGACAGCTACATGTAAAGGAATGAAATTAGAACACTTCCTAACACCATACA
>NW_020172364.1:8383261-8384650 GCF_003031525.2 Neophocaena asiaeorientalis asiaeorientalis
TAGAGAAATGGAAATAAAAACAAAAATAAACAAATGGGACCTAATGAACCTTAAAAGCTTTTGCACAGCAAAGGAAACCATAAACAAGATGAAAACACAGCCCTCAGAATGGGAGAAAATATTTGCAAACGAAGCAACTGACAAAGGGTTAATCTCTCAAATATACAAGCAGCTCATGCAGCTCAATGTCATAAAAACAAACAACCCAATCCAAAAATGGGCAGAAGACCTAAATAGACATTTCTCCAAAGAAGATGTACAGATTGCCAAGAAACACATGAAAGGGTGCTGAACATCACTAATCATTAGAGAAATGCAAATCAAAACTCCAGTGAGGTATCAGCTCACACCAGTCAGAATGGCCATCATCAAAAAGTCTACAAGCAATAAATGCTGGACAGAGTGTGGAGAAAAGGGAACCCTCTTGCACTGTTGGTTTGAATTAAATTGATAGAGCCACTATGGGGAACAGTATGGAGGTTCCTTAAAAAACCAAAACTAGAACTACCATATGACCCAGCAATCTCATTACTGGGCATATACCCTGAGAAAACCATAATTCAAAAAGAGACATGTACCACAATGTTCATTGCAGCAGTATTTACAATAGCCAGGACATGAAGCAACCTAAGTGTCCACTGATAGATGCATGGATAAAGAAGATGTGGCGCAAATATACAGTGGGATATTACTCAACCATAAAAAGAAACAAAACTGAGTTATTTGTAGTGAGGTGGATGGACTTAGAGTCTGTCTGTCCTACAGAGTGAAGTACGTCAGAAAGAGAAAAACAAATACCATATGCTAACACATATATGTGGAATCTAAAAAAAACAAAAAATTGGTTCTGAAGAAGCTAGGGGCAGGACAGGAATAAAGACACAGATGTACAGAGTGGACTTGAGGACATGAGGAGGGGGAAGGGTAAGCTGGGATGAAGTGAGAGAGTGGCATGGACATATATACTTTGCCAAATGTAAAATAGATAGCTAGTGGGAAGCAGCCTCATAGCACAGGGAGATCAGCTCGGTGCTTTATGACCACCTAGAGGGGTGGGATAGGGAGGGTAGGAGGGAGACACAAGAGGGAGGAGATATGGGGATATATGTATATGTATAGCTGATTCACTTTGTTATACAGCAGAAACTAACACACCATTGTAAAGCAATTATACTCCAATAAAGATGTTAAAAAAATAAATAAATAAATAAATAAATAAATAAATAAATGCATTGCTGTTTTCAAGCGTATGTATTTTATAATTATGGGATCAATATACTATTATGTAGTCACTTCTAAAGTTCTGGTCCAAGATGGCAACACAGGAGGCTCCTGAACTCACCTTGTCTCATGGATACATTGAAAGATACAGCTACACATGGAGCAATT
>NW_020172364.1:8385124-8463173 GCF_003031525.2 Neophocaena asiaeorientalis asiaeorientalis
CATATACCCTGAGAAAACCATAATTCAAAAAGAGACATGTACCACAATGTTCATTGCAGCAGTATTTACAATAGCCAGGACATGAAGCAACCTAAGTGTCCACTGATAGATGCATGGATAAAGAAGATGTGGCGCAAATATACAGTGGGATATTACTCAACCATAAAAAGAAACAAAACTGAGTTATTTGTAGTGAGGTGGATGGACTTAGAGTCTGTCTGTCCTACAGAGTGAAGTACGTCAGAAAGAGAAAAACAAATACCATATGCTAACACATATATGTGGAATCTAAAAAAAACAAAAAATTGGTTCTGAAGAAGCTAGGGGCAGGACAGGAATAAAGACACAGATGTACAGAGTGGACTTGAGGACATGAGGAGGGGGAAGGGTAAGCTGGGATGAAGTGAGAGAGTGGCATGGACATATATACTTTGCCAAATGTAAAATAGATAGCTAGTGGGAAGCAGCCTCATAGCACAGGGAGATCAGCTCGGTGCTTTATGACCACCTAGAGGGGTGGGATAGGGAGGGTAGGAGGGAGACACAAGAGGGAGGAGATATGGGGATATATGTATATGTATAGCTGATTCACTTTGTTATACAGCAGAAACTAACACACCATTGTAAAGCAATTATACTCCAATAAAGATGTTAAAAAAAAAAAAAAAAAGAATCCACCTGCCAGTGCAGGGGACACAGGTTCGATCCTTGGGCCATGAAGATCCCACATGCTGCAGAGCACCTAAGCCCATGTGCCACAACTACTGAGACTGCACTCTAGAGCCCATGAGTCACAACTACTGAGCCCACATGCCACAACTACTGAGCTCACGCTCTGCAGCTACTGAAACCCACATGCTCTAGGGCTCGTGTGTCGCAACAACTGAGCCTGTGTGCTGTAACTACTGAAGCCTGCATGCCTAGAGCCCATGTTCCACAACAAGAGAAGCCACCTCAATGAGAAGCACATGCACCGCAATGAAGAATAGCCCCCGCTCACCACAACTAGAGAAAGCCAGAAAGCCCGCGCAGAGCAAGCTCCAACGCAGCCCAAAAAAATAAGAAAAAACAAGACAACATGGACACGTGGAAAAAAGTAGTCAGCATGATAGGTAGTACGATTGTGACTGATTCTGTTCTTTTGAAGTCTTTTTATTGTTTAAAATGTTTAAGAGAAATGTTTAAAAGAAAATACAAAATGTTGTATACAGAAATTAGGAAATAAAACAATCCAGAGGCAAACATCACATTCAAAACATTTCTTTCCTATCCAAGTATATTTGCTTTTGACTTTAGCTCTCAGTGACATGGAAATCTGTTAAAGTCTTTTACAGTTCATCACATATACAGGGTAAACACCCCCTCCCTCCAGTGTTTGTTTACAAAAGGCAGGGGATTATAATCTTCAACAAAAGGGGCTGGGGAATACAATCATAAATAAGAAGTCCACCGAATAGTTCCTTTAAAGACCTTTTCCTCTCTCCTCTTTGTTCTTACCGGCTCAGTGTATGAAAATCCCAGACCCTCTGCAGCTGATTTTATTAGTTCTGATTCCAGTTTATGATGCTTCACAAACATCGCCAAATCCTACAGAAAAAAAAAAAAGAAAATGTATATTTAAATAACAGGTAAAAGGTATGATTAATGTTCAAGTGGAAATAATTTTCTTTAGACAGTAACAAATGAGCTAAAAAAATATTCACAGCTGCAGAAAATGTCTCTATCTCTGTAGATTTTCACAAGCTAGCACATAGGCGAAAAACACGCTTTTAGCATTACTAATTAAAGTTGCAACGAACTGAGTCCTAGAACCTTTACTAAATTGTTAGCTATTTTTAAGAGAAGTGTTATATTTTTACCAACTCTCCCCAGAGCACTGAGCAGAATAATGAGTTTCTTCTCAGAACATGGGTCTCACCTCTCTGGCCTGGATAGATGCTGGGTCAGTGCTGTCATCCAACAGACTCTCATAGTAATCAACATTGTCTCTGACATCCTCGTCATCCGGATGGAGTAGAAGATAGGCCTTGGCACACTCCAAGGCTTTCACATATTCGCCAACTGAAAAACCCAGGAGTTGCGGCATTAGAGTCAGTCTAGGTTGGTCTACAAAATTTTTAAAAGATATGTCAACACATCCACGAGAGTCAGCATGAAATGATCGGTAAGAGGGAAGATGCTACCTCTGTATAGCACAGGGAACCCTACTCAATACTCTGTAATAACCAATATGGGGAAAGAACCTGAAAAAGAATGGATATATGTATAACCGAATCACTCTGCTTTACACCTGAAACTAACACAACATTGTCAATCAACTGTACTACAATATAAAATAAAAATTAAAAGAAAAGAGGGAAGATGCCGTGAGGCTGAGTAGAAGCAGCAGAAAGAGTTGCAGATGAAAGGAAGGACAGGATTTCAGGTATTCCAAAGGTACTAACTTCGGTCTGCTCTGCTGCTAGATGTCTTCAACAAATTATCAAAAGCTCCACCTGAAGATATCTGCTGGCAACTTACATTATTTAATACAGAGTAGAATTTTTGAAGTTAATTCTGATTTTTGTACTGAATTTGAAAACATGATATCTAAGACCAATTTCAGCAATCCAGATTCTATTAATTGCTTTTAAACATAAGATGCTCACTCTTTCTTTCTCAATGAGACAAATGGAAATTAAAACTTTATTGAGATATCAATTTTCACGTAATGATTTGGGAATATTTAAAATTTGATCATATATTCTGTTGCTGTGCAATGAAAAGTGTCCTCCATGTGGAGAAAAACTCGGCAACATCTGTCAAAATTACAAACAAATAAACCGTTTGATGCAGCAACTGTACTTCTAGAAATTTATCCTATAGGTATTTATATGCAAACGTAAATGACATACAGGAAATATTATCCATTTGATCATTGATTGTAATAGTAAAATATTACCAACAACACAATGCTCATCAGTAAGGAGACACATTAAATAAATTATAGTATGGTGATATCTAGATATAAAGAAAAATTAATGAGGAAGATCTTTATGTACTGAAACAACTAGATTGAGCCATATAAAACTTCCCAAACTTGACCATTTTTGACCAAGCAAAAGGGAAGTTCATAGGTCCAACATACTAAAAGAAATCTGATATGTATCGTTAAGTGAAGAAAACAAGGTGAGGAAGAGTGTAAATAATGTGCTATCTTCTATGTGTAAGAGGATAAAATAATTCAGAGACAGTGTGTGTGTGTGTGTGTGTGTGTGTGTGTGTGTGTGTGTTGTTTCTGTATAAAATTTTGGAAGGGTAAATAAGAAACTGTGGATTTTAGGGCGTGAAATTGGGTTGTGGGGAAAAGAAAGAGAGGTTTTTAAATATTTAGTCTTTAAACCTGTGAGTATATTATCTTTTCAAATTAAGTCAAAAAACTAAATTTAAAAATCACATAAAATATCAATCTAGTATAACTTTCATGGCATTGGCACAACATTTGCCCACTTGTGGTTTCACCATCTGCTCTTGTTCTGAGCTGTAGTGATGTGAGGTGAGACAGAAGATGCATACACACCCATAGCTTGATTACAACTGAGGAAGGTGGAGGACTAACCCACAAAAATTCGATGTCTCTTGTGATGAGCCACACCCCTTCCCCCCAAAGTTTTTCACAGATGATCCACGCTTTACCTCGATAGTAGGCAAACTGCAGGTAGTCATAATGTAGGGGAAGAAAGTTCTCGATTGGTGAGAGGCGGCCAGGGCGGGTGGCAAGTTCCCTCACGCATTCATGCTGACAAACCAGCACCTGCACATAGTGATCTGAAAAACAAGAGCCAAGAAGTGGGTTCCTCTCATCTGCTCAACGTCCAGACTTCAAAGTGAGAACCACGGTTACGCAGGGCATCTCACCTCACCACACACTCTTAGAGAGATATCATTATCATCCTCATTCATGACCAGAAATCCTTTTCACAAAGAAAGTAAGTGACTCGCCAACTTCCTAACCAGTGATCACTAGACTAATTACTAGTAGATTCTAAATGTATGGCACTCTTTCCTTCCGTGTATTCTTTTTCTACATCTCCTGAAAGTGACATAGGCCATCTCATCCCACCCATGCCCAGCTGAGTAGATTACTTTACTTAACAACTTGGGGGTCTCTTTTTGGACTTTAGATGGCCTGAAGTGTCCTGGAGTCAGGATGGGAAGTTCAGATCCCAGTTATGTTAAGGACCGGTTGAGAGAAAGGAACTGCCACGTACGTGGGGAGTTCACACAGAGAAGTGAAGCCACAATGCTCTTTTTCCCTGTTAATATTTTCAAGCCACTTTTACCAAAGGGGAAATAAAAACAACATTCCTTTACATCCATTGATCAGGAACCTATTCTACCCAGTTACAAATTAGTCTATCACCTGGACACTATAAATTCTAATACTGTAGGGACTGGTAAAACAGGAGAAGCTAAAGAATTTGAAGAAGCATTTTGCCTCTTTTTCTTTGTTCCCCTTTCTTTGTTCCCATTCTTCTCACTTGCAAACAGGCCAGGATCCTGAAGTGCAGGGGTTTTCATGCTCCTTTTAGCTCTGGGTTCTATCTCATACAAGCATGAGCAGAGGAAACACAAGTGGCTAATGTCCCAGAAAGAAAACGCTTCTTACATTTTGCCCCGACTCTGATTTCTACAATGAAGATAGAGGCAGTCTTTTCCATTAAGAGAATAGTCCATTCATGCTTGTGCAGAGCAAGTTCTCCTGAGAATAATGATAAAACCACCCGACTTCATGACTGTACAGTCTAATCCACAACTGCCTCCTTTCAAAAGGCTTTCTATTATGCAGAGTCTGGCTTGTATCTAGATGACCTTGAAGAGGGACCCCCAAAACACAGCAGAAAGGAAATAACTGTTTCCTGGTGTGTAGGGAAATGTGCTAGTTCTCTTAAAACCTGGCTAACTCAATCTAATATAGTACAGCTAATAGGATCACAATCATCCATTGGTTCTTAATTTCAGTTGGAAGACATGAGGAGAAGAATGGGTTATGTTTATTTGATTAGCATGTTATAAACAAATAGCTAGCTATTTTATTTCTTAAGAAAACAACAAACAACTCAAGCATTTCTCTGAGTTTCGCTGGCCATTTGCTTTCCTTTTTACCTTTTAATATACACTCTTAATTCCAAAACCCAAGCAAAAGGAAAAGGTGGGAAACACACCCAACAGGAATCCACAATCTGAATGAAAGTATTTTTCAAAGTAAGATATTAATAGCAGCAAAATAAGAGTGACAAAATGATATCCTTTAGGGCTTCAGTGAGCATGGCTGGTAATAAATAACTGCATTCAAAAGCCATTTGTAGTTTTCTCCAATTGGTAATGTTCTTCCAAGTCTAAAAGTAAAAAACTCTGGCTTTCTAAATACATTCTGTATTTTAAAAGCCAGTTTTACTCCTAATCGAGAATAGTTTTGAACCAGGCAGGAATTTACATAGTTTGAGTAATGATATCCCTTTTTATTAGTTGTATTCCTTGCCTACTTTCTATAGCAAATGTTACTGTGAAATGATTATGTTTTAATAGGTTTGAGATTCAAGACACTCGCATGGGAATACTTTTAAAGATTTCCATCTCATTATGAACTGGATATGCTTCAAATTCCTGAGAAGACTTACCATATTCCTGCAACATATAATATTTGATTAAACTTGAGGGACTATGAATTTTTTTATCACTTTTCTTTATTGGAAGTGGGGTGATGGTGGTGGTAGCTGTGTTAGCAGCCTGACTTAGGAGACTTCTATTCTTTTCCAGCAACCAACAGGCTGTGGTGACCTCAGAAAATTGCAAAATGTTAATTTGTGGGAATTTGTCAGTCAATTCTCTTAAACCAGATCTAGGACATTTGCCAAAGCTGTTCAGTGGCCAGTAGAGGTAGGTGTAGAGAGGAATGTGGGAATGAAAGCAGGGAACCTATCCTTAAAAAAACTACAAGATAGTAAACTGTAATAAAGGAAAAGCCTGCCCATTCTCAAATAAAAGATTAAGTTAAAGAAATATTCAGCAATTGAAATGTGAAGCACACATAAAAGTGACATTCAAATGAGCAGTGTTTACAAAAATGCAAGTAAATGGCTCTGGTAGAGGCCCAACAAAATAAAACCTTAAGGGAAAAAAATCCCCAATAATGCTGTATTGATTTTAAATGAATTGAGTTGAACTTGGATAATTGAATGTGTAGCAAATAAGTCACTTGACAAATAATATATTTACAATAGCCAAGGTATGGAAGCAGCCTAAGTGCCCATCAATAGATGAATGTATAAAGAAGATGTGATATATGTGCACACACAAGGAACAGTACTCAGCCCTCATCCATAAAAAAGAATGACATCTTGTTACTTGTGACAACATGGATGGACCTAGAAGGTACTATGCTAATAAGTCAGAAAGAGGAAGAAAAATACTATATGGTTTCACTTATATGTGCAATCTAAAGACAAAACAAAACAAAACAGAACAAATGAACAAACATAACAAAACAGAGACAGAGTTATAGATACAGAGAACAAATGGGCCAGAGGGGTAGGTGGGGGGGGAGGAAAAAAATAGGTGAGGGAGCCTAAGACATACAAACTTCCAGTTGCAAAATAAATAAGTCATGGTTATGAAATGTACAGTGTGGGGAATATAGTCAATAACTATGTAATATCTTTGTATGGTGACATATTTTAACTAGACTTATTGTGGTGATCAGTTTGAAATGTATAGAAATATATATATTTCTAAAATGTAAAAAAAAAAAAAGGCTAAAAGAAGGCACATTGATTTTCAGTTTACTTCTTAGTCTAAATTTTGACTGATAGATATTTCCTAATTACCCCTCTAAAAAACCTCAACACAAACTTGCACAAGGCTCTTAGATAACCTCATCCACCAAAGGGCAGACAGCAGAAGCAAGAAGAACTACAATCCTGCAGCCTGTGGAAGAAAAACCACATTCACAGAAAGACAGACAAGATGAAAAGGCAGAGGGCTATGTACCAGATGAAGGGACAAGATAAGACCCCATAAAGACAACTAAATGAAGTGGAGATAGGCAATCTTCCAGAAAAACAATTCAGAATAATGATAGTGAAGATGATCCAGGGCCTCAGAGAAACAATGGAGGCAAAGATCGAGTAGATGCAAGAAATGTTTAACAAAGACCTAGAAGAATTAAAGAACAAACAAACAGAGGTGAACAATACAATAACTAAAATGAAAAATACACTAGAAGGAATCAATAGCAGAATAACTGAGACAGAAGAACGGATAAGTGACCTGGAAGACAGAATGGTGGAATTCACTGCTGCGGACCAGAATTAAGAAAAAAGAATAAAATGAAATGAAGACAGCCTAAGAGACCTCTGGGACAACATTAAATGCAACAACATTTGCATTATAGGGGTCCCAGAAGCAGAAGAGAGAGAGAAAGGACCTGAGAAAATATTAAAAGAGATTATAGTCGAAAACTTCCCTAACATGGGAAAGGAAATAGCCACCCAAGTCCAGGAAGCGCAGAGAGTCCCATACAGGTTAAACCCAAGGAGAAACATGCGGAGACACATAGTAATCAAACTGGTAAAAATTAAAGACAAAGAAAAATTATTGAAAGCAGCAAGGGAAAAATGACAAATAACATACAAGGAAACTCCCATAAGGCTAACAGTTGATTTCTCAGCAGAAACTCTCCAAGCCAGAAGGGAGTGACATGACATATTTAAAGTGATGAAAGGGAAGGACCTAAAACCAAGATTACTCTACCCAGCAAGGATCTCATTCATTTTCAATGGAGAAATCAGAAGCTTTACAGATAAGCAAAAGCTAAGAGAATTCAGCACCACCAAACCAGCTCTACAACAAATGCTAAAGGAACTTCTCTAAGTGGGAAACACAAGAGAAGAAAAGGACCTACAAAAACAAACCCAAAACAATTAAGAAAATAGTCATAGGAACATACATATCGATAATTACCTTAAACATGAATGGATTAAATGCTCCAACCAAAAGACACAAGCTCACTGAATGGATATAAACACAAGACCCATATATATGCTGTCTACAAGAGACCCACTTCAGACCTAGGGACACATACAGACTGAAAGTGAGGGGATGGAAAAAGATATTCCATGCAAATGGAAATCAAAAGAAAGCTGGAGTAGCAATACTCATATAAGATAAAATAGACTTTAAAATAAAGAATGTTACAAGAGACAAGGAAGGACACTACATAATGATCAAGGGATCAATCCAAGAAGAAGATATAACAATTATAAATATATACGCACCCACCATAGGAGCACCTCAATACATAAGGCAACTGCTAACAGCTATAAAAGAGGAAATTGACAGTAACACAATAATAGTGGGGGACTTTAAAACCTCACTTACACCAATGGACAGATCATCCACACAGAAAATTAATAAGGAAACACAAGCGTTAAAAGACAAAATAGACCAGATAGATTTAATTGATATTTATAGGACATTCCATCCAAAAACAGCAGATTCTTCTCAAGTGTGCACAGGACATTCTACAGGATAGATCACATCTTGGGTCACAAGTCAAACCTCAGTAAATTTAAGAAAATTGAAATCGTATCAAACATCTTTTCTGACCACAATGCTATGATATTAGAAATTAATTAAAGGGGAAAAAATGTAAAAAACACAAACACATGGAGGATAAACAATACGTTACTAAATAACCAAGAGATCACTGAAGAAATCAAAGAGGAAATCAAAAAATACCTAGAGACAAATGACAATGAAAACACGACGATCCAAAACCTACAGGCCACAGCAAAAGCAGTTCTAAGAGGGAAGTTTATCACAATACAATCCTACCTCAAGAAACAACAAACATCTCAAATAACCAATCTAACCTTACACCTAAGGGAACTAGAGAAAGAAGAACAAACAAAACCCAAAGTTAGTGGAAGGAAAGAAATCATAAAGATCAGAGCAGAAATAAATGAAATAGAAACAAAGAAAACAGTAGCAAAGATCAATAAAACTAAAAGCTGGATTTTTGAGAAGGTAAACAAAATTGATAAACCACTAGCCAGACTCATCAAGAAAAGTAGGGAGAGAACTCAAATCAATAAAATTAGAAATGAAAGAGAAGTTACAATAGACACCACAGAAATACAAAGCATCCTAAGAGACTACTACAAGCAACTCTATGCCAATAAAATGGAAAACCTGGAAGAAATGGAAAAATTCTTAGAAAGGTATAACCTTCCAAGACTGAACCAGGAAGAAATAGAAAATATGAACTGAACAATCACAAGTAATGAAATTGAAACTGTGATCAAAAATCTTCCAACAAACAAAAGTCCAGGACCAGAATTCTATCAAACATTTAGAGAAGAGCTAACACCCATCCTTCTCAAACTCTTCCAAAAAATTGCAGAGGAAGGAGCACTCCCAATCACATTCTATGAGGCCACCATCACCCTGATACCAAAACCAGGCAAAGATACTATAAAAAAAGAAAATTACAGACCAATATCACCAATGAATATAGATGCAAAAATCCTCAAGAAAATACTGTCAAACAGAATCCAACAGCACATTAAAAGCATCATACACCATGATCAAGTGGGATTTATCCCAGGGATGCAAGGATTCTTTAGTATATGCAAATCAATCAATGTGATACACCATATTAACAAATTGAAAAAGAAAAACCATACAATCATCTCAATAGATGCAGAAAAAGCTTTTGACAAAATTCAACACCCATTTATGATAAAAACTCTCCAGAAAGTGGACATACAGGGAACCTACCTCAACATAATAAAGGCCATATATGACAAACCCACAGCAAACATCATTCTCAATGGTGAAAAATTAAAAGCATTTCCTCTAAGATCAGGAACAAGGCAAGGATGTCCACTCTCACCACTCTTATTCAATATAGTTTTGGAAGTCTTAGCCACGGCAATCAGAGAAGAAAAAGAAATAAACTGAATACAAATTGGAAAAGAAGAAGTAAAACTGTCACTGCCTGCAGATGACATGATACTATACATAATATTAGTTTATCTGTAGAGACGTGGATGGATCTAGAGACTGTCATTCAGAGTGAAGTAAGTCAGAAAGAGAAAAACAAATATTGTATATTAACGCATATATGTGGAACCTAGAAAAATGGTACAGGTGAACCAGTTTGCAGGGCAGAAATTGAGACACAGATGTAGAGAACAAATGTATGGGCACCAAGGGGGGAACATGGCAGAAGGGGGTGGTGGTGTGTTGAATTGGGAGACTGAGATTTACATATATACACTAATATGTATAAAATGTATAACTAATAAGAACCTGCTGTATAAAAAAATAATTAAATAAAATTCAAAAAAAACCTCAACAATTTAAGACCTATATTTTCACAAATATAGAGTATTAGTAACCTTTTAATCTCTGCAATGTGATTGATGGATATGTCATCTCCTTCCTTCCTTCCTTCCCTCATCTTTTCTTCCTTCCACCCATTCATTTAACAGATATTCACTAAGCACCTGCTATTTGCCAGTCACCATAAGTAGGCAGTGAGGATTAAGCACTTAACAAGATAGGGCAATAGCCAAGTGAGAGAAGACAACATTTTCAAGTCTGTAAGTGGAAATGAGCCTGGAGTATCTTAGGAATTAAAATAAGTACAGCGGGAATAGATTAAAGAGATAGAAAAAGAGAGACGATGAAAATGAACACTAGTACGCAGTCATGAAAGTCCTTGTTAAGGTTTTGGGTTTTATTTCAAGTGCAATGGAAGCCAGTGGCGGGGCAGGGGGTGATTCAGCACATCTGTGAGCAGACTTTCTGTTTTTTGGAAAACTGTTCTGTCTGCCTACAGAGTAAAACCTGATCAGAACATGAGGACCAGCAAGGAGACTATCACAGTGAATTAGTTAAAATATAGTGTTGATTTGAACCAGGGTGGTAGCAAAAGGACTGGAGGGAACCAGGAAATCTCAAATGCTATTAGGAAGTAGCATCTTTCAAAGTTTGGTAACAAGTCGGAGGGGAATAAGAATTGAAGGAAATGTTGGATTGAAAGATAACTTCTAGGGATTTGGCTTGAGCTACTAGATGAGTGATGCTTTTTATGAAGACAGAAAACATTGAAAGTTGGGGAAAGAAAACTGACTTCATTCATTTGCATTTCTATGAGTATATGAAAAGTTGAACATTGTTTTTCATGTTTTATAACTTGGAATACAATATGCACTCAACAAATATGTGTTAAACATTTATTATTGAATAAATAAGCTTTGCCCATTTTTCAACTGTGTAGATCTTCAAAGTATGGGCTCTAGAGTGAGAAAAACCTAGGTTTGATTCCCAGTTTCACCTTAATCCCATTTCTTAATCTTTCTGAGGTCTAAATCCCTCATTTAAAAGGGGAGAAGAGGGTGAATAATAATACCTACAAGGAGTTGTTTATAGGATTAAAAGAGATATAGCTATATAAAAGGCTCTGTATATTTTAACTGTTAAATAAATTCTGCTTATTTTTATTACTACCAATAAATAAGAAATGAATTACCAGTACTACTAATAATTCACAGTCTGTGTTTAAGTATTAATGATATTAACTGTTTTCCTGTAAACATTTTGCAACTTTTTCCACTTGCTATTACAAATCAATTTGATTAAAGTAGCTTTTATATTTATAAATCTTATGTAAAATCTATCTTTTTCTTAAAATTTCTTGTCTTTCATCATGCTAAGAAGAGCTTTCCTACTGTTATACAAATATTCCCTTGCATTTTCTTCTAAAAGTTCTATTTTTACTCATATTATTAATATAATAGAATTTATTTCGTGTATTTTTTCATATGCAGCAGAGAACTCAGTCCCCACCATACATGGTTAACTAGTCAAACCTCCCCGATTAATGTATAATGAACTTTACCTATTATTTTAAAGTGTTATATTAAAATCCCATATGTAACAAAATATTCATTTAAGTAATAGAAGAAGACTATACAAAGATATTCACTACTACATTATTAACCATAATAAAAAACTGCAACTTCCTTAGTATTCATCAGTAAAGGACTGGTCAAATAAATTATGCTTTCCCCATATAATGCAATAAGGTAGATCTACATGTACTTACATGAGAAGTCCACAATATATTGTTAAGCATAAAATAAAACAAAAACAAAACATATACTGAAAATCAATATTTACAGTGTTGTCTTATTTTTATAAAAATGAAATAATAATTATAAATAAATACCTAAATATTTGTGTATGTATCTGAAAAAGCTTGGAAGCATAGTCACCAAAATTTAAGCTAGGGAAAGTAATCCACGGGAGAGAGGATGGCATACGTATATGAGAATTTTTTTACAATTATACTTTTTACAATATATACGTCTACATTATTGGAATAGTTTTACAGATGGCATGTAGTATTTCTATAAACAGGAAATCAAGGGAAAAAATAAACTTTACCTGCAATGGCTTCATAGAGACCAGCTTTATACCCTAAGTACTCATACTCCTCAAATCTCTGAGGCCCCTCACACAGGGCTCTGCACTCTGTATCTTCATTGAAATATTCTCTTAAAGCTTGTTCAAAGTACTTGATAGCTAGTTCAAAGTCATCTGCCTCATAATGTTTAACTCCTTCACTGTAACTCTCCTGTAAAGAAACAAAGAAAAATGTTTTTTCAAAGAGCACCCAAGGGGCACTTGGATGGCAAAATGCAGGCAGACTCTGGATCACTTAGGTAGGTGGGTGTGGGACTCTTGTGCTGTGGAAGATAAAGAAGGATCGCACTGGGAGATAAAGGGAAACTTCCCTGGCTTCAACTAATTGTAAATGAGAAGGGACTGACTGAGTAAGCCTACTGCTGTGGCATCAATCAATTTCATTTTCTTCCTGAGCTCACTCAAGACTACATTTTCTAACCCTTTTAAATGCAGGTAGGGCCATGCAACAAAGTGCAGGAAGATGGATGTGGGTGGACGTGACACTCAATTCCAGGCCTGGTTCAAATATATATATTTTTGTGTGTGTATACTGCAATTTTACTTCAGTTGCATAAACAAAGTTAGTGTGTAAGAAATTTAAATGAAACAGTATGGTAAAATTATCAGAGAACCAAAAAATCTAAAAAGGAAGTACACCTAAAACATGAGAATTCAACGTTCATTAATGTTGCATCTTCAATTTTGATTGACACTTGATGCTTGCAAATTTTGAAACAAACTTTGAGATCATGATGACTATTTTGAATAGATTTCAGCACCAGCACTAAGGTTTGTGCATTCAGTTGGTTTGCAGTTGACTTGTTAGCCATGTACATAATGTATAGTACAGATTTGTCACAGATCAGATCACAGCGTTGAAGGAAAGAAGTACCTTCCTGTAATTAGAAAGGATCCCCTAAACTGCACTCAGCTTAAGACATCCAATGTACAAGAGCACGGAAACCATCATAATAAAGTGGCTCCAGGGAACATAGTTCATTTTTTAAAAAAATAAAAGGAAAAAAGACTTTCATCTAAAATCTTCCTCTCTTAGCCTTTTCTTCAGTCCTCTTGGAGGCCACACATTGAGAATGGTGATGTATCCAATTGAAAAAGATGCCCTTTCAACACGCTGTGAATTTCAAGTAAGATTTCATTTAAAGGAATAATTATGTAGCTTAAAAAAATCAAAATTTGTAAAGTACAGGTACCGTGGAAAAAGCCACTGGACTAGTTGCTGGGAAACCATGGTGTGACCCTGAGCAATTCACATGGGCTTCAATTCCAGTGGGTAAAATTGAAGTGCTGGAGTGGGTGCTGAGGCTCAGAGAGGGTTACAGACATTTACGTCACATCTTACTTTTCACCATATCATACTGATTTTCTAAGTTAATTTTCTTTTTCTTTCAATTTTTCAACCCTGAATTACAATACTTCATCTTGGGAACTCTGAAAGTGTAAAAATGATACCGTATTGGACGTTGGAAATCAACGTGAGATATCCATTCATAGGAATTTGCTTTGAGTCCATTGAAAATTAGGAGCACTAAGTTCATCATGGTTAGGACAGGGTCCCCAAAGCTCACCAGGTGTGGTTTGGCATCCCGATCTACCAGCTGGAGGTCTTCAACACCCGCCATCGTTCTGTAATTCTTGATGTTCTGCTGCATTTCCATGTGCTCAGGGTTGGCCATGAAAAATGTGTGTGCTGCTTCCACTGCCTTTTCCAGCTGGTTAAGCTATAAAGAGAAAAAAAGAGGATCAAATGAAGGCAAATATTTCTAAACTGGGTTCAGTACCAGTCCAAGGTCTCACAGACAGAAAGTGTCAGGGCTGAGTTTTAGTTCACATTCACTCTACCCAGCCTCCACACTAAAGGGCAAGAGGTTAATAAACAGTGCTCCTAAAATGATATGTGGGTATTTTGGCATTGGTGAAAATGGATGAATGTGCTTTGTTCCAAGTTTGTTTCCTTCTCCCTCTTTTCTAAGCCATATGTGTTTTCTGGGAAATTGAATCTACATGCTTCTGTTTGTCTTACGATTGATCAAAATTAAAATCTGCCAATGCTGTGCCACCTCTAATTCACATTTTCAATATTTTTGTCTTTTATTTTCTCTTCTTTTCTTTTTGTTCCTTTTGCCTTTAATCCTGACAATGGAAGAATAAACTGTGACTTTCTGAAGGATGAGATTAGGGATACCTCCCACTCCTCCAAATCTGTTTTCAGGCTTTAGAATGTGAAGAACACAAGGTTAAAGGGAATAAATTTTTCCAATCCAGAAGAGATGCTAAATACAGCACACCACATTCCTTTGATTGAGAAATTGATTCCAAACTTACAAGTTGGATTCTCATTAATATAAAAGGAAGGATTTTTAATAAACTACAAAGACACTATAAATCTCCTCTTAAACCACTTAATAAGCTGCTCTCCATGTAACGTGCAATGATGCATTTTTTGGTAACAAAATGTAATTAAATTTACTTGATTTAATACATTTTGCCCTATGCTTTATCCATGGAGAATGTCTATAGACAGAACCCTTTGCCTCATTTCAGAAAAGTGAATATTCACACTAGTACTAGTCATTTTCATGGTGAAATCCAAATTATGCTTGGTCTATTTTGAAGTATAAAGAAATGAAACTCACTGTTACTGAACAAATAAATATAAAATCATGGAAGGCATATAAGATTCACCTGAGTAGGCTTTTGATAGTCTGGCCACTCAAGTATTAGTAAGAAATAGAAAGTAGTAGTAGGTTCCGGAGTTCCCAGTCACTGCCTTCTCATGATATATAAAGAACTGTATCCCTTACTACAGAAAACATAAACTGCCCTATTTTAAGATCTGATATCCTTAACCTTGTCTAATAATAGTAAAGCCTTCTCCTTTTTTTTTTTTTTTTTTTTTTTTTTTTTTTTATTTTTTTTTGTGGTACGCGGACCTCTCACTGTTGTGGCCTCTCCCGTTGCGGAGCACAGGCTCCGGATGCATGTGGGATCTTCCCGGACCGGGGCACGAACCCGTGTCCCCTGCATCGGCAGGCAGATTCTCAACCACTGCGCCACCAGGGAAGCCCTTTTCTTTTTAATTTGCATATTCTTCGCTACTGGCCTTCCTTCCATTAAATCAGCTTTCCTTGCCACTTTTACCTTTGTTCTCGATTCTGTGGTTTCAGAACTATTTTTGCTGTCAAAATCATTCATTTTGAATTCCTGGTTTTTTTCTTAAATTTCCTCAATTTCTCACACACCAACACAGACAAATATGAGTTGTATGGATATCTACATAGTGACAAGCATATAGCTATAGAGGAAAATGAATAGGTCCTAAATCGGGTATGTGTCTACACTTACTGACCAAGTGAACCTGGAAAAAGTCATTTAAACACTTGTGTCTTGGTTCTCCATTAAGAAACTGCCATACCACCACCTACTACATAGGATTTTGGAATGATTTAATTGTGTATTATATATAAATGTGCTTCAGAAATCACTAAAACTCTAAAAAAATAAAACTGGATACAATTTATATAAGATCTATTCATTTCAAGGATGTGAATATACTCTCATTAATGCTGGGTATGTACAGTCTACAACTCCCATAGACACATAATTTATGAGGATATAGTGAGGTACTTGTGGTTGGTGGAAACGGCCTCCAGTTAAGGGCCAAACTATAAGTTCCGAACACAACAGGTTAGTACTGACACGCTCTAGTTTTATAACACCAGCCATTAACATTGAACGAAAATAGATACATTTTTATAAATTTTGCACTTTCCTACCTTCATGTTTTGCTCAGACTGTTCCACTGACCTAGAGATCCTCTGACACTTGGATTTTCTTGTTGGAAATCTAACATATCCTATAAGGCCAAGCTTAAATCCTGCCTTCTCTAAGAAATTTTTTCTCAACCCTAAAGCTACAGTCAAGCACTGCAATATCATTGTATCCCTGTTCTTCTACTGGCACTTAGCATACTCTGTCATATGTGGCACCTACCTAAGTACATTTGTTACTCCTAGTAGAACTTTCCGGGGATAGGGACCACATGACTTACTTATTTCTTTGTTTTCCATCTACTTTACATATAGATGATGTCTATGATATGTCTAGGAAAAGAGAAAAAATAAATTCTAAGAAGCAAACATTTACACACAAATCAAAAGGTATATTACATGTGAGTGTGCTTCATAAGCTATAATGGACTAGAAGGATGTAAGTTTAATAACAACATCTCTGAGAGCTTCCAATACTGATGATCACTGATGAATGTGATTCAGTGGCTCTTGAAGACTGTTAGCCAACACTGATACATTGGTTCCTTCTCTTAAGTTTGACCACATTGGTTTTTTGCTTATTTGGTGCTTTCCCCATTTATAACCCAGTATTAAACATAATGCCATGTTCCCCAATATAAATATAAAGAAGATTCCATGACTTAAGGTTAATCCATAAAACTTATTCATGAACTGGCTTTGAAATTATTGTGAACCAGTTCAGGAAACTAGAATTGGCTGCCAGAGATTATATATAAAACAGGCCATGATTTTAACTGGAAGCCTGATATCTTTGTAGTTCATTTTTGAAATTAGATACACACATCTGAAGTGGTAGGAAAAGTCCAGGTGAACATGTGTGTGCTACATATAAGCCTGTACTATTAGATGGAGATTATTATAAGGCCATATAAGTACTAGGTTTCAGCTAAGGAAGGATCTACCTGCTACTCCATTGAAGCAAGCAAGAAGCTAACTGCCTTTAAAGGCTTCAAACTGGATTTCCTTTAAGACCAGACCAAATTAAAACATACCACAGGAGAAGGTAACTCTAATGTGAGGGTAACTCTATGCATTAGAAAAGTAAATTGTAAAATAAAGAACAACTGAGGAAAGGGGAATGATTCAGCAAGATGGTATCATGCTTTGGGGGAGCTTGCTGCTCTACTGAGATATGAGAAATAACTGGTAAGAAATGCCTTCAACAAGCACTGGTTCACTTCATCTCAGGCTGTGAAGAACTAAGGCAAAAATTTTCTCCTGCCAGCCATGCTGCATGAAAAAAGGCTGATTAAATCAACACCCTGCTGATGTTTGGAAGTTACTCAGTCAACTGGTGAGTGAACCAGACTCTACTGACACACAAATGGTTTTCCATAATGAATAATAAAGGAGCATTTCAAAAATGTTTAAAAACTGTCAATAGCTATCCATTGACCACAGAGGTGATTCCAGAAACTATGTACCACGACATTCAGGAAACTGTAGGATTTGGCCCCTGCCCTATCTTTCTAGCATAACTTCCTCCTATTTACCACTATGCAAACTTTTCCCAGGAAAGTTCTAGAAAAACTTCTAGAAGTTTTATAATTTACCAACCCCCATTCAAGAAAACACAGGCTCAGTACTCCAGCCATACCAAATTCTTTATTTCACTCATTCATTTATTCAACAAATATTTATTTTGCATTAAATCCATGCCAGGCACTGTGAAAGTCGATGAGAATAACTACATGGCCAAAACAGACAAAAACCCTGCTTTCCAGATGTTTACAGTCTCATCCAAGGGGACAAACCTCGAGTAAATCAATCATTAATGAAAATAAGTTTAGATTGCAGTAAGTGCTATGAATAAATAAATGAACAAACAATACAGTAAGAGCTGGCTGGGCTGGGTGAAAGCAGGACTCCTTTAGATAAATTAGTCAAGTAAGGTCTCTGCAATGTGATTTTTGAGCTGAGACTTAAACGTTGAAAAGCCAGTCATGAACAGAAGAGGAGGAAGAGTGTTCCAGGCAAAAGAAAGTCAAGCAAATGGAAAAAGCTTGACATGTTTTAAAAGCAGAGTAGAAACTAAGAAGAGAGATTTGAGAAGTTGGATAACAGATCACTTGTACGCTACAGTAAAGAGTTTGAACATTATTCTAAGTGCAAGAGGAAACGATTAAAGAATTTTAAATACCTGATACATATTTTCAAATGATAATTCAGACTGCTATGTGGAGAACAGATCTTTGGTAGCAGGCAGGAGAACACTGCAGTAATCCAGGTCAGAGGTAATGCTTTCACATCGCAAAATAAAAATGGGACAGCATAGGTTTGCCCCCTCTTTTGAACCCCTCCCTCTTCCATTCTTTTGTCTTCCTTTCCATTTTTGCCCATGCCATAGCAAAATTTCTCAATTCCTAAGGCAGACGCATAGCCCAAAAGGAAACAATTCTAAAATTTCCAAACTTATTTTAGGAAAGATATACAAGTTCCCTCTCTTGTGAATTAGCATAAATATGAAGCTCAAATATTTTGAGTGTGAGTTTAGAACAGCTTGTAAGACATGTGCAAGAAAGGAAAGGGACTAATTCTAAAACACATTAAAAGATGTAAAGAACACTGCGTCCATATGGGAACATATGTATATGTATAACTGATTCACTTTGTTATAAAGCAGAAACTAACACACCATTGTAAAGCAATTATACTCCAATAAAGATGTTAAAAAAAAAAGAACACTGCATCCTTTTGTAAGAGAATATTTAAGATCACATTCCATTTTCTGAAGCCTTTTATACAACTAGTATAAAACATCAAGCCTGAAATAAGTAATTTCCATTCTTGTACTCAAACGACTTTTTCAATAAGGAAAGGAATTCTTTCTCTACTTTCCCCACCCTAACTTTGGGAATTCATCCAATATCATGCATTTTAGTTTGATGCAGTGCTATATTTTTGCCTTGGCTCTTTACTTAAATTTCACAATATAGCAACTTTAGAGAATTTTTAACCCCATATGAAGTTTCTTACCAACTGCCAAACATGTAAATAGACAGTGAAGACATCCTGTTTCTAAGCCACAGCAGAATTTTTAAGCTCTGATTAGTAGCATAATCACATTAGATGCAGGGGGAAGGAAGTCATCAGATTACAGCATGTACATCATCCTGAACACTAAAAATTCATGGGCTAAAAACTTTCTTTTATGAAGCGGGAGGATTTTTTTTTATTAATGATGATACCCAACACTTTTGTAGATACTTCAGCTCTTGCTAATGTCTCCAAATTTACCTCAAATTTTTGTCAACCTAAAGTTAATTTTCCTTCACAGAACCACATCGTTAAATAAATAAATAAACTTCAAATAACTGAGCAACATATTAAAAGAATACTGTTGGGAATTTCCTGGCAGTCCAGTGGTTAGGACTCCGTGCTTTCACTGCCAAGGGCCCAGGTTCAATCTCTGTTTGGGGAATTAAGAGCCCGCAAGCCATGGCATGGCCAAAAAAAAAAAAAGAGAATACTGTTAAAATAAAGACCCATCCAATTTTGAAACAAAATTTGGAAGCAGTTTGCTTGAACTACTGAATTAAACTAAATCCTACAAATTACAGTGTTCCAAATGTAATGACCAGGATTTTTCATGAGAATTCAATCTTAGGAAATTCCTAAACATTTCCATATAATGGAGTAAGATTTTTAGAGAGTCCAAAAATAGCTATATGAAAAATAACTTTTCCTTCTTATGCCATAAATTCTGGCGATGTTACCATCCTTTATTTTGTTAATATAACTTGCAAAAAGCCCCATATATTGAGCTCTTTTCATAATCCAGTTATAGTAAATAATTGGTTGATTTTCCTGATTAATTTATAAAATTAATTTCACCAGACATTGAGGACTACATGATAGACTGTGAACTAAACTGTATTTTCATTTACTGTTAACTGTATCATGCTGGTTTATAGTATATCAAAGTGAAGCTAGTATATTTCCATTTTTTTCTTTGAGTTTTTTTTGTTTTTGCTCCCATTTCAAAAATCTAATTATACAAATAATTGCTTTCACAAGGTAACTCAAAGTTCTTTTGGATACAGAAAAGGTGCAACTTACTCAAAAGATAAACCTCCGTAGTAAAGGAAATTTCTAGTAATTAAGTTCTTTCCTGCATGGCAAGGGAGAAAATTTAGAATTTTTTAGCTTTAAAGAACACATAGGGCTTCCCTGGTGGCACAGTGGTTGAGAGTCCGCCTGCCAATGCAGGGGACGCGGGTTCGTGCCTCGGTCCAGTAAGATCCCACATGCCGCGGAGCGGCTGGGCCCGTGAGTCATGGCCGCTGAGCCTGCGCGTCCGGAGCCTGTGCTCCGCAACGGGAGAGGCCACAACAGTAAGAGGCCGCTTACCACAAAAACAAACAAACAAAAAAGAACACATAGTAATTCACACATTAGGTGTTGACGCTAAATGAAGAAAACTAACTTATCTTTGCATTTACAGAATGTTAGTCTAAAGTGTAGTCATGGTTATAAGTAAATATTTGTAGCTTTCAAAATGCTATTTGGTAAGGTTTAGATGAGAAATGACATATTTAAAGAGTAACATTTTCTCTGTGGAGTAAGCTGGAAAGGAAACATATGTCTTTTTAAAGCACTCTCTTTTGCCAACTGCTTGTATCCTTTCCTTCAATTACTTACTGTCCTGAGCCTGAATAATGGACTCCCGTTTTTTCTAAACGCTCTAAGTTTTAATCTGATGTTTACAACTGAACGTTAAACACTGATGGTGCCTTGCCACCGTCAAATGAGGTTACCAGTATGAACTCAGTGGAACGACAGATTCTATCAGTTAAGCTTTCAGGAAGATTTCTTATCTAAAGAAAAACCGTCTCTCAGGGTAACAAAAACACTAAAGTGAAGGAGCAAAACTTTTAAACGAGCTACTTCATATTAGAGACTATTTAAAACAAAAAGTCCTTGAGTTTTTGAGAAGAAAAAAAAAACAGGGAACTCAAAGTATTTGCCAAAAAATTTGCCAAAACAGTCCTCAGGCTGTCTGTGTATTGTTGTATTGTCTAAGTCCTAACAAGAGAACACAAAAGACTTGGATGGCTGCTGGGTAAGGAGAGAGTACTGTCTCAGTGATGGAACGGAAGCAAGTCATATCTGCCACGGATCAAATGAAATTAACGTGTGGTTTATTGGTATGTTACTGTTATTTTTAGTTTTAAACATTAGGACAGGGTAAGACTGAAAGACTGAACAACTGGGAAGGCATCTTAACCTCTGTGGTATTGTCCAGAAGTCTCCCTTGAGGTGTCAGAGAATGACTAACATTACCGAGAAGAAAGTTTAGGCTAAGACCTCTCTGACCTTTGTTTCCTGCTACTGTTTTTCAAAACACAGCTTTCATCCTCTTTAAAAATGTCTTTGGACGGTCACTCATTTCATGTTCAGTTTTGCCAACATCCCATGACTGTTGTAGTAATCATCACTTTAACGTGTAAAGAATCTTATTCGTGTCTGATTTTGAAAAATAAATAAATAGAAATCCAATGTCCCTCTTTATGATCTCAGAATTGTACTCTCCTTTGTGACCCCCATATCATGTGAACATAATTTTGTCTGTGAGCTTGTTAATAAGAATTTACACGCGTGTACTGTTGTGTAGTTTGCAAAGCACATTACAATACTACTAACAAGAATTAAAATAACAAAAATGATCATTTATCAAGTGTATACACAATCCTGATTACGAAATTCTTCAAGAAGCTGGAAGATGAACCCCTGTACATCACCCCGGGCCCAGTGCAAAAGTAGTTGATCATTATTTACAACAGCACAGTCATAATACAAACAGTGAGCTACAGCACCATGGGGAAGCTAGTGCTGGCACAGACTGAGCGGCCCTTCATGAACCTGATGGTATGAAAACGAAGTTTGTTGTTCTAACTGTTCACGCATGCTTAGCTTCTGCCTGGCTTTCATTATGACAAATGGAGATGAATGCAGTCTATCCCTAGTGACCCATTGAAAAGTTCTAGCTGGCCATCACTTTGCTAGAGCCAACAGCCTAATTGCTCACTACCAGAGTTGTATCTCCTCAGCAATCAGCAGCCAGATCACATTCTTTACACCAAACTTCACAAAGGTGCAATCATTTGAATTTATTTGTCAGATACGATTGCAGAACGGCAAATAAACTGGATTTGGGCTTTCTGCTTCTAAGATATCCTTTAAAAATCAGCACAGAAATAGCTTAATATAGATCTGGCACTGATTTTTCTGCTCCTGAGAATATAAAAAACTTTTCAAAACTTTTTTTGTATATCAGCCACATCGTTTTGTGAAAGAACAAAGTGATGGGTATAAAATGCTCGTCATAGGTGAGAAGGAGCGGGAGAACCGAGGACTGAGAATCAAAGTTTGGGTTTAGTTTCTGTTTCTTTCATAAGCACCCACGTTTCCTGAGCGGATGACAGATGAAGGAATATGTGTCAGGAAAAAGAAGTAACACACTGGTCTTTGCCTTCTTAAAAATTGTAACAGTGCTAGGATAACGCTGGAGATAGCTCGCCAAAGTTGATGATTTGGGGAGGGGCTTTAGGGTTTAGTGAGCGTATAGAAAAATGCTATCATTACCATTTCTACCATCTTCTTTTCATTTCGGTCTCCCTTCCATTTTGTGTTTATGAAACAAATTTAACATTCCACCCAAACCACTCCACTGTGAGAAATATAAGAATAGCAAACAAGCAAATCAAACGCTTTCTCACTTGTACCTTTTTGGTATAAAGATGCCACATTCCTCTATAAAATATAAACTTTCTCTTGCTCTTATAAGGGTGGGGAGATTTACTTCAAAAAGTATTTCAAAACCTTCACTTCAGCTTATGTAAAAGAAAGCACCATGGCTGCAAGCCAAAGGGAGTTTCACTCCAAAGACCCCTCTTGGAGGGGACTCCAAGAAGAGACTAAGGTCCTTTCAGGTATTTAACCCATCAGGATGACTAATTGGTACTCTTAACCTGACAGGCTGCAGGGTCTTATTAAAGAGGTGTTTTTTGTTTTGTTTTGTTTTGTTTGCGGTATGCGGGCCTCTCACTGCTGTGGCCTCTCCCGTTGCGGAGCACAGGCTCCGGACGTGCAGGCTCAGCGGCCATAGCTCACGGGCCCAGCCGCTCCGCGGCATGTGGGATCTTCCTGGACTGGGGCACGAACCCGTGTCCCCTGCATCGGCAGGCGGACTCTCAACCACTACACCACCAGGGAAGCCCAAAGAGGTGGTTTTGATGATAGAGTTCTTTCAATGTTTCATTAGCTCCTCTGGCATCACACCTGTACTTTGTGAAACATTCAGCCACAGCAATAACCTTAGGCTGTATTGTAAATTAAATATCCCTGCCATATACACAGGTTAAATATAAACCCAAACATTTCCTCCATACCTCAGTCAATAGACTGTATTGGAAAGAAGTTCCAGTCCACCTGAATTTCTGAGGAGGTTAAAGCTTGGAGAAAATCTGCTTACTTACTGAACATTTTTCTGTTACTTTGGTGGAACTTGCATTGGTCTTCTGAAAATTAACTTCCATTAACCAAGATAACCAGGGCTAGAAAGGCCCTTTAAATCACATAGTACTAGTGCTTCACTTTGCAGGTGGATAAAACATTTGCACAGAAAATCAGTGGCAAGACTGCGGTTAGAATCTACATCTTTTCTTAAAACATTCACAAACATGTATTTGGGATTTTAATCCCTGTGATTTCAAAGTAGAGGTGAGTTCATGTAACAAGCATTTCCTGCTCACCTCTGCCATAGAAAGAACTGTGATAGATGTTCTCTGAGGATATAAAATATTTACAATACAGTCCTTGACCTTTTATTAAATACAGTCCAACGGGGCAAGGAGACTTACATGACTATTAATATCAAGAACTAAGTCTGTACAGGTAGAGTGAGTTACAGTCAACACGGTGCTATTGAAATTGAGAGAAATTTGAAACTACAGTAACCTGGAAGGTACAGGAAAGGCCTCATGGAGAACTGAGGACTGAGACTGGGTCTTGAAGGACAGAAAACATGGGGATGTCTCAGATGCAGAATAAGGTGAGCAGGAAGACATAGGAATGACTCAGATGTTTTTATAGAATAGTAATTTGGCTGAACTGGCTCATGTGGAAGGACTAGATTGCGGAGTAATGGAAAACAAGGTTGAATGCAGCTGGAATTTGGGGACCTTTGAACACTAAACTGAGGTGTTTTGACTTTTATTTTTGGAAAAAGAGACTCAGATATATCTATGTGTGCATGTATGTGAGTGTAGTTATGAAAATAACCTCTGTATCATTTCAAAAATAATTCAAAAAATAAAAATATTTGAGGTAACTATAAAAGTGTTGTTCTTAAGACTTTTTTTTGGGGGGGGGAGCAATTTTAGGTTCAGAGCAAGATTGAGAGGAAAAACAGATATTTCCAATATCTCCCCATGTTGCCAAACAGACATAGCCTCTCCCATTATCAACATCCCTAACCACAGTGGTACGTTTGTTACAACTGAGGAACCTACATCAACATACCATAATCACCCAAAGACCATAGCAATCACTACTGGTAGTATACATTCTATGGGTTTAGAGAAATGTATAATGACAAGTATATATCATTATAGTATCATACAGAGCATTTTCATGCCCTAAAAATCCTCTGTTCTCCATCTATTCATCACCCCCACCCCAACCCCTGGCAACCACTGATCTTTTTACTGTCTCCATAGCTTTGCCTTTTCCAGACTGTTATATAGTTATAATCTCAGTATTGTGACTTTTCAGATTGGCTTCTTTCACTTAGTGATGTGCATTTGAGGTTTCTCTGTCTTTTTCACTTGATAGCTCATTTCTTTTTAGCATTGAGTAATATTCCACTGTCTGATGTACCACAGTTTATTTATTTATTCACCTACAGTATGAATAAATACTGTAGGTATGTCAGTATTTGTGAGCAGTAGGTCATGGCTGTTTCCAAGTTTTGCAAATTATGAATAAAGCTGCTATAAACATCTGGGTGCAGATTACTGTGCTAACATAAGTTTTCAACTCCTTTAGAGAAATACCAAGGAATGATATTGCTGGATGGTGCAGTAAGAACAGTTTAGTTTTGTAAGAAACTGCTCTTCTGTCTTCTGGAGTGGCCTCACCATTTTGCATTCCCGTCAGCAATGAATGAGAGTTCTTATTGCTCCACATCCTTGTCAGCATTTGATGTTGTCAGTGTTCTGGTTATTGGTCTCATAGTTGTGTGGTAGTATTTCATTTTTGCTTTAATTTGCATTTCCCTGATGAAATATGATGTAGAGGATTTTTTTCATATGCTTATTTACGATCTGTATATCTTCATTGGTGAGGTGTCTGTTAAGGTCTTTACTCATTTTTAAAGTGGGTTGTTGGTTTTCTTATTTTTGAGTTTTAAGAGTTTTTTGTATATTTTGGGTAACAATTCTTTATCTCAAATGTGCCTTTTGCCAATATATTTTCCCTAGTCTGTTGCTTGTCTTCTAATTCTCTTCACATTGTCTTTTGTAGAACAGAAGCTTTTAATTTTAATGAAGCCCATCTTATCAGTTATTCCATTTATGGATGGTGCCTTTGGTGTTGTATCCAAAAAGCTACTGCCATATCCAAAGTCATCTATGTTATCTTCTGGAATTATATTTGTGCAGTTTAATCAATTTTGAGTTAATTTTTGTGAAGGACATAATTTTTTATGTAGATTCCTTTTTTTGTTGTTTTTTTTGCATGTGACTATCCAGTTGTTCCAGCACCATTTTGAAAAGACTGTCTTTGCTCCACTGTATTTCCTTCACTCCTTTGACAAAGATCAGTGAATATATTTATATGGGTCTATTTCTGGGCTCTTTACTCTGTTCCATTGATCTATATGTCTGTTTTTGTGCCAGTATCGTACTGTTTTGATTGCTTTAGGTTTGTAGTATAATTTCAAGCTCGGAAACATTGGTTTTGTTTTGTTTTGTTTGGTACCTTTCTCAAGATTTCTTTGGCTTTTTGGGGTCTTTTGTGGTTCCATATAAATTTTAGGAGTATTTGCTCTAGTTCTGTAAAAATTGCCCTTGATATTTTGATAGGGAGTGTATAAAACCAGAGATCAACTACAAGAACAAAACTAAAAAAAAAAAAAAACACATGGAAACTAAATAACACACTACTAAACACAAAATAGGATGATGAAGAATTCAAAGAGGAAGTCAAAAAATACTTTTAGACAAATGAAAATGGAATCACAACTGTCCAAAACCTATAGGATGCAGCAAACGCAGTTCAAAGAGGGAAGTTTGTAGTGATACAGGCCTCTCTCAAGAAACAAGAAAAATCCCAGATAAACAATCTAAATGTACATTTAAAGGAATTGGAAAAAGAAGGATAAGCAAAGACCAAATTTAGTAGAAAGAAGGATATTATAAAGATCAGAGCAGAAATAAATAAAATAGATTAAAAAAAAACAGAAAAGATCAGTGAAACTAAGATTTGGTCCTTTGAAAACATAAACAAAATTGACAAATCTTTAGCCACACTCATCAAGGGAAAAAAAAAAGAGAGAGAGAGAGAGAGAGAGAGAGAGAGAGAGAAATAGCCCAAAGAAATAAAATTAGAAATAAAAGAGGAGAAATTACTATGAATGCCACAGATATACAAAGGATCATAAGAGAATACTACAAACAATCATATGTCCACAAATTATAAAACTTAGAAGAAATGGGTAACTTCCATTGTATGTAGAAACATACAATCATCCAAAACTGAATTATGAATAAATAAAAAATGTGAATAGACTGATTTGCTAGTAATGAAATTAAACAGTAATTTAAAAAACTCCTCCCCCAAAAAAGTCCAGGTCCAGAGGGCTTCACAGGTGAATTCTACCAAACATTTAAAAAGGAGTTAATACCTATCCTTCTCAAAGGAGTCCAAAAAATTGAAGAGGAAGAAACACTTCCAAACTCATTTTATGAGGGCAGCATTACCCAAATACCAAAACCAGACAAAGATACCACAAAAAAGAAAATTACAGGCCACTATCCCTGGTGAACATAGATGTAAATATCCACAACAAAATATTAGTAAACCAAATTTAACAGACATTAAAAGAATTATACACTATGGATCAAGTGGGATTTATTCTAGGGATGTAAGGGTGGTTTAACATCCATAAATCAATCAGTGTGATACACCACATTAATAAAATGAAGAATAAAAATCATATGATTACCTCAACAGATGCAGGAAAAGCATGTGACAAAAGTCAACATCTATTTATGATAAAAGTTCTCAACAAAGCAGGTATAGCCGGAACAGCAGGAACCCGTGTCCCCTGCATCGGCAGGCAGACTCTCAACCCCTGCGCCACCAGGGAAGCCCGTCAGCATCTATTTATGATAAAAGTTCTCAACAAAGCAGGTATAGCCGGAACATACCTCAACGTAATAAAGGGCATTTACGACAAACTCACAGCTAACATCATACTCAACCCTGAAAAGCTGAAATCTTTTCCTCTAAGATCAGGAATAAGACAAGCATTTCCACTCACCACTCATTCAACACAGTATTGGAAGTCCTCACCGTAGCAATTAGAAATAAAGAAATAAAAGGCATCCAGGGCTTCCCTGGTGGCGCGGTGGTTGCGAGTCCGCCTGCCAATGCAGATGCAGGGGACACGGGTTCGTGCCCAGGTCCAGGAGGATCCCACATTCGGCGGAGCGGCTGGGCCCGTGAGCCATGGCCGCTGAGCCTGCGCGTCCGGAGCCTGTGCTCCGCAACGGGAGAGGCCATCCAAATTGTAAAGGAAGAAGTAAAACTGTCACTATTCGCAGATGACATGATACTATATATAGGAAACCCAAAAGACTCCACCAAAAAAAAATTAGAACTAATAAATAAATTCATAAAGTTGCAGATCCCTTCCTCCAGGTCAGTTAGTCTCTGATGGTACTAGAGCAAGTTAGGTTCTGGTTAGCTAGTTTCTCCTGAGGGTAAGCCTTGTTAAGAAGAACAAAGTTTCTCTGGTGTACTTCAAAATGGTTCCTTTTCCCCCTCCTTGCTGGAAGCACGAGGGGATTTTTCTCTAATATTTACTGTGAGAACCTGGTCGAGTTTCTAGAGGTAAACTTCACACTATTGAGTGTGCCCCTCTATGATTGGGTCCTCCACTGGAGTTTTTAACTCTCAGAATTGTCCATACTGAACCTAAAGCAATTTGTCAATTACAGTTTAGGTTTTCCTACCCCTGCACTGGTCTCCTCAGTGGTTTCTGCTAATTAGTCTCTGCTTCATAAGCCAAGATAACCTGTATTCATCTGTCTATCTCTCCAATCTTGGAAGCAGTGGTTTGCCCGACAGTCTCAACCTCTTTTACAGATCCTAGAATAGTTGTTGATTTTTCAGTCTGTTTAGCTCTTTACTTGTTGCTAGGATGGTATGGCAACATCCAAGTTCCTTATGTGCAGAACCAGAAACCAGAAGTCTGAAATACATTTCATTTCTCAGCAGGGGGAAGAGTATAAGAATGGCACTATATAACCAACTTGATATTCTTTCTCTTGTGGAAAAGTTAGCCTGGTGTTTGTAGGATAAACTGGGAGTAAAGGGAGACTGGAGAAGAGGCAAAATTCCTGGAAAACATTGTGATTTTTTTCTCACATAAAGAAGAAGTAAGTTGACTGCCTTAGTCACCTTAGGCTGCCATAATGAAATACATTGAATGGGTGGCTTAAACAAGAGATATTTATTTTCTCACAGTTCTGGAGTCTGGATATCTGAGATCAGGGTGCCAGCATGGCCAGGCTTTGGTGAAAGTCCTCTTCCTGGTTTGCAGATGGTCACCTTCTCCTTCTGTCCTCATATGTAGTGGGCTGCTCTCTGGTATCTACTCTTATAAGGGCACTAATCTTATCATGAGTGCCCCACTCTCATGACCTCATCTAAACCTAATAACCTCCCAAAGCCCTCACCTCCAAATGCCATCACATTGGTAGTTAAAGATTCAACATATGAATTTTGGGGGAACACAATTCTGTCCACTGCATTAGTCAAAGGAAATGTAAAAATTAAGGACATGCTTAAAATTTCAAAGCCAGTCAGTTATGGAATATGATTGAAACAGCAATGGAAATCAGTATTTTTAGGAGATTCCAAAATTTTGTTGTGGGTTGAAGAAAATATTTCATTTTGAACATGGTTGTGTTTGGTGTAATGGGAGGAATGCAGAAGAATACATCTCCTTAGCAGTGAAGAATCTTGACTGGAGCACTGATCAGTTGAGAGTTGGGCAAGGTCTTCACCTAAGGCACACTTGGGATCTTTGGTCCAGAGAAAGAGAGGACTTTCAAGGATGAAGGCATGATCAATTGGTATAAGTAACTCAGAGCAACCCGGAAGTGCAGGGAAAATGCCTTTGGGTCTGTGGTTAACCCTTATCTTGCTAAGAAGTGTATTCCCCTGGATGGTCATGAGAGTTATTATTTTTTAATGTTTTTATAGTTAATTAAGGATAAGATAAACTGTATTAAAAAGTAAATTTATATAGGGTAAGATTTTTAGAATCTTTAATATGCTACTATGATAGTTCATTTCTATAAATGAATTTTTTCTCTACATTTTTCAAACTTTTTTGACCAAAGAGCCATCCTTCCTTCTTCAGAGTGACTCAAGGAACTAATCAGCCTTCTGAGACTCTACATTGTTGGTATGTATATAGCGACCCACACTGTGGGTAAACTTCATTAACTGATGAAAGAATGGTTTAATTGTAAAATCATTACATAAGTGATCCCGGAATCCCAAAATGCAAATACTGAAATGGTCCTTATACATGATTTGGTGTAAGACTCCCTCCTCCAATACTTATGGGAATAAGATAACTAAAATATAAAGTGAAAAATTGTTCTCAGGGTCACATATATCCTGATAGAAATGCTAGATCCCACAACCTGGTCTTCTAATTCCAAAGTTAATGGTGTTTTACTACTTCATTGCATCTAAGACTAAGTGGCCAATCCTTTTTATTTAGCAGGAAAATAAAGAATGTACCATTTTGGCTAAGTACATATAAAAAAGTTACACCCAAAATATATCCCTCCAAAAGACATAAAAGAACACTTTTCTCCATGCCACCCAGAGTAAGCAAAATTAAAGTTAAAGAGTGGTTGCTAATGAGGACAGAAGAGAACTATAGGATTGGGTTCAAATGAAGAGACTGGTTTGAATTGAACCACAGCCTAGAAAAATCATATCAATAGACTATACAATTATATTCAGTGGTTAAAAAATAACTCAGGGTTTCTGATTTTAACTTTGCACATACTGTGGGTTTACATTGGCTTCCTTCCCCTTAAAATGTTATGTTGTGGCAGAGTTTAGCAGCTGCATGTTTGGTTTATACTAAGAAAAGATTGCCATTATGATCTTCCACATATGGAGTTCAATCCTCCCACTTTGTCTGCATAACGTAATACAAGGTTTGTATTTCTAGGGAAACTGAGGTTCAGGCCACTCCACTTTGTCTTTCAGTTCAACCTGACCAACATTTAATGAGGGTCTTATGCTGGGTATTGGGTGGGTGGGGATGATAGGGAGGAATGTGAGTTAGTTCCTGCTTTTTATTAGTAATCTGCGGGACGGGGTGAGAAATCAGACAAATACCTATAATTCAGGGTTGAGTATGATTAAGAGAAGAGAAGTAAAAACAAATACTGTAAGGATTCAAAGTAGGAAAAAGCACTTCTAAATAGGTAGATTTGGGTCTAGAAAGTCTTCACGCAAATCTTATTATGAATATGGCATTTGTAATGGAACCTGAAAGATGGATGGAATTTCAACAGACAGAGTCACCAGGAAGGGTGACTGAAAAAGATGGATGGAATTTCAACAGACAGAGTCACCAGGAAGGGTGACTGAAAAAGATGGATGGAATTTCAACAGACAGAGTCACCAGGAAGGGCATCTCACAATTGGTAAGACACCAATAAAAAGTGTTATCCATATGTAAGGATTAGTTTGTTGGAAGTACGAGTGTTGAGAGTGGCTTAAAGTATGCAAGAACACTTAAAAAGTAGGCTGGGGACAAAGTGGTATGGGTTTGAAGCTAAGCACATATTGTATCACATTTGGGGGAACACTTGAAACTTTCAGAGCAAATGGAGTGACTTGAATCTTCTGAAACTCGCTTCCAGAAACATCTCAGTCTCATTGGAAAGGAGTAAGTCTAGGTTACTAGGTTATACTAGGTCAGTCTGTAGTGAGGCAGCTTAGATCAATCCCACTGAGCTCCAGGGGCCAGTATACCCTACTCCATCCGGTCAGGTCTCAACCTGGCCTTTCATCCCTAGCATTATGGAACCAAGCCACATAATCACACTCTGAAAGTTACAGCTGGTCAGGCATGCCAACAGAGTGCTAAATTGCCACATTTCCCATTACTGGAAGACCCACTTTCTGTTAGTCTAAAGCCTCTTTAAGGCTTTCAAAGACTGAAAGCCTTTTAAAGACTCCACTGCAAGTCCAATTTTCAATCAGAAAGAAATCCCAGCCAAGTTATTAAAATGAACATAGCCGTCCATCTGGGAGTTGCCATCTCTGCTCTCTTTACCCAGAACATGTGGTCCTGCTACAAAATAATATAAGCAGGGTTCATTCTTTTCATTTGAAAACACCCCCATGAGGCACTAAAGGAATTCTCACTTGCTTCTCCTCAGAGACAGTTAGGCAGAGAGATTCTGTTACTCTTTTATTAATCTTTGCCTCATGCCCCATGTGAGCAGACGGAAGTCTTATAGGAAAGGCTATATGAATTGCAATGATTAACCTTGTGCTTTCCTGTTCAGGAAGTGAAGATGTTGAAACCTATAAGAGTAAACCTATAAGAGTAAACGGATTTAGGGAGCCTAAATCCTACTTCTCCTACTCCAAGCTCTAGTGAAAAAGAAGCTCAGAGCAAATGTTCATATTCTTAAAGGGAAGAAAGTAAGTATGCGTGTGAGTACTTAAGATAAACAACAGTCTCCTACCACTTATTTTATGAAGAAATTTAACATAGCTAATCTCAAGTCATTATCATATGTAGGCTGGGCAGATATTAATGTCCCAATTTCACAGTGACAAAAATGAAGCTCAGAGAAGCTAAATAATAATAGTTGTTACTATTATTGAGGCCAGAGACATGAAATAAATGTCTTATATGTATGACCACATGTTTATGAGCTGAATTGTATCCCCTGAGTCTCATAGGTCAATTTAGGTGAACTCTTACCCCAGGACCTAAGGATGTGACTGTATTTGGAGATAGGGCCAAATATAAGAAAAAAAGATGAGGATACAGAGAGAGACATCACTGACACTAGTGCATAGAGGAAAGGCCATGTGAAGACACAGGGAGAAGGTGACCACCTGCAAGCCAAGGAGAGAGGCCTCAGAAGAAACCATTCCTGCAGACACCTTGATCTTGAACTCGTAGTCTCCAGAACTGTGAGAAAATGAATGTCTGCTGTTTAAGCCCCCCAGTCTGTGGTATTCTCTTATGGAAGCCTTAGTAAAGTAATATACAACATTTTTAAAATGAAAATAACAGCGAGGTAGGAATCAATAACTTCATTTACAACTGAGAAAACTAAAAAGCCTAAGTAACTGAATCTGACTTTAAACCCAGTGATGTCTTACACCAGAACTCGGGCCCTTCATCTCACTGCTGTATTCCCCCAAGTGATAAGCTGATCAACGACAATGCTAACAACTAAATTAGGACATTGTAACTTTTAACTCAGTGTTCTTGCCATCAGAGTATCATGAAATTACCTTGGTAGGCCAGTTTTGACATTAAAACAGGACGGGAAACAGGGTTAAGAAAAAAATAGAGTTCCAAATGAAAATTAAAATACCTGGTTTTCCTTATCATTTCTCAGGATAAGACCAGAAAATTCAAGACAAATGAATCTTCTCTTCTAGGCATTCTGGAATGGTACATCTGTCTTTATTTATGGTACTTAAACCTCCCATTCTGAAAAGGAGTTTGCTCAAAACTCTTCCTCTAAGCATCCTCTTTCACTTTATTGTAACCAAAAAGTTTTCCTAATGCAGAAAGCTCCCAAAGGGAAGATACTTTCCTGGTATTATTTTAATTATCTGGTAAAGTTCCTGAAAAATGCTGAAAACTCCTAATACCAGAGAACCAGACAGAGAAGTCTGCCTGGGAAATGTCATGGCAGTTTTGTAAAGCAGAGTTTCTAAGACTCCATACTAACTCTGATCTGATCAAATTAAAAGTGAAGTTTTTAACAATAGGTCTGGATTAATCACAGCATAATTATTTGGTAGAGTATTATACGCCCACTGAGACTAATGAGCCATGCAAAGATGCTCAAGATACATTTGAAAGAAAAAAGCAGGCTGGACGAAACTATGAATAGTATGAACCCATTTATGTAATATAAATTCATTAAAAGATTTTATACACCAGATGTTAATAGCAGCTGTGTTCAGGTGGAGTCAGGGAACTTAACTTAGGACTTAATAATTAATCTCTGTTTTTCATCTTGTTTTCTAATTTTCAAAAACAAATATGTGGTATGGCTGTGTTATGAAGAAACAGAAATGGAAGTCAAATGGGAAAGTAAGCAAAAGTCAAGGTTTATTATGATTTCCTGAAAAAAGAAATATACTAGTCAAGGAAGGACTTAATCTTGGAAGAAGCTCTTTTAATACCATCAGTGAATTTGATTTCTAGAATTCAAGGAAGACAAGTGAAATTCTGAGAAGCTGTGTGTGTGTGTGTGTACCTGAGCATTCCTGTGTGCATAAGGGCATCATGTTTAAATGCACAAAGGCAAACAGCTGTGGGGAACTTTCTTGTGAACTCCTGTTCCCCTTAATCTATTGAACACTGAAGCCAGAATAATCTTTCTAAAATGCAAGTCTGATCTTATCCTTCCCTGATTGAAACTTTCAAAGGCTCCCCCCTGGTCTGAGGATAAATTCATAGTCCTTAAGTGACTCCCAAGCTCCTGCCTAACCGGTCCTGGTTTACTGGCCCAGACTTTCTTTTCACTATTCTCTGTTGCTTTCTCAGCTATGGTCCTGTTGGATTTTGTCTCAGTTCCATTTACTCTCTCCTCTCTGAATTTCTATGTTCTTTTTTTCGAAAAAATATCCTTCCAAATCTTTGCCTAATTATTTCTTACTCATCTTTAGTTGTTTGCTTAGACATCATTCCCTCATAGTGCCTCCCTCAAGGCATTACAATCATCCATTGACGTGCCTGAGTTCTCCATTGGTTCTCTTGGGGCAGAGTTATGAAGATGTTGTTTACCAGGATACAGAAAGTTATGAGATTTTGCAAGTTAAAAAAATTGATGCAGGGCTTCTCTGGTGGTGCAGTGGTTGAGAGTCGGCCTGTCGATGCAAGGGATGCGGGTTCGTGCCCCGGTCCGGGAAGATCCCACATGCCACGGAGCGGCTGAGCCCGTGAGCCATGGCCGCTGAGCCTGCGCGTCCGGAGCCTGTGCTCCGCAACGGGAGAAGCCACAACGGTGAGAGGCCCGCGTACAGCCAAAAAAAAAAAAAAAGGATGCATTTGTAGAAAAAATAGAACAATATTCTCTCTTAATTTGAAGATATGCTCAACTCACAAAGAGCTCTGTCTCTATGTGGCTCTGATTGGCTATTACATTGCTGGTGATTAACCCTCCTTGGCACATCTTGGGTTTTCAGTAACTGGATGAAAGGCTGTTCATGTAGTTGTCCACTCATCAAACACTGGAGAGTTTTGCTTAATGTGTCAGTGTAGGCTAGCCACCAATTATACGTGATAGGCACACACGACATGAGTGTGTCCATCACAATGTATCAATATCAACATAGTAAGAGATGACAGCATTGTGAGAGCTACAAAAAGTAGATAAACAATAATCGGGTGGTGAATTAAGTACAAAAGAGAGTGATGTGGGTATGCAGAACACTTAACTCAAAACTGGTGGCATTTATTCTATCCCCAAGTTTTTCAAATTATGGAAGATGATTAAAAACTATAGCACTCTCCTGATAGCTGTTTTCTGAAAGGAGTTTGGTTAAACTGGAACTAGTAAGTCATTCTTGTGCAATTTTTAAAGATAAAAATAAACTAATAATAATGATAAGAATCTGTTAGCAAACCGACTAACTGAAAGACATTTACTTAAATAGGCATAGACTTCAGCCAGCTACCTGATGACAGATTCATTGGTGGAAAGACAAGCAGGTCTGTCTTCTTGCTACATGGGATGGGGCAAGGGTGAAACATGTAAGAAGAGAAAAATATACAAATAAAACCTGTAAATTCCAAAGAGAAGACAGATTTTCCTTGTAAATATTTTCCCTTAGGACTTCTGACATCCTTTAGGGAAATGATGATTTTAAAAACCCTGGCTTTGCATGCTGCTAGGTTTTCAAATATATTTTCCAGAACTGGAGGGTAAATGGAATGGTCCTGGCTGCCAAATACTGATGGCTTCAAAAATCCTCTATGAGAAAAGAAAATTGAGTCAATTAAATCATCACCTCATCATTTTCGCATATGAAATATTGCACTGAGACCAAGAATTTGGTGTGGGTAAGATATCAGTAAATCTGATCTGATCCCATTTTTAAAAAATAGGAGAAATTATTTATCTTTTTCTTTGTATTTGTCCTCAAGAAAAATACTTCTTTGGGAATTTAGGGAGAAAAAATCTTCTTTGGGAATTTAGGGAGAAAAAAACTTTCGGTGGCAAAATATAGACAAAATATAGACAATAGATAGCTGATTTATGAGGAGCACTTATTACTTACAGGTGAGGAATTAGAAAGAGATAATGTGAAGAATATAATACGTGCTGGTCTTTGAGGAAAAGCGTGATTTGGCTATGAGGAGTGGGTGCTCAGCAAAGGTTTGCTAAACTAAAAGAATGAATGGGTGAACGAATAAATACTTATTTCAGGTCTACATGAAATTGGAGAATTTTTGGAATTTTCTTTTCATTGAAATTCCATTCTCCAGTTGTATCCGAATAATTTTTATTCTTTCTGAGAGAAAAGTAGACCGGGGACCAAGAGGTACGGTTATGTGAGAAAGCATATCACTGGGGAAAGAGAGGTAAAACTACATAAAGGAAGGGATACTTGAGATCAACCTTGACAGATGGATAGGGTTTGACAGCTGAAAATGGAGAGAAAAACGTATTCTAGGAGAAGTAACTATAACTGAGAAAAGCATGCTATGTATTGACAAAGAAGTTCTAATTGGCTGCAGGTGAGGTTGATGACGGGGAGAGTGTGAATGTACTCGAATGAATGAATGTAGACAACAGCCCTAAGCCCACAACATCCCCTGTGGCTTAAGTCAAAATGAGGGGCTCACTGTTTTCTATGCCATTCATGGGGGTCTTGTGGCTTCTCCAATGCCTTGGTCTTAGCACGAGAGCCTTCTTCATCTATCATTCTGATCTATATCACTCTTCCCCATAGCCAGCAACATGCTCTCAAGCTGATATCTTCAGAACTGCAGGAAATTCTTTACTAGACTTGTGAGGAAGGAGACACTCAGGTAATGAAGAAAGTATGGGACCAGGACACAGGAGACATGGATTCTAGTTCTTGGCAACTTGCTGAGTAAACTTAAGTAAGCCAATCAATATTTCTGAATCTGTCACTTCTGTAAAATGAAGGGGTTGGGCCAGGTGATTTTTAAGATGACTTCTAGCTTGCTGTGTTTACATATTTAGATTATATAAATTTTAAGAATGAAAGGCAAAAATAGTATAATCAACTTAATCCCTTTTAGAAACTTAATTGTGAAAAATTTGAAGAGTGTTTCAGTATATAACAAGCCTTACCCAGAGACCCTCTGGCTCACCCTCCCTTCACTCACTGAAGAATAATTCATTCCCATCCCATAAGAGACTGTATTCCACAGTAGAAATAGCACTTATCTAGTTCGGAGCTTGCGATGAACTCTCTTTGTCTGTCTTACTCATCCCCTTTTGACCAGCCTAGACCTACTCCTCAAGATGAAAGATCTACTTGAGAATGGGTCCCACATTTCTGATCTTTCCTAAACTGGCATCTTTAGGATCAGGTTTAGTTCAGCATCATTGCACTCACTGGGCCCATCATACAGAGGGTAGATTGAGGCCCTCACTACTTTAGCCTTTTGGGTATTCCCGGAATGAGCCAGTACCTTTGGAGAACCACTTCAGACAAATCATAATGGCTATATTCTTGCCTGGCCTTAAATTCTGCCCGAAGGATAGGACCGGAGATGAATGGTCCACTAGAAGTAAGCAGTTAGAAAAATCTGGATAGAGAAGTTTGTGTGTATGTGTGTGGTGGGAGGGAGCAAGGAGGGGAATTTGCATTCTGCTTTTTGAATGAGTGTTTTCCCTTGGAATTCAGGCATGCTGGTAGGTCTCTAGTAAATACACTTGCTCTTTAGTTTGTTGTTCTGTCTCTCAATCCTCTTAGTCAATCATCAGTCACTCTATCTCTGGCTCATTTATCCTAAGGGAAAGAAATCCACAACAGAGTTCACTGGTGGGATTTCCTGTTCTTCTGCTGATTTCAGTGTGTGGTAAATCCTAATCTTAGTTTAGTTGCCTGGTGTGTTTAATGGGAAGAACAGTAATGCTTAATTTTTATTCAATGTATCTTATTTTTTCACCTGGAATATGATTTGTGGAAAGAATGACAAGTTCATAAGTTACAAATCTAACATAAATTTACTATATTCCCACTGCTTTTTCCATTGAATCTCTGCAATGGAAAAGACCATAAGAGTCACTTGGCCAAACCTCCACCCTCTCTTCTGGTGCCTAAATGCTCTGCGAAGTTCTGTCAGTGGTCATGTGACTTCTTCTTGAATACCCCCAGTGACAGGAAATTCATAGTCTTCCAAAGCAGCCCATTCCAGCTTTGGACAGCTCTGGCCATTCCAGTGTCCTTTCTTATGCTGACTAGAATCTCTCTTAAAATTTCTACCAACTCAATCCACTAGCCACAGCCATTCCAAATAGGTCTAAGGTAGCCCTTCAAATGTGTGTACAAAATCAATGAGTTCTTTCAGTAAAAAATCTGGTTCCTTTAAGAATATTTTTATCAGTGGCTATCGACATCTTAGATCTGAAGCCAGATAGGTGGCAGCACACTCTATTATGGGACCTGCCTCATCCTCTCTCTGTGTGTTCCCTTGAATTTGTTCTTTAACCCCTTTCCAGCTGTCCTGTCAGTCAGAAGTAGTCTTCTGTATCCTAAAAGAATTTTGTTCAAGGAAGCAGTATATCATACGGCAATGTCATTTATTTTTCCTTCATAAATCAGGCAGCCATGGCTTGAGCAGTACAGTGAAATTCTACTTACAAGTATACATTTAAGCCACCTCAGCTGCTCTCTCAGGAAAGAAAGGAAAAAAAAAAAAAACTATTTTATTGTTGGTTCTCCAGTTACCAAAGTTTGGGAATCATCCCAAAAAATATTTCAAAAGGAGATATTATTTCCAGAGACTAAATAGCACACACATGGGATGCAAAAGGTTTGTTGATTCTATGGAGCCAGTAACAGCGTGGTAAATATATCTGACTCCTGACAATAACCAAAACAAGTCTCAGAGACAGCTTGGTTAATGGGAAATGGATTGAAAAAGAAATTCTCCTCTGGCTTTCTCCTTAGCACATTTACTGCCAGCAGTACACAGTTATGTGTTTGCCATGGAGCTACACCCCTAAGCCACAATGCATTATACATGTGGTATGAGTTGTTGAGTGCTGTTGATGCCACAGCCCCTGCTAGTCTTGGAACAGGAGGCAAGCTTTGTTTGTGGATACACAAGCAAACAGATGAATATTATAACTCTCCACAGTCTATCTCCTGAAAGGTTTCTCTCTTTCATTTGAACGATTTTGTCTTTGTGATTAAAGCCAAATTATTCGGGACACTGGAATGGTGAAAATTGGTCCCAAGCGGGCAGAAAGTGCTTTAATGCCACAGAAAACTCTGTAATGCCATAGACACATATTCCCCCATATATACACATACATATTAACTAAGTATAACCGATTCGAACAAGTCAGTGAAAATGAAGGCGTTCAGCTTATCTTTCCCATGAGTTATCAGGTGAGTGAAGACACAGTGGTCAATTCCATAGCCTTTTATGAATTTATCCTTTTACTATGAAAGCTTTTACATGCAGCTGCTCAGAGTTACATGAAACTTTACAAGGAAGTGTTATTTTACTCAGCAAAAATAATTTCTAATAAGAGGACATCTACTTTAAATTACTTTCTTAGCCATTGTGGTTAGTTCTGCTAAACTAATTATTCACATTTTCTCACCAGTTCAATCTCACTTGTACACAGATGCACATTTCTGCAAAATAATGGTAATAATAATAATAGTAATAGCTACCACGCATTGTACTGCTGTGCTAAACACTTTAAATATATTATCACATTAAGTCTTCTTAACATCATTATAAGGTGAGTGGTAATAATCTCATTTTTACAGATGAGAAAAACAAGGCTTAAATGTTAAATATTTCAGGTATTTCTAGCTCTACTACTTCACACTGGTAGTTTACCGTCACACTATAGGCCTAAGGAGAAAATGAATTATAAGTGGTTGTGGATGTATTTCCACATGTTATCACTTGGATTGTTAACACTCCTCTCTTTAAACAGTTCACTATTCTAGGACAGACTAAATATTTCTGTCTTTCCCTCTAATACAGATGTCTGTAAGCTCCTTGTGTGGTAATGGGCCAGATTACTATGGAAATAGACGCAGAAACCTTAATGCCACTGTGACTAATGTAGGAAGAAACCACTGGATTCTATACCACTTGTTCCTATCCAAAATACACACAGGAGACTTAGAACACCCAAGGAAATTTAGACTTAGCTTGACCAAGACCTCCCTTCAAAAAGTCAAGAGAATTGCCATTCATTCAGTAACTGGGAAGATTCAATACAGTCACTTCTTTGACCTGACATTTAAGGAAAGTTTAGCCAGACAAACAGAAGAGAAAAATCCACACGAGGAACTGGCCCTCCCAGAGTCTGTGAACACAGACTCCTCTCAGGCAATGGAGGTTAATGACACTGATATTACTTTAACCATGTTTTTCCCTAGAATAGACACCTATTTTTATGCCAAAATACAAGGTATTTCTTTCTAATCCAGAAGTACAATGTGAGAATTTCATATTCAGAATGGCTGGAGAGGTTAAGCTTAGTTTCCAGAACTGAGAAATGGTCAAAATACTCAGCAGCATTGGTTCAATGATTTAATGATTTAGTCTTACATGAGAATGTCCCTCTATCCTTACATCCATAAATGGCAGGATGCTTACAGTCATTCCCAATTCAGTTGACCCTTGAACAACGCAGGGGTTGGGGACCCATCCTCCACGCAGTCAAAAATCCCATATAACTTTAGAGTCAGCCCTCCACGCAGTTCCCCCATACCTGTGGTTCAGCATCCTGGGATTCAACTATTAAAAACAATGTGCGTATAAGTGGACCCATGCAGTTCAAAGTTCTACGGTCAATTGTATTGTTAATTTGACACTTTGTAAGAAGACAGATGAGCTGGGTCTGTCTTCCATTTCGAGAACCTCAAACAAGCCACCACACTGCCCTCCTAGCTTCGATAAACTCATTAATGAAATAGCAGTGATGATTCCTACATGGTCTACCTCGAGGGGTTGCTGTAAGGGACAAATAGAAAAATCTATGTGACACTACTTAAAACTCACGTACACAAATACATACACCAGCAAACCCACAATTGAGGTTGCTGCAATTATTTCTATTTAAGTATGTCTTCTCTCCATCGTGATGACAAGAACTTGCCATATTTTCTTGTTATCTTGAGTATTTAGGACAGATAGGCATTTAGTGAATGTTAACGATAATGATGAGAATGAAATTAAACATGCCTTGCCCAGTGGACACAATTCTGCCAGTAGTCATGATTGCTGGCCGCAAGAGGTGGCACAAGCCTGAGGACTTTGATTAGAAAGGTTCACGGTTGGTCTACTTCTGTAATAAGGTAGGAAGCTATGATATTAGTTCAAAGTTTCTTCCATTAACTGTGGTGACCACCACCTCCAGAAAGGCTAAGCCTTCCACATCAGGTTTCTGGTGCAAACAAAGATAGTGATTCAAGAAACCTGTATCACGTGTCTCCACCGCACCAGATGAAGTCAGCGTGCAAGTGGGTCATGTGGATAACGTAAAAGTCAAAGAGATTTGGGAGAAAGTAAAATCAATTAAAAGTAAAATCAATCCCCAAAATATTCCTTTTGGGGAACACTGGGAAAACTTTCCTAAGAGCCAAGTTTGCCTCTTCTTTTCCATCTTAATCCAACCATCTTATCCGTCCTATTTTTATTTAAGCAGCTTACTGGATCCCCAAATATAGTATCAGCAGTAACTTCAAAGAAGCCATGATGAGTCTTTCAAGGACTTACCCTCATAAGCATCATTTTTATGGTTGAACAGACCTGACCTCCTGGTCTCATCTTAAAAGTCAAAGCTTTCCCCTTTCATGAAAGCCTCCTATGTCTGATCAGTCCCAGCTACACAGCAAAGTTAAATAGGGTCACAGTTAAGTGTGGGTCTCTAGTGTGAAGCCCATCCAGGGGTGGGGTGATTTTTCCTGTGCGTGGTCTGGCTGGGCAGCTGCCACAGACACATGTTGATCATTTTAAGCCGCTGAAGTGCTTGAAGACTAACTGGCCTTTCAAAAAGGCTTCCTGAGGAGTCATTTTTCCAAGGAGGAGTGAACTCAGTCAAAAATGTAAAACAAAAGAAAGCAATGTCTACAGAATCCTAGTTAAAATGCTGGAGTGAAAACTGGCTGGTTCTGCAGTTGCAAGGAGCTTTTAGGCATACTTTAGTCCAAATCCCACAATTTTATAAAAGAAGAAACTGAGAACCATAAAACAGAAATGATTTTCCCAAAGTCACTTGGGAAAACTCCATCCCCAAGGCCCTAACTAACCATCTTTGACTTATACTATGCTAGTCTTCCAGATGTTTAGTCTAAATAATGCCTAACTACAGACTTCTGGAAACCCATGCTTACAGAACACCCAACATGAAAAGTTTCCAAATAATCAAAAATTTGGATTGAAAAATTAATATAACAACAAAAAACATCTGAGCAATTTCAGAGATTTCACACCTTTTATGTAAATGTTTTAATCTGATGGAGAGGTAAACACATCAGAAAGTACAAAAGTGTTTCCCTTTCTTACGCATCATTGTAGCTCATTAAAGTAATAATAATTTGCCTCTGCCTCTGCTTGTTTTTTAGCATTTCTTGAGCCTGGAAAGTGAAATTCAATTGGCCTGGTTCACTTTGTTTTTAAAGTCTTCCTTTTTTGATTTTTGGGATTTTCAACACTGCTATAATGCATAAATCCAAAACAAACACATTTTTTCTCACTTATAATTTCCTTTTTTAAAAAAGTAGCTTCTTCTCTGCAAATATTTTATTCCTAGATTATGTAAACCCTTTCTCAACCAGTTTTTAAAAATAAAGTCCACACTTAAAGCTTAAATTGTACAAATTTGTAATATTCATACTGTCAGATGCCTATCTACCTCGCTACCCATCAGCCAGCCCATCCATCCATCCATCCATCCATCCATCCATCCATCCATCCATCCATTGACTTCCTTTCTGTTAGCCTATTTACTTAAAAATGAGATTCTTGAGAATTCTTATAATGCCTTCTTCATAGTATTGTTATAACAATTAAACTGAAATGAGAGCTTTGTAAACTGAACATATACAGATACTACTTGTTCTAATAGTGTAGCCTGGTTCTTCAATCAGTGAAATGCATGGTCCTTCTTAGGAGCTCTGTGAAAATTTATTGGGTGTATAAAGCTATAAAATTAAAACTTTAAGCAGGGGGGGAAAATCTCTAAATTTTATTTAAAACATTTGGCTTTCGACAAGCCAAGCACTGTTTTAGGTGATTTACAAACATTAACTCATTTAATCCACATAACACTCTTATAAAGTAGGTACTATTGTCATTCTCATTTATATATGGGGAAACTGAGGCACTGAAAGTAGAAGGAACTTGCCCAAGTTCATAGAGTTGGAAATAAGAGAGAACATAATTCCAACCCAGGCAGTCTGGCTCTGAGGCATGTGATTTTAAGCTATGATGTCTAATTCCTTGCCATTTAGCTCTGGAGAGAGAAAACCCCAAATAGATAATACCGTACTCTGAAGTACGGATGATATAAATTTACCTCTGTGTTCTATCCATAAGGACAACCAGAAAAGGGTATCACAGCCAGCTAATTCCACCCCTGTGTAAAATAACTAATGAGAGGAAGAATGGCTGGGTACCTGAAAAGTCTAAAATAGAAGAATTCACTGTGAGAAATTATGTCCATATAATGAAATATAAGATTATAAAGAAGGAAGTCATTACTTAACCTATATTGTAAATATTTGTTGTATTTTCAGTAACATAAAATTAAGTAGCTCTCTAAATAAAGTAGATGCTGTTAATATTACTGACCCTTAAATGAGTAACGGACTCAAACTACTAATTTCCAATCATTCCCTGCTCAGGATTTCATGTAGCCGTCTTCCCACTGGTTGCTGGTACATGTGTTTTGCACACAGGAGGTCCTCTGTTCTGGGTCTGAGCATACACCCTCCTCCCTGTTATCACAGAATACAGTTCTAAGACCAGGCTTCTGCTCCCTGCTTTGTCTATATTGCTGCCTGAGCCCTCTGTACTCCATTCCTTGGCTTTTCATTTGAAGTGGCTCTCCTATTCCTAGCAACAAGTTCCCTCCATTTCCACACATTTCCAGAAGAGTGACTGATAATCCCCATATCGTCCATGATTTGAAACCCAAATTTACAGTACCATGCCCAATAAGAGACAAATAATAAATGTTAGCCCTTTCCTTAAAGGGATAATTACCATATTTAGCAAAAGAATAGGAAAGCCACTCTCACTCAGAATACCCAGTAGTAATCTGTTTGTGTCCTACTTTAACAGAGCACAAAGTCAGGGTTAGGGGTTTAATGTAAAGTCAGGATTGGAAGGAACAGGGATACATGTTTAAAGAGCTATCCCAGCCAAGCCCTGGAGTCCAGAAATCCTCCACCTCTTCTTTTAAGTTGACACACTTGAAGGGGATGTTCCTTGTTAGATGTTTCCATGCTGAGAGGCTCTCATGGTGATGCACCCAGATCAGCAGCCATAGCTCAAACCAGGGGTCTTTTTGACCATAGGTGTCTTGGCTTAATCTTTGTAGTGCCCTGCATAGGGTGTGATATGCAGTGAATGTTCCTAGAATTAACTAAAATTCTATGATTCTTAGAATGGAGACCCTGTGTTCTATTATGACGTTATTATTATTTGGGGTTTTGTTTGGGTTTTCTCTTAGTTTCCTTACAAAGTCCATTCTTTAAAAGCCCAAAGATGTCTCTGAGGATATAAGAGAAGAAAATGATAATGTGTCAGGACTTGGGCTAAGCGAGTCTAGGGAGAGGAGAGTGAGGAAAGCAAGGAGAAATTTCCAGGAGCCAAGATGGAGGTAGAAAGCAGGAAGTTGCCACTAACTCACAATGTCCCTTACAGGCCTCTTTGATTTCTATTAGGTTCTTGCCAACTCCTAGAAAGCTGGCCTGTGTTTCTTAAGTAAATATTTTATTACCTCTTAAGGACAGAGTGAGGGTGGTTAATATTTACTGAGTATCTATTGTGAATTTGGCATCTTGCTGACATCTCACATATGTTATCTGATTTAATGGAGCTCTCAATAACTGGGTACCAGAAGCTGGTGATCCCAGCAGCTGAGACTATTGATTCAATTAACCATGAAGCCCTTGTATCAGAGATAAACCTCTTATTTAATCTCTTGCTGATAATTATTAACAAGAAAGTTTTAGGGGAGCAAAAATATCCAGGGAGTTTTAAAAACTGCAGACTGTTACCCATATTTATTTTTAAATAGCCCCCAACTTGACAATTTCATTTGGTGAGAACTGTATGTTTACATGTCAAATTGTGGTCATTCCTTCACAACTGATAATCCTTTAGAAATGCCAATAGGCAATAGGAAATTGGGGACTTCCTTTTTTTTTTTTTTCTCTTTTTTCATTAAAGTATCTGATCTGTGTCTTGCATTCAACATAATTTTGGACTCAGAATCATATTTAATGACAAAATATTAGAGAATCATTATCCACAGTGCTATTTAACCCTGTTCTGGAATTTTGATCAATAAATCAAGATATGACAAAAAATTATAAAAAAGACAAAATTTGTCACTACTTGAGGAACAAAAACAATTTGCTAAACTGTTAGATTTAGTGAGTTCAATCAAGTAGCTCTATAATAGATAATAGAAAAAATGTTTAGTTTTCCTGTATTCCTTTAGTAAACAATTTAAATATGTAAAGATAAAAGATAACATCTACAGATTGAATATGCAAACCTTTAAAACAATGACTTTTGTAAGTTATGTATTACAGCCATTGGAAGAACACTAAAATTTCACTAAAAGATAGAAAATATCTAAATAATCAGAAAAACAGTGAGTTTCTCTTAAACTTGACCAAATGATTCTGATGTTCCCTTGAAAAACTGAAAAGACCAAAGAGATAACGTTTTGAAAATCAAAAGCAATGAGGGCAAATTTGCTATAATAAAGCCACAGTAATGAAAATACTCTATTAGTGAGAGAAAATCGGACAGAAAATCAGTGGAACAAACTAAATAGCCCATAAATAGATCTTAGAATATAAAGGAACTTAATATAGTAAGAATGAGGCAATACCAATCAATGAGAATAGTATGTGAATTCAGTTAATGATATTCGAAAAACTGTTGATTATTTAGAAAACATCACTTTGACCTTAGCCTGAGATCAAACTAAATAATAAACTGCAGATGGAGTAAAGAGTTATAGGCACTAAAATGCATTTCAAATTATATATTTTAAAAATCTAGAATAAAATGGATGCAAATCAATAAAATTAGACATGAAAAAGGAGAAATCACAAGTGACACTTCAGAAATACAAAGGATTATAAGAGACTACTACAAATAACTATATACCAATAAAATGGACAACCATGAAGAAATGGACAAATTCTTGGAAACGTACAATTTTCCAAGACTGAACTAGGAAGAATTAGAAAATATAAACAGACCTATCACAAGTAATTATATTGAAACTGTAATTTAAAATCTTCCAACAAACAAAAGTCCAGGACCAGATGGCTTCACAGGTGAATTCAACCAAACATTTAGAGAAGCGCTAACACCAATCCTTCTCAAACTCTTCCAAAAAATTGCAGAGGGAGGAACACTCCCAAATTCATTCTACAAAGAAGCCACCATCACCCTGATACCAAAACCAAAAAAGATATCACAAAAAAAGAAAACTATAGACTAGTATCACTGATGAACATAGATGCAAAAATCCTCAACAAAATACTAGCAAACAGAATCCAACAACATATTAAAAGGATCATACACCATGATCAAGTGGGATTTATCCCAGAAATGCAAGGATTCTTCAATATATGCATCAATCAATGTGATACACCATAATAACAAATTAAGGAATAAAACCCATATGATCATCTCAACAGATGCAGAAAAGCTTTTGACAAAATTCAACACCCATTTATGATAAAAACTCTCCAGAAAATGGGCATAGAGGGAACCTACCTCAAAATAATAAAGGCAATATCTGACAAACCCACAGCAGACATCATACTCAATGGTGAAAAACTGAAAGCATTTCCACTAAGATCAGGAACAAGACAAGGATGTTCACTCTCACCACTCTTATTCAACATAGTTTTGGAAGTCCTAGCTACAGCAATTAGAGAAGAAAAAGAAATAAAGCGAATACAAATTGGAAAGGAAGAAGTAAAACTGTTACTGTCTGCAGATGACATGATAATATATATAAAATATCCTAAAAATGCCACCAGAAAACCACTAGAACTAATCAAAGAATTTGGTAAGGTTGCAGGATACAAATTTAATGCACAGAAATCTGTGGTATTCCTATACACTAAAAACGAAAAATCAGAAAGAGAAATTAAGGAAACAATCTCATTTACCATTGCAAGAGAAAGAATAAAATAACTAGGAATAAACCTACCTAAGGAGGCAAAGGACTTGTACCCAGAAAACTATAAAACACTGATGAAAGAAATCAAAGATGACATAAAGAGATAGAGAAATGTACCATGTTCTTGGATTGGAACAATCAATATTGTGAAAATGACTATACTACCCAAAGCAGTCTACAGATTCAGTGCAATCCCTATCAAACTACCAATGGCATTCTTCACAGAATTAGAACAAAAAATTTTACAATTTGTATGGAAACACAAAAGACCCTGAATAGTCAAACCAATCTTGAGAAAGAAAAATGGAGCTGGAGGAATCATGCTCCCAGACTTCAAACTGTACTACAAAGCTACAGTAATCAAGACAGTATGGTACTCGCACAAAAACAGAAATATAGATCAATGGTACAGGACAGAAAGCCCAGAGATAAACCTACACACATATGGTCACCTAATTTACGACAAAGGAAGCAAGAACATACAGCGGAGAAAAGACAGACTCTTCAATAACTGGTGCTGAGAAAACTGGACAGCTACATGTAAAAGAATGAAATTAGAACACTAATGAACACCATACACAAAAATAAACTCCAAGTGGATTAAAGACCTAAATGTAAGACCAGACAGTATAAAACACTTAAAGAAAAATATAGGAAAAACACTCTTTGACATAAACCACAGCAAGATCTTTTTTGACCCACTCCCTAGAGTAATGAAAATAAAAACAAAAATTAAAAAATGGGACCTAATGAAACTTAAAATCTTTTGTACAGCAAAGGAAACCATAAACAAGACAAATAGACAACCCTCAGAATGGGAGAAAATATTTGCAAATGAAACAACAGACAAAGGATAAATCTCCAAAATATACAAACAGCTCATGGAGCTCAATATCAAAAAAAAAAAAAAGTCCTATTAAAAAAATGGGTGGAAGACCTAAATAAACGTTTCTCCAAAGAAGACATACAGAGGCACATTAAAAAGATGCTCAACATCACTAATTATTAGAGAAATACAAATAAAAAGTACAATGAGGTATCACCTCACACCGGTCAGAATGGCCATTATCAAAAAATCTAGAAACAATAAATGCTGGAAAGGGTGTGTTAAAAAGGGAACCCTCCTACACTGTTGGTGGGAATATAAATTGATACAACCACTATGGAGAACAGTATGGAGGTTCCTAAAAAACTAAAAATAGAACTACCATATGACCCAGCAATCCCACTACTGGGCATATACCCTGAGAAAACCATAATTCAAAAAAGACATGTACCACAGTGTTCACTGCAGCACTATTTACAATAGCCAGGACGTGGAAGCAAGCTAAATGTCCATCGACAGATGAACTGATAAAGAAGGTGTGGCACGTATATACAATGGAATATTACTCAGCCATAAAAAGAAACAAAATTGAGGTATTTGTAGTGAGGTGGGTGGACCTAGAGTCTGTCATACAGAGTGAAGGTAAGTCAGAAAGAGAAAACCAAATACCGTATGCTAATGCATATATATGGAATCTAAAAAAAAAAAAAAAAAAGGTACTGATGAACCTAGTGGCAGGGGAGGAATAAAGACATAGACATAGAGAATGGACTTGAGGATATGGTTGGGAGGGGGAAGCTGGGGTGAAGCGAGAGTAGCAGCGACATATATACACTACCAAATGTAAAGTAGTTAGCTAGTGGGAAGCAGCAGCATAGCACAGGGAGATCAGCTCGGTGCTTTTCAAAGAGCTAGAGGGGTGGGATACAGAGGGTGGGAGAGAGGCTCATGAGGCAGGGGATATGGGGATATATGGATGCATACGGCTGATTCACTTTGTTGTACAATAGAAACTACCAAAGTATTGTGAAGCAATTATACTCCAGTAAAGATTTATTTTTAAAAAACCCCCAAAAAAAACAGATTTTGAAAAAATAAAATAAAATACATGTGAATATTTCTTATACCTACATAAGGATAATTTTATTATGCTTAGAAGTGAAAGACACAAGTAAACTGCAAATCAATTAAAATACTAAATACCCTAAAATAAACTATAAAACAACTAGAATAAAATATTTGTAGACACTTCTGATTTCTATAACAGAAGACATCAGTAGGAAAAGCTTGTCAATGTGAACATACACAAACTAGAAAAAATAAACCCTTATGTATACCTAATAACATAATCATGTGGGAGAAATATTTTTAAACAAATGTTAGCATCTTAATATACATGGAGTTTTTGTAACTTTTAAGCAAAAATCACTAAAACTCTAATAAATATCCTATAACTCACAAAGAAACAAATGCAGGTTGGTAACGAACATTTAAAATTTCAGCTAAGATTTGTAACAAGCATTTTAAAAGTTCGACTAGAGATAGCTGACCAATACTCACTAAAAGTGCCAAGATCATGAAAGACAAATACTGACTGAGAAACTATCAAAGTGGAGGAGACTAAAGGGACATACCAACTAAGGGACATACCAACTAATACAATGTGTGATCTTGGACTGGATCTTGGAGCAGAAAAATGACATTACTGGAAAAATGGATGCAATTGGAATAAGTCTGTAGTTAATAGTATGGCATCACATGTTAATTTCCTGGTTTTGACAATTGAATGTACCATGGTTATGTAAGTTGATAAAATAAGGAGAAATGGGTAAAGGATATCTTATTTTTGCAAGATGTCTGTCCTATTTTTGCAAGCTTTCTATAATTCTAATATTTTACTCAAAATAAGAAGTTAAAAAGAATTAAGTCACCATGTGACTAAAGGGAAAGAAAGAAAGCATAATAAAATGTGTTGTATGCTATCAATAAAAACAAACTGCAAAGTTTTTCTTGGGGAAAAAATAGCTCAATTACATAAGAAACAAAGAATTACAAACAAGAATTAACAAACCGTATGGTTTAAGCAGTTTACAAAAGAGTGCAGAAGCCCATCTAGCCTGAAATCCCATGTTTATGTTTCTTTTCGCAAGCAGAAAGGAGTAACATTCATATTCTATCACTCAAGATAAAGAGGTTTTCCCCCTTTCAACAGTTTTGTTCTTTTACAGTCAAACATTCAATAAACAGAAATTTGCATACAATGGTTCCCTTGGCAACCAGGGAAGCTCCTGTTTTCTGCTTTTGGGTATATATTTGATTTCCTAATATAGTTCTCCCTACAATTTCAAGCTCATATTATGAAATACTTTTTAAAGCGATATTCAACCGAACAAAATGTTCTAAAAAGATTTAATGTTTTTCCCCATCAAGTGGCAACTTAAGACTCGGCATGATGTAAAAGCACGTAAAGGAATTTACATAGACTTCTAAGTAACAGTGCTGTGCAGAGGGCTGATTTAAAGAGGTAGCTGATATACTTAATCACGTATCAATAATTATTCCTCATAATCTCAGTCAAAAGTCTGATGTAGTAATGATGGTGACACTCAAAAATCCTGACAGCCAGACTTGCATTTTCTGTGTTGGTATTCCCTCTAGGTATATTAGGTACAGCCATTAGTGGTATAATATGAACAATGATTTGCCTCAGAATTTGGACATCATCTTTCACAATAAACATGGGAATTCAGCGGTTTCTACAGGATTGCACAGTTTCAGATATAAACAAAAATATAGGGAAATATTCACATATTTTCCAGTTGATTCCAAGCACTCATATAAAAAATTTGAAAACAAAAAGAAGCTAGACTCAAAGCTCCATACTGTTTGATTTCATTTATAGACATTCTTGAACTGGCAAAACTTGAGGAACAAAGAGATCAATGGTTGTTAGGGACTGGGGGCAAGGGAGGGGATGAATATAAAAGGGCAGCGTGAGGAAATTTTGGGGGGTGATGGAACTGCTCTGTATCTTTTTTTTATTTTTTTGCAGTACACGGGCCTCTCACTGTTGTGGCCTCTCCCGTTGCGGAGCACAGGCTCCGGACGCGCTGGCTCAGTGGCCATGGCTCACGGGCCCAGCCGCTCTGCGGCATGTGGGATCTTCCCGGACCGGGGCACGAACCCACATCCCCTGCATCGGCAGACGGACTCTCAACCACTGCGCCACCAGGGAAGCCCTGTACCTTAATTTTGATGACAGTGATTACTTGACTCTATGCATTTGTCAAAAGTAATAGAACTGTACACCAAGAATGAATTTCACTGTATGAAAATTCAAAATAAATACATTTTAGATATTTGAAAATATCTGACTGAATTATGTTTCTTTCTCTTCTCTTTCTCCTTCTCCTTCTTGTTTTGTTTCTAATTTGCTTCTTTAGCCATCAGGAATAGTTGTCACAACAAAGGACTTGGCATCAGAAGACCAGCATTTGACCTTTGACTCCTGCATTATTTGTTGCATGACTTTAGGAGAACATTTTAACTTCTCTGGTTCATTATATATAAAATGGTTATGAGAAGAATTGACACCGAACCCATCCCACTGTATTTAGGAACTGAGTGAGTTAATCAATATAACATCCTATAAACATTATCACATTTTATCTGAACATAAAGCTTATTACATAGGTAAAGTTTTAACTCACTAAAAATTACAGGGTCTTAAACAGTTAAATAATTTATTCTCTATTTTGAAATTTTGATTGCATTTTGGGGGACATCCTTTTTGTCACTCTGTTTTGATCCACCAGCTATGATCTATTTACCAATTCTCTGTCACCCATCAAGGAACCTATGGGTTTCCCTTTTACTTCTCCTATTTTGTTGATACAGTTAACAAGCCCTTTGCCTTAATTTTCACTAAAAGGCAGCAGGGTTGGGTGTTGCACTATTGATACCTCAAAGTTATTCTTCTTTAAACAAAAGCAAGAACCATCTGTTGAGCTTGAGGGCATTTGGGAGATTTGAAGCTACCCAGATCTCATGTAGGAATGTCTTACCAGGCTTTCTTCCCCTAACATGTGCTGCTAATTAGCACTGAGATTTGGAGTAGGGGAAGGGAACAAAAGGTATAAGCAGAATATGTGCTCAATTGTTAAGGAAGTTTAGTTTGTCATAGATGGGAAACTGCAGTGAAGAGTCCCTGGAAACTACCTACTAATAATTTTATTCTATTACAATCACCGTCTCTGCTACTGTTATACTTCTGCATCATTTGGCTTCCCATTTTTCCACTTTCAGAACAAAATTTACCTCTGAAAGTCCTAGCGGTCACTACCACCTCCTTCCTACCTCTGTTCTTCTCTAATATGAAGTGGCAGTTTCTTTTTTACCACATGACTCTCCCTTTTCTTCCAAATTCTTTCTCACTGCTTTTTATGTCCTCTTTGATTCTCACTGTCAACTAATGATGCAGCCTACTTATCGCACGTGTCCCCAAACAAATAGTAAATGATGAGTACACACAGACTACATATATATGTGTGTGTATATATATGTATATATTCAAATATATATATTTAAATAAATAAAATACTAGTGAAATCCTATCAGAACAAGTGCCAAGAGAGTGATCTAATCATTTTGCACTTTGGAACTGTATTGAAATGATTATTCCTTAATGACTAACAACATTTAAATATAATTGCGTCATGCTTACTATAATCTTGTGAGATCATTCTTTTTTATCTCCGTTTTAAAAATAGTAACATTGAGTCTCAGAAAGAATGTGAGAACTTATTATTGCATGGAGACAAGGCAGGGAATTCAACTCATAATCTAATGTCAAAACACATGCATCTCTATTCTTTCTATTTCTTCCTCAACCTCATTCACTCAACCTACTATTGACCTTTATTCAAAGAAAACAAAAGTAGTTCTTCCAAGTTTCCTTTGTAGAATCTGACCCAGGCCAGGGATATCCCGGTCTCTGCACTAGCACAGTGGTCACCCTGCTCCTGCCCTTACTATGATATAGACTAGGCAGTTGTCATGGTGTATTAGATACTTACATTGATTCATTTAAAAGCAAAGGCCTCCAAAAACATGGAAAATCTATGAACTGGGTAATCATTCTTTGAAAAACTAAGTTGACAACATTGGCAAGGTAGGAAGGATATATTTACTTGTAATATAATAAAATTTTTAACTAACAAAAAAAAGTATCATGGATTGGCAGATGCAAAAGCCCAAATAACCTAAGATAATAGTAATAATCTCTATGTGGTCTATTTTTTATTGTTTATTTTAGCCAGTCACATAACCCATTTTATTTGACTCTCAGGTGAAAATGGAGTATCTGCCCATTTTAAAGATAAAGACACCGTAGTTGAGTAATTTCTCTGAAGTCACACAGGTAGAAAGGAAAGAATTAAGGACTATAATTTATGCCTTTTCATCTTAATTCTAGGATCCTTCCACCAAACACACTGTCTTCCCTAAAAGGAGAAGTAAATTATAAGTCAAATATGCATTAGTGATTTTTTTTGTTTTTTTTTTTTGTTTTTGCGGTTCGCGGGCCTCTCACTGTTGTGGCCTCTCTCGTTGCAGAGCACAGGCTCCGGACGCGCAGGCTCAGCGGCCATGGCTCACGGGCCCAGCCGCTCTGCGGCATGTGGGATCTTCCCGGACCGGGGCACGAACCCGCGTCCCCTGCATCGGCAGGCAGACTCTCAACCACTGAGCCACCAGGGAAGCCCCATTAGTGATTTTTAATATTACTGGATTATTACTTTTAGAAATTAGCATAAACTTCAGATTTCTCCCCAGAAGAATGCTCATGTGTACACAATTGTGCATACAATATTATGGATTTCATAGATCCCCAAGCCTCAACAAAAATATGGACTCTGAGGACAAATGACTGCTCTGGATAAAATCTTTAGAAAATAATAAGATACCGTGATCTGAGATTTTAGCAAATGGATTTTTAATATCAATCCTTTTCCCTCAGTCTCAATCTCCCGTACCTATGCATCCTATGCGTTTGCATAGAATTGCTCTCTTCATATAGTTATTAATCAGCATGCTTTTTAAGGTTATTTTAAATTACTGATGCACATTAGTCATTTGAATTATGAATGTTGATGAGTCTACGGTAAGGCATTTTGATAAAATCAAATCGTAAGCAATTTAACTGTGGATGCTGTATCTAATTCTTTTTTTTTTTTTTTTGCCTTTTGCTTTTCTTCTGATGCCATATATTGCAGATATTCGATGTTTGTTACATGAAATCATGATTTAAAAAAAATAAGACAATGGATTATTCCCATTGCAGTGAATAAATAGAGGCCCTGAGCTTCTACACAGGTGGCATAAGGCTGGCCCTTGCCACAAGTACTCTTTCCTCCCTGCCCCGACTGTGATTTAGTGACCTTCAAACACACCCAGAAAATATTCTTGTGCCTCTTGCTTATGTACTCCATCTTGACCCCCAATAAAGGCACTTGCCCATGGGTCCTCTTTCTCTCTCGGCCCCCCCAGCTGCTTGGTTGAGCTGGCCCCATTGATGCTCCCACTACATGACTCCCTCATGGCATGTAGTGCCTCTCTTTAGAAGCTGTGAATATAATAAACTTTGTTTTCCTGAACCTTGTTCCCTCTTGTGGCCACACCTGACTAACCATCTCATGAAAGAATGCAAAACACACTCAAATGGTTTCACAAAATGCTTATCTACAGCACCTAACGACATAGCAAGAGAAGACCTGGCACTGACATGGAATCCTGATTGGTCCCAAGCCTCATAGAGGCCATGAGTGAGTAACAAGGTAAGACACACAGAACCTTTTGGCACTTGAGCTGCTGAGGTCTCTCGCAGCCTCCTGAGCATCCGCTCTACCTCCAAACCTTAGGCACAGCCCAGCATTATCTCTATCACCTCCCGTGTCCTCCTAGATAACAACCTAGATATGCCCAAGAAAAACTAACTCCAGAATGGAAAAAAAAAAAAAAAATGTAAAAGACACAAGCAGGAGTCAAAGAAAAAAGTTATCTAAAATAAAAGCTAAATATTTTTCAGTTCACATTCCCTCTAAAACTCAAGGGATGAAATAAGGATAGCAACTGGCATTGCAGCCTAGAGAAAGTTGTTCCTCTAGGATGCATTAATCATTGAAACCAGAGATGGAAGTGACTGCATAGGCCATTTATTTCTTCATCAAGGCAAGCCAGAAACATACCTTATAGTTTCCTCCCGAAGTACATACAGCATTTATCATACCCTGAATAGAGCCATATTCCACAATAATTCATATTTTATGGTCAAGACAGAGGTTAAGAGTTTGACGAATAAGCTATACTTAGTATGCTTCATTAGAACCTACTTTAAATTTTTTTTTTTTAACAATTGAGCATTATAAGGAAGGAAAATTTCATGGCATGCATGATGGTTGAGTTTTCCACTAATAGTAAGGCCCCTGAGATCCCTCCAAACATCATTGCCAGGTGTAGTTAAATGGCAACTGAGAGTTAAATGAAAGCATATATTCCATTTTAATAAGGGTGATTCTTTTCATTGGTATAGTGTTTCACGGACTGCAAAATTTAATGCATCTAATTTTGATATCATAACTTTATAAGATGTAGCATGCATTATCCTCACTTCCTCACTTACAGATGAGGAAACAGGCCCCAGAGATACTAGATTACTAGTTAGAAGTCTTATAGATTGTTACTGGCAAAATCATCAGATCATTCATTCATTTTTAAAACGTGTAAGTTCATAATATACACTAGGAATAATAGTGGGAACCAGGGATACAAAGATGAGGAAGACAGTCTTTGCTTCCAGGAGTTCCAAGTCCACCAAGAAGCATGCAAGGAACACACATAAGATTCTAAAGATAGACTACACTATATCCCCAAGAAGGCCTCCAAAATAGCATGGGCACTCACAGGAGGGAGGGATCAATATGAGAGATTATTTGAGTTGATTTTCTATTTATAGTGAACTTGCTTAGGGTAGAAAATAGGACTGATTCATTCTTTTTTATTTATGTATTTTTGTATTTATTTATTTTTGGCTGCATTGGGTCTTCGATGCTGCACGCGGGCTTTCTCTAGCTGCAGCACACAGGGGCTACTCTTTGTTACGGTGCGTGGGCTTCTCACTGCAGTGGCTTCTCTTGTTGCGGAGCACAGGCTCTAGGCACCCGGGCTTCAGTAGTTGTGGCATGTGAGCTCAGTAGTTGTGGCTCGTGGGCTCTAGAGCGCAGGCTCAGTAGTTGTGGTGCACGGGCTTAGTTGCTCCACAGCATGTGGGATCTTCCTGGACCAGGGCTTGAACCTGTGTCCCCTGCTCTGGCAGGCGGATTCTTAACCACTGTGCCACCAGGGAAGTCCCAGGACCTATTCATTCTTGTTTCTCCTCAGAGTCTAGAACATCCTGTAGGTGTTGGATGGATGAAATAAATAAAATGAACGCATTAAGCTGTCTGTTCCCTGTATTTCCTTTATGTGATATAGCTAAATTGATTACTGTACACTCTAGGATTAAGGAACAGAACAAAAACTCACTGGACTGTGGAGAAATGAGAAAGGTAACTATGGTTGCATTAGACATTTCTTAAAGGTGTATTCAGCCTTTTAATCCTTTTCCATGCAATGACTCAGCATTTGTGTATCGATGCCCATAGTAACTGGCACCACAGAAATTTGCCTTACAGTTTATCCCTGTAAGGCATTATGTATTATGGGGATGTTTCCAAGGCACTGACAGAATATTTAAATAGTTTTTATTGGGTCTATAGTATGATTGCGTCTACAAATGATTACGTAGCTCATTTAATCCACAAACCTGAGTTCAAAAAAGGGTGATTTCGGGGCTTCCCTGGTGGCGCAGTGGTTGAGAATCTGCCTGCCGATGCAGGGGACACGGGTTTGTGACCCGGTCCGGGAGGATCCCACATGCCGTCGAGCGGCTGGGCCCATGAGCCATGGCAGCTGGGCCTGCGTGTCCAGAGCCTGTGCTCCGCAATGGGAGAGGCCACAACGGTGAGAGGCCCGTGTACCGCAAAAAAAAAAGGGTGATTTCAGGCTTGTAAGAGAGAATGCCAACTAATGGTTACTGAATCTGTCACTTGCAGAATAACTGGAAAATCAACCTGTTCCATCAGAGTCAAGACCTACAACTGGATCATCTTTTTGTAAGACATGAATCTGATCTGAATGGTCATCCAAGGACAACTGATGTATGAACCAAAGAAAAAAAAATCATATCCATCTTATCCATTCTCCATGAAGGCAATGCTTTCATCTTCATGATCATGAACATGGAAAGTAGCATTTTTTGAGGTGTGGTGATGATTTTGACTTAAGACATGTGCATCTTTTAGTTTGTTGGCCTTATGCAAAGTAGCCTCAACTCAGAGCAAACTGAATTCTTGTCTGGATAGCTACTGGCCTTGCAGATAGACTGGATATATTTCTATCATACTATATGCACAAAGTGAGTTAACCAATATGTGATCCATTCAACAAATATTTACTGAGTATCTACACACAGCTCGTTTGTAATAGTCATAAATTAGGTTCCATTTGGTGGCTTGTGTGACCTTCAGGGAAGCACTAAAATCTGTGTTCAACACAAGTTCTTCATTTGTTATTTTCATACCCCGTTTCCTTTCAGCTTATTAAGAGTGCATTTTCACCAAGAGGGTGGGAATAAAGAGAAGAAAACTTTACTGCCTACTCAGCAAAATGTTTAAAATCTCAGTCCAATAAAGGGTCGTGAGAGGCTCACAGCTGGCTTCTACTTAGTGCAATTACAGAATGAAAACCAGCACTTTTGTCAGAGCCTGCTTAAAAGTTTCCATGCCTGACTTGCAAATGCTTAAAGGAAGTAACAGCTATTCTGCAACCTGAAAGGCCCCAAAGACCTAGGTCAATAGCTCAGCATCCGGTTTGGTCACTGTTTACCCTCCATTAACATTTTAAAACTTAAATTAAGTAATTTCTCCCAATTGCTTTTATATGTCCCCAAGGACAGAGAGAGACAATCTGCCTTTATTGGCCATAAGGACAATTCTGAACTGTTGAGTGGAAAGTAATACCATAAACAGAACTTAAAAATTCATGGTCATGGGAAGTTCAACTTTTTAAAATTTCTCAACATATCAGAAAGTAATTACTTCATTTTGGTTACCTAGTTTTTTACAGTTTAGAATCACATATACACACAAAACACATTCCTCTAAGGGAAATACATTAATGATTAAAGTCTATAATTGCCTGGATGTCATCTGGCAATTAGGTGCTTTAAAGACAGTAAACTGGCCCCTATTTTCCCAGTGCAATGGTGGAGCAGTGGAGCGCGAGGAGGGAGAAAGTTATTTATTTTGTTGAAGACCCATCTGGAGTAGATCCTCTGATACGTAACTAACCTAGTAGACATAAACGGGAATCTCAGATTATGTACTGTGTTGGGGGCTGGGGATCACTGGGTATTTGATGCTTTTTAAAAAAACTGGTCAAGTCCATAAAGTTTATTGCACGTGTCCACGAAATTTCAGTGTAGACAGCAGAAAGTACAGTATTAGGAATCAGATGATATGGTTCCAAAATTTTTTTTCATTTGTTTACTTTGTCTCCTTGTCAGGACATCCTATGAATGTCATTTTGTGTGTGTGTGTGTGTCCTGGCCATCTGTCTCACAGAAGTATTGTGGGATATATCAAAATATATCAAAGTAGGTTACAAACTCTAAAGCTATATAGCAATGTAAGAGATTATTGTATTTAAGGAATGATTTTAAAGATTAATATGGCAACTTCCTTCAGAACAACCTACGAATAAAAACACCATATTTTCTATTTCATATCATCTCCAGTCCCAGTTTTAGTGTACTAAAACTTTCGGCCTGGATTCAAAGGAATGGTTCCTATTTCACATTGGCATAGTTACTGATACCTTTTAAGGGTATGTGGGATTCCAGCATGTTGACTGTTATTAGTAACAAGAGGCAGTGAAAATTTGTCCCCAGAGCTCCACATTCTGGAGAAAACTGGTGAACGCTTATGTTTGCTTTTCACAGAAATAAAAGAACACTTTGGTAGAAAGCCTGAGTAGGAAAAAAGGCTGATCGATTCTAATGCTAAAAATGAAGGCAGGTGGAGCTTTTCATTTGAAATTTAACCATTAGAGATAGTCATTATATATTTTTCCCCTAAAATAATCTCCAGTAACAGAGCAGAACCAGATACATGGCCTATTAGTGAAGGGCTGTGAAAGAAGAAATATAAGAAAGTGCTTGGAAATATATGGAATGAAACAATTCCAAAATCACTTTTACGATATCACTATTATAAACGAATAGAGGTGTGTGTGTGTGTGTGTGTGTGTGTGTGTGTGTTTGAAGATGGAGTCTTACATTTATCACATTTCTAGTTAACTATAGTAAGGTCTCATCTGAGACTTATTACATGCCTTCATGAAATGCAGGCAGTTCTCGCCCACTAAGAACCAGAGCAACAAATCAAAATTAAGGAACTAGTGTCTCTAACATCCAGAAAGCCATGAGGATCCCACAGACAAATGGAGACGATGAGCCCACAGAGTGATGAGTGGAAAGAGTGCTGATTTGCTATGGGTAATTCACAGCTTTCAGCAACTTTTCATTCTTCTTGAACTAGTACCTTATGCTGGTGGAAGGGAGAACGGCAGCCTGTAAGATCTTTATTGGGAAAACATTATACCTCTTTCAAACCCTTATCCTGTTCTTGATATCAACCGAGTGTTTATGTCATGATTAGAAATGATAATGAGAATAATGATAATCAACCCCCAGCCGACATGCTCCACAAGTCCTCAGCAATGTTTCCCAGGGTTAGGTGAAGGAGGCTGAAGTCAAAGAGTGACACGGTGTCGGGGCTGAAAGGAAGCACAGAGGCCACCCTCTCTGATCTTCTCAAGGGGACACTGCAGCTCAGGGATAAATGGGGTGAGGATGGAAGGTTTGTTCAAGGTCCTAAGGGTCAACAGCAGAATCAGAGCTAAAATTCAGGTTTCTCACTAAAATATTCTTTCCACTGTACTCACAGTCTCCCTTTTAGTTTTCTAGCAATTGCAGGAAGAGGAGGGAGATACAGAAATATAACTAATTTGACTGCTAAGTCAGCAAGTTCATTTCTGATGGAAAAGGAAAAAAAATTAAAACAAACAAAAAAGCTTTGAAGGCAATAAGGCTTTGAATCTCAGTGTTATCAACTACTAGGCAAAGTACTAAGCCTCTATGATTCTTACTTGCTTGTCTACAGTTTAACTAGGATCTAATTTATGCTTATTTTCTCTTCCTAGTTTCTAGGACAATATTTTTCATTTAGTAAATACTCAGTAACTGGCAGTGCCTGAGGGAGGCATGATGCCTTAAAACAAATCTGGGGTTTTATAAAAACTCCAATCAATTTCCTCCTCTATGTCTGCATCTACACCACCACTGGACTGTCCAGGCTCTATGTGATCTCTTTCAGGGTTAAGGAGCTCATTGGATTAGATTTGACTGTGTTGCCCTGCGACTTTATAAAATCCTCCCATTCTGAGTGGTTCTGACTTCTCCAGGCATTTCTAAGAAGTCCCACCTTATTTCTTCCTTACACTCATTCCAAAACTTGAACACAGCTCTCAAATTCCCATGTTATCTTCCCCCCCCACCAGTTAAATTTTCCCATTTCTTAGAGCTAAGTGAATTTCCTGTCTTTCTTTCATCGGCAACTATTATGACTTGTGTTTCACGTACAGTGTAGGACAGGACATGCTACTGATGACATGAAGCAGCCCATCTAACCATGAGGTGGTTAATCATTTGATGACAGTTGTTTATCCTGTCCAAAGGTGGTCCAAAAATTTGTATAAATAACATGCTGCTAGCTGGACCTCCATGTGCAACATTCCTCTCATTTACTATTTTAGGTTTACAATTACTAACCAACTTCAGCTGGAGAAGACATTCCTTTTGTAATTTATGAACATTAGCAAAGCTACTGACTATGGGTCAAGGTCAGTCACTTAAATCGTTAGCATATGTAAATAGAGTAACCTGCCTTTATCTATGATGGTAAAGTTTTCTGGGAAGAAAACAATCCAGGCAACAGAGTTATTTCATAATTCAAATAATACTGACAATGCAGGTGGTCTTAGTGCATTGAGGTACAAACAGAAAATTGCATTCTTGCACAAGGGACTTCATAAAGGCAAATGACATTTGGGGAAACTTTCTCCTTCTGAAACTAGAACACTCACATCAGCAGAAGGACAATCATAAACCACAAGTATTATTTTCTGATAATCAGGAAAATTGTAATTTTCTCTTCTGAGTTCTATTTTTCTTGGTATATATTATCTATCCTATTATACACCCTTTTATGACTATCAGAGTAGGAATTGGTGAAATTCTATGTGGCACATTTCCAATTAAGAAATTCTTAGAGTCGGCATAATCATCAATCCGTTACCAAAAACTGCCCTAGTGATGCCCTGATAATCTACATAAATTCACGTTCCTCCTACCAGAGAACAATATAGGCAATAGAGAAAATAAAGTACAACATATTTCATAAAATATCTGCTAACTATGATATTCAAACTTTGAAATTATAATCTGCCCATAAAATGATGCTATTTTTTGAACACACACACGGTGAAGTAAAAAATTTTTCTTTTCTAGCAAATCTGCCTTGAAATCAGGTCTTTGTTACTAAAATTGGAGGTTTGGAATGTTATCTGGATGAATTCCAGGGAGAAATCAAATCAAAACAACAGAAATATCTTGCTTTACAGGCTTTCCCAGGTAATAATAAATTCTTAGCAAATAAGTATAACATTACAAAGAAAATTGTTAAAAAAAAAAAAAAAAAAAAAAAAATTGTTTACATATTATTTTACTTCTAGAATATTGCACATCTGTTAAAGTATATGCAGGGCCCAAAAAATGTCTTTAAAATAAAAGCACAAACAAGGGAATGAACAGGTGTCCAACTCCTTTTTCGAGATAAAGTAAAAAATTAAAAAAAAAAATATTAAAAAAAAAAAAAAAAAAAAGAAAATTGTTTACATATTATTTTACTTCTAGCATATTGCACATCTGTTAAAGTATATGCAGGGCCCAAAAAATGTCTTTAAAATAAAAGCACAAACAAGGGAATGAACAGGTGTCCAACTCCTTTTTCGAGATATTTTGAAAGTCATCAGCCAATCCTTCCTCAGTACTAGTTAGAGGTAGAAGTTATTCCCTAGATACTCACCACCTTCTCACCACACTTCATAATCACGACACATTACATACTAGTTTCGGCTGAACCAGATGCCAAATGGGAGAAGTTTTACTGTACAGAGGAGTCAGCGTGGTGGAATAATACAGAAAATTTCAGCCAAGGCACATTCCCTCGGCTCCCTATTCCCTTACAGCTGCCATGAGGCTTCCTAGAATGCATCACACACAGCATACTGTTCTGACATCTGCCTCCCTGTGGTCCCAGTGAGAATTCTAAGAGGTTGATATATTATATTCCACTCAGGAGTGGAGAATGAGACACCTCACCAGGGACACTTGATTACCTCTGCAAAGGCACACATTTATCAACAGAGTGTATACACATAAAACTTCCAAAAATAATATTTATCGTAAGGCAGCTTAAAATAAAGACGTATATAAAAGGAAAAGACAGTATTAGAAGGAAAGACCAAACAAATACAGAAAGGAGTGATGAATTGTACCTGGAAAGTAAATTGGGAATCATTTATTCATTCCATAAGTATGGAGTAAAGCTCTACTAAATGTCAGGTAAGGCTCTTGTCACTATGATTTAGTGGAAAACAAAAAGTCTCTGCTCTCCAAAAGATGCAGATAAAGTGGAGATATATAATAACTAAGAAAACTGCTAAATCACTAAGATTATTATAGATATAACTTTTCAATATAAAAATTAAAATTGGATAGCGGGATAAAGTAATTTGGGGATGAGGGGACTCCTTTAGCTAGGGTGGCCAGGAAGCCCTCTCTGAGGGGGTAATATTTGAGCTGAGATGCCAATAGCAAGGCCAGGAAAGACAAGACTTGGAGAATGTGTTCAAGGCAAAGAGAAAAGAGCAAAGATTCTTGGGAGAAGCACTTTGGCATTTTGAGGAAAAAAAAAAAAAATGTTGGTTTGTCTGGAACTTAATAAGCTGGATAAGCAAAAAAGGCCCAGATCATCTAATGCATTGCAGGCCAAGGAGCTTGGATTTATTGCTAAATGATGGGAAAATTAATGCAATTAAAATTAATGCAATTTACACTTAGATCTGAGCTTCCAAGCAGCTAAGATCTTTATACTTGTTTTTCCTTCAGCAAGGAAAAATAGGGCTGTCATTGTAAGAAAAGGCATCTGAAAAAAACAATCAACAAAAATATTCTTTTTCCCATTAACTTGGCTTCCTGTTTAATAGATTTTATTCTTGCCCATCCCCCTGCCCCAAAATTCTTTCATAAATCTTAGTTCCAATTATAGCAGAGAGAAAGAGAGAGACAGAGGGATAGAGAGACAGACACAGAGAGAGAGAATGAAAACTAACCGCAGAAGTGTAATGGCCAGTTTCATGTGTCAACTTAGCTAGGCTACAGTCCCCAACCAAACATTAATCTAGATATTGCTGTGAAGGTATTTTGTAGATGTGATTAATGTCCATAATCAGTTTACTTAAGTAAAGGAGATTATCCCAGATAGTCTGAGTGGGCCCGATTCAATCACTTGAAAGGCCTTAAAAAGAGAATTTCTTCTTCTTCCCTAAAGAAAAATAACTTTCTTCTGTAGGTGGCAGCTTCAGCTCATGACCAAAAGTTCACATCTGCTCTTCCTGATGGCCTGTTCTATGGATTTCACACTTACTAGCCAGCCCCCCAATCATGTAAGCCATTTCCTTACAATAAAGCTCTTAATATATATCTGGTTCTATTTTTCTCGCTGAACCTCACTGGTCCTATGTCACACTTACTTTGAAGTAATGTCTTAAAGATAATCTGTGCCAAACACCGAAGAGGTAAAGATAAGCATAATTCCTTCACTCTATGACCACACTAAATGGATTTATTTATGTGGAAGACAAGGAAAAGAATAACAGTCAACTTGTATAATGGGGCCAAATTCAAAATTCAATTGTTCTGAACAAATGAAATCATGGTAGATGATGACGAAGACAGGATCAGGGCTCTCACCCATTTTGGGCGTGAGGGCCACTCTAGTCCCTGATACCTTATCACAGTGACCAGTGATGGCATAGAATTAAGAATAAACATTTCAACACAGAAACCTCACAGACGAGAATTTACTTTAGAATTTACTGTAAATCTCATTGACAGATGAGAAACAATAAGATATGAATGAAAAAATTGATATAAAGGGATTTTCCTCAGTAAAATTTGCAATTAAACAAAAAGAGGATTAAACTAACTAAATGCCTATCATTAGTGTGAATTAAAGAAATTTGGGGTAATTTATATCATGAAACACTGTTCAGCCATTCTAATTAGTGTTACAGAAGAAGATTTAAGAATATCGAAAATTTTTATGATATATTGGGGTTAGAAAATATAGGTTACAAAAAGTATTAGCAAGGTGATACCAGTTTTGAAACAAATGCTCATAAGTTGGAAACAAAAAAGACTTGGAAAAATACCTCATCGTGTTACCAACGACTATCCTTGGGCATTGAGATTTAATAATAAATTTAATAATTTTCAGTTACTTCTTTTTACTCATCTCTACCCTTTATTTTTTCTTTGACAGTGAACACATATTATTAAAAGAGTAAAAACTATTCAAGTTATTTTAAGAACTGAATAGCCAAGAAGTGTCCTTCACTTTAAAATTAATATACTTTGCTTGAAGTTAAAAATCATTGCGGCTAACAGTAAGTATGATGTCCCTATCACATCATCCAGCCATCTTCTGACCCATCAGAATTATCAGGTTGCGCCCGTGCCTACCATCCACTTTCTCACACCCACAGCACCTTCAGTCTTCCCAACCTACCACAGTTTCACCAGCTCAATGTCAATTAAGTATCCTCATCCCAACTGCATCTACTCTTTATATCCCTGGATTCCTTCAACATTAATACAAACCTTCTTTCTATCATGTCTAACATGGCCATATCCCATTCATTTTCCTGGGGTATCAGTTTGCTCTCCCAAATGTTCACCACCTCCGTAATGGTGCTTCTGCCTGAGACCTTCAAGAAGAACCCAAACTTGACTACAGTCACTCTTAAGGACCTTCTCTGCTCTTCTCTGACAAGGAGCTACATCAGCCTACTCATCACTTCCTAACAAGCTACAAACTTCCATCCATACTCATTAGGTTTTCTATGCTTTAAACCCCTTTTTGAACCCATCCCCTTTGACACAGCACAGAATTCTACTCATATTCCAAGGAAGAACTCAATGATCACGTATTTCATATCCTTCTAATGCTTCCAATCACAGTCAATTCCACTGAGCTCTCACAGAATTGTGTTTTCCCTCCACTCTGGTACTTAAGATATCCCGCTTCTTATTCTAGATAGTTGAATCCATTTTCCTCTTTAGAGCACACTTTTGCCTTATTTTTTATTTTTAATCTCATATAGTAGACATTCAAAAAAGCAGTAGACAGAATTGAAATGATCTAGAATGTGAAAGAAAGAAATCATAGACCTTAAGAATAAAAGGATAGATAAGACCTTCCATCTTTGATCTCTAGTATCAGCATCACGCTGGCAATCAAAAGTACTGACTGCATTGGACTGAAAATCCAATGACTTTATGATTCTATCCTTTTGTGGGGAGCAGTAGTAGTTCCTAAACTTGGGGGCACAAAAGACTCACCTAGGTAGGTTTTATTAATTTATTTATTTTAATATTTTGGATGCAAATGCCAGAGCCTAACATAAGATCTACCAATTCAGACCTTCTGGGTCTGTGAGCCCAAAACCTGTGTTTTAAAAAGCTTGAGGTGATCCCGAGGCATAGCATTGCTTGGGACATCTGACCTAAGAATATGTCTTTATGTTTCCCTGGTTTGGAATGCAATGACACTAAGAAAAACAAAATATAAGCTAGGCCATATTATTAAAAAGCAAGAGGTAATTTTTTTGGCTATTGATATAGACTTGCCTTACACTGAATAACAGAGAGATTATTTCATCCTTCCTGATTCATATGGGTCTTATGATTTCCTATATTCTAGAGTAGTGGTTGTCACACCAAGTTCCCGGAGGTACCTCAAGGACTGTAGGCCACAGAAGAGACACAGTTTTACCAATAAAACTCTTCATTTATTGTTATATTTTTCTTCTTTTTAAAAATCAAAATCATTCAAGACTTTTCATTTGAAAAATGGCTTCTGCTAATTTTAAGAAAAACGGTTTGGAAATAATGACTCCAGATTTTGCTTTATTTTATTAGAGATCCTTTTACTTAGGTTATTGATGGACTCTGAATTAATAACTAAATACTTTAAAAAGAAAAGGAGAGTGAGAGACAGAAAAAGGAAAACATAAGCTTGATATTATATCTTTGGCCTATTTCAAAGTTATTATTTTCCATTTCTTTGGCTAAATGTATGTTATGTAATATTTACATAAAATACTCATACACATATACTCCTGCAGCAGTTTACCCTATCTGAAGACTTACTATCTGATTGGACTATAGGGACAACAGCTGGAGATCAGCTGCAACATATTTGGGGAACACTGTTTCTTCTTGATCAGTATTAAATCACTCACGAGTTTAAATAAAAGTCCTGTAAGAGACAGGAAAGAGATTCTCTTTACTGTTTTCTATCTATATGTCCTCCCACTCCTAGAATCTTCCAGAGGAACAAAAAAAAAAAAAAAAAAAAAAAATAGCTTTGCATGTGTGTGCATATATGTGTGATTGGCATTTCAAGAGCTAAACAGCAGTATTGGAATTTGCTTCAGATTTTGGCTTCAAATTACAGAAGACGTGAGTAAAGGCATGTCCATGACTCAGTCCTCAACCCTTGCCAAAGCAGTAGTTTTCTAGAAAGAAAACTACGGGGGGAAAAAAGCCCAGAAAGTCAGAAAAGAGACAAAGAAACTGCTACGCACATTCATAACTTGTGCTCATAACTAAATCTTGACAGTGCCATAAGGAGCAGAGGATCGGTGTTTAGGAAAGAGAAATATACATACATAAGGCCTACCCAACATTTCTGTAGACACACAGTTATTTTCAGTCACATTAATTAAGCTCTGTGCATGGTGCTTGCACATAAATAAAACCAGATGTTTAAGTTGTGGTTCAACCCTGTATCCTCTCACAATCTACTCCTGCCCTCCCTCACCACGCTCAATAAATTGGCTTTTTGCCTAAACTGCAAGGGAGGGGAGGGGAAAATTAAAAAAAAAAAATAGTTCTGGAGATGCAGGCTTACTTTTCTCTTGATGAACAGTTGATAATGTGTGGTGACTATAACAGGCTTTCATGATCTCTCTGAGGGAAAGTGGAGAATTGTAGTCTTTCTGAGGCAGTTGGGATCCTAAAATGATTATTTATTCATCATGCTATCAACTTATCAACCATCGAGACAACTACGTTTCAGTTTGGTCAGTTATATATGAGCATGCCTTCAAACTCACTCTCTGAGGGCATGATGCCAAGTGAAATAAATCAGACAGAGAAAGACAAATACTGCAGGACATCACTTATATGTGGAATCTAAAAAATACAACAACTAGTGAATATAACAAGAAAGAAGCAGACTCACAGATATAGAGAACAAACTAGTGGTTAGCAGTGGGGAGATGGGGGAGGGGCAATATAGGTGTAGGGGACTAAGAGGTACAAACTATTAGGTATAGAATAAGCTACAAAGGTATAGTGTACAACATGGGGAATACTGCCAATATTTTATGTGGAGGATAACCTTTAAAAATTGTGAATCGCTATATTGTATACCTGCTACTTTTATATTATTATACAGCAAATATTATATTTCAATAAAAATGAATTAAACCAAAGTCTAACAAATTATACTTAAAAAAACTCACTCTCTGATACACAAGCACAGGAAACACACACACACAAATACAATTGTTAGTTAACATGTGAATGTGTTAATAAATATGGAGAGAATGGTTTCATGGAATCAAAGTCATTAGGTCTCCCTCCTCCAATGCATTTTTCCATATGTGTTCTGAAGCATATTTGTTCCACAAAATGTGACCCATTTTTAGGATCTAAATTAATTTGAGAAGTGATGGGTTACACAGAGTTAAACAGGTTTCTTTAATGTAGGACTTGCAGAGCATCTAATATGCTGATGTACACTGTGAATATTCAAGAAGCAATACCCTAGATAGTCTCTCTCAAAGCTAGTTGACTCAGAGTCTTGGGGACTATCTTGTGAGGGTAGTGATCTTCAGGGCATGCTGTGAGAAATGCTAATCTAAATTAACCCAAGATATTTGTCCAGGCTCCGGTTGAACTTTTCCTGAGTGAAGAAAACCACTACTTTCCAAAAAAAAGTCCATTCTGTCTTACAAAACATCTAAGTCAAACATAATTTCTTTAACATTGAACCGTAATCTACTTCCCTATAACTTCCACACTGCTCTTGGTTTTGTATTTTTGGAAGAACAAAAACAGGCATAATGCAATCCCTTTTTCTTATGCTAGATCTTCAGGCATTTGAAGGCAACAATTATATTCCTACACAGCTTTCTATTGTGCAGAAAAAAAACTTCAGTTCTTAAATGAATGTGTTAAATTACATGCTCTAATCCTCTATTTGAATGTCTTCTTTAAGAGAAGGCACCAGAAATGAATACAAATTCAGATATGCTTCAATAGATGAAGTCCTAGATCTTATTAGTTTTTGTCTAGAAGACATATCTTATTGACGCCTATTAATTTACTAAAGCTTTTGAGTCCTTCTCATAAATTTTGTGGCAGCGCATGAATGTACGTACGAGTTTTTTGAGGAATGTTGGGAGAACACAAGTCTGCTAGATTTCATTTGCCCTCCATCACAGAAACTCTTCTGTATAATAAATTGGTTCTCCTTTCTCAGTTATCTTACCTCAGTCTCACGCACATTTTATCATTTTAAGAGAATGGGGTATAGTATCCTGGCACTTACTATCAAAGTCCTCTTTCCAGTTTAATACTAATTCATTATTTGACACCACGTAAATCCTTCCAAGCTATTACAAAGCCACATGATACCAATCAGAAAAAACTTCTCTAGCTGGTTATGAATATTAGAATATAATAAAAGACACTGTCAAATGCCTTCTGAAATTAAGATATTAATCTGTAGCAATTTCCTGGTCTGCAAACCCAAGTAGCCAATCTCATAGCTGTAGATAATGTAGTTCTTATTAATTCACCATCTATGTCATCAATAACAGTACCATCATATAATTTGATATGTTATGAATGTTGTGGGAATAAGACAATGTTGATTGCAGCTGGTGTAATTGCAGGTTAGGATCTGAAGGAAGTAGGCCGTCAATAGCTGACAGGTCACTTTAAATGACAGGAGAGTGAGGAAACAAATGAAGAAAAAAACCACCATAGTCATGATGATAAGCAACCAGTACACAGGAAGGCTTTCCTTTTCGTTTTTGTTTTTTCTTTATAAAAAATGGGAATGGGAAAAGAGGTGACATAGAATTTTATAGCATTAAAATAAACAATGTCATTTCACTCTGCTCAAACAATGCAGTTTAGTATGAAAGGGTTAAATAATTTGCTCAATCTTCTGTACCACTAGACTCCTCAGTTAAAAACAAAAACAAAAAAAACACCCAAATAGATACAAATCCTGGGTATTCAGTAGCTGCAATAATAAGATTTTACCTAAAGAAGAGTTGATTTTGAAAAGTTATATAGCTTAGTCTACTTTTTCTTAAAAAATTAAAAGAAGCAAAGGAAAACTGCCACTGGCAAATTCAAGTGTCTTATTGAATTGTCTTCGGCCATACAAAGTCGCTCATCTGTAAAATCCCCAATGATTTAATTGCAACATAGAAAATAATATCTGCAATACGTATTTGTCATTTTAAGAACAGATATTACTTTCAAATCACTTTTTCTCCCCCGGGATTTAATCTGCCAGATTTCAGCCCACAGTGAATTCTTGCAGCTGGGTTAGGATCCCCCAAGAAAGGGTGTTCAAAACAGAAATGCTGAGGAAGGCATTTCAGCCATGGAAGGCATTTCAGCTGTGGAGGAGGATGGAAAGTTTCTGAGCGCAAGGATTTCCCCTCTCAGGCCCCGGAATGCCATCTCACAAGGCTTCGTCACAATTTTTTCTGCTCACGCTTCCACAAGAGTCAGATCTTACAAAAAAAACCCAAACCAAACAAAAAACCCTCTAGAAAATAGTTCTCGAGGGAACACAATTTTGCTCCTGGTAACAGACATTCTCAAAAATAAAAGAAAAACAGACAGGCAGAATAAACAAATCAGTAAGGTTTAAAACGAAGTGAACTATTAGCACAGAGTAATAATTTTTGCTAACATTTTTTGAGATCTTGCTCTGTGCCCAGCATTGTTGTTCTCCTTGAGGGAAATAACATTATATCACCGTTTTAGACAACTATAAACTGAAGGCAGAGAGGTTATTAATTTGACTAAGAACACGTGACTGTGTGCATGGAAGTGTAATGAAAGTGTATATATGTGAGTATGCGTATATGTGTGTATGTATATGAGTACATGTGTGCATATTTACTGACAAATAATTGGTGACCAATAAATTACACATATTAAAGAACACAATTTGATGAATTTTAACATATGTATTCACCCACAAATGCCTATCATAATCAAGATAAGGAATATATCCATCACCCCTAAAAGTTTCTTTGCAGCTCTTTGTAATCCCTCTCTTTCCCTTTGTACATTTGAGACTACTGATCTGCTTTCTAACCTATAGGTTAGTTTGCATTTTTAAAGAACTTTATAAAGAATTTTATAAAAGGAATTATACAGCATATACTTTTTTATCTGGCTTCTTGCACTTAGCCAACACAGAGATTCAGCTATGTTGTTGAACATATCATTAGTTTATTCCTTTTTATTGCTAAGCAGTATTTCATTGTATGGCAATACCACAATTTGTTTTGTCATATACTTGTTGATGGACATTTGTTTCCAATTGTTAACAATACACATAAAGCTGCTAAAAATATTCAGGTACAAGTTTTTAATTTCTCTAATGATGTTGAGTATCTTTTCAAGTCCCTGTTTGCCATCTATATATCATCTTTGGTGAAATATCTGTTCAAATTTTTTCCTGCTTTGTATTTTTAATTGGTTTATCTTATTATTATTGAGTTGTGTTCTTTATATATTCTAGATACATGTCTTTGTCAGATACATATTTTGCAAATAATTTCCCCTGGGCCATAGCTGTCTTTCCAGCTACCTTTTTATTACAGTGTCTGTGTTTCCAGCTACTTTTTTATTACTTTTTTTATTGCTCTTTTGAAGAGCAATCCTTTTAAATTTCAATGGGGTCCAAGTTCTTCATATTTGCTTTCATAGTTTACGCATTCCATTCCCTATTTAAGAAATAATCACCAAATTCAAAGTTGCCAGGATTTTTCACCTATGTTTTCTTATATAAATTTTATATTTGTAATTCTTATACTTAGGTCTATAATCCATTAGAGTCAATTTTTGTATATGGTGTGAGATAAGGATTGAGCTTAATTTTTTTGCACATGGCTATCCAAATTTTCCATCACCCTTTGCTAAAAAGATTATTCTTTCTCCATTGAATTACCACGGTACCTTAGTTAAAAATCAATTGACTATATATGTAGGGGGTTATAACTGGACTCTATTCTCTTATGCTCTTAATCACTACACAGCATTACACTCAGAGGCCACTAGCTAAACACTGAGGTCACTGAAACAATACCTAATCAGAGGCCCCCATCCCCACCTATACTTTAGTTTCCAAATGCCTAATTTACTATCAATGAAGTGATGTAGGCGATGACAGTAAGTGGCTTATGTAATTATGGTGTTCAAAAGAACACCATAATCCGAGGAACCTACATTTTGAATAATCTGTGGGTGAACTGAACTGGTCTCTGAGGATCTAGTAAAGTCATCACCTGCTATTCAGACTGACCTGAGAGCTCATACCAGAAACGATATTCAGCTTTGTCTTATCTTTGGGGTCTTGAGGGAGGTGCAGGGAGAAGAACATAGAAGCTCAGAACTGAGACAGACAGTACTGGGCTAGCAGGTCAACTGTCTGACAACAGGATTACCTTTATCATGTATGATATCTTTACTCAGTTATCAAGGTTTGACTGGACTCCTACAGAGAGGCCAACATCCCTCCCTCCCCCTACCCAGAGCAGCCCATTCATCTAAGGATAGTCCTCTCTCTCACACTGTACAATTCCTATGATCCTGAAACTCTCACCTATGAATCCAAGTTTTGTAGCCCCACATGGATTCTACCTGCCTGGCCATCAGTCGTATGAAGACACAATCAGGTACTGCCCTAATCTCCCCACCACACCCAGTGTTATGGGTGGGAATAAAGGAAACTAATCTTAATATTCCCCCTCCTTCACTTATAGAGTTGTATGCCCCTTACCATCTTGTTCTCCACTTTGAATAGCTCTCCTTTTACAATATTCTTCTTAAATGGTTAGCCCAAAACTGAACACAATTCTTCTACATGGGCATCCCATGGTAATGAGAATGCTGACCTCTGTGCCCATAAACAAGCTTTAATGGGGCATTTTTGTAAATCTGAGTTTGAAAAATTGAAATTCACATTAATGTGTTTTTAATTACACCCCTTTTACTTGAATAACAACCATGATAACAAACAATTTTTCAAGTCTTATAACAAGGACCTTTAGATGCTAAACCAAATGTAAGCAGAATTCTGGGATAGAAAGTCTTGCCAGATACAAAGTGTTATTTTTCTCTTTCTCTAGTTTCAGTAAATACCAAAAGGCCCAGTACTTAGATGTGTAAGGTATCCACTAATTACATTTCAAGAGTCAGGCAATGGTCATAGTTATATTTCACAAAACTATCACATACTCTTGAAGGAAGTCAAAGATTATTATGTGGGCATTGAAGCAAGTATGAATAAAATAGACTCTGGTTTCTAAAAAGGGAATACAGAATATAATACCATTCTCAATTTTATCCTCCTGGCTTTACTGATTGATACTTTTGATAGATAATAAAAGTAATCTTTATAAAGCAATTCCAGGTAATACAGCTCTAAAAAGAGCCTATATCTTTCTTCTTCTTAGCATGTATCATACTTTGTAATTAGGTATTATTTGTATGTTTAGTTGTGTTTTAGACAGTGTTCCCCTCCCTACCTCCCAATTCATATGTTGAAGCCCTAACCCCAGTGTGGCTATATTTGGAGATAGGGGCTTTAAGAAAAAAATTAAGGTTGAATGAGGTCATTAGGGTGGGGCCCTGATTTGTACGATTGGTGTCCTATGGATCAGGCTATAGAACAGAGGGTCTTACAAACCCCTCCTCGGATTTGAGTAATTTGCTAGAGCAGCTCACAGAACTCAGGAAACCCATTTATTCACTAGAGTACTGATTTATTTTAAAAGGATACAACCCAGGAGCAGCCAGATGGAAGAGCGGTCCCAGGCAAGGTAGATGGGAAGAGGAACAGAGCTTCCGTGCCCTCTCCAGTCACACCACTCTCTCTTCATCTCCATGTGCTCACCCAGAAGCTCTCAGAACTCTGTCCTTTGGTTTTTTTAAGGAGGCTTCAGTGCATAAGCATGATTAACTAAATCACTGGCCATTGGCAGTTGAGCTCAGTCTGCAACCCCTCTCTCCACCCTGGAGGAGAGGTGGGAGCAGGGACTGAAAATTTCAACCCTCTAATAACCTAGTTGGTTCTTCTGGCAGCTAGCTCCCATCCTTAGGTTACCTTAGGGCTTTCCACGAATTGCCTCATTAACATAATAAAAGACATCTTCCCTGGAAAATTCCGAGGGTTTTTGGAGCTGTGAATCAGGACCCTGGAAAAACACTAACTCTATATGTGAAATATATTCTGGTCATCTGAATGACCAAATACATATTTCTTATAAATCATAATATCACACTCTGAAAAGCCATATCAATAGGAAACATTATTTCACAGGGGTGTGGGTAATAATCTGGATTAATTCATCCGTCTTTAAAGAGTCTTACCCATAATCAAGCTTCTAAGCACTAACAGAAACATCAGAGACTTTTTCCTAGCTCCAGGCCACTGGATGCCTTAAACATGCCAGCGCAGAGTCTATTTCCATGAGTTCAGGAAACTGGATTAGAAAAACACATGCAGCTGCTCAGGCTTCCCCACTTCCTCTGCCTGGGGAATGTCCTCAAATCCATGCCCTGCCCAGACCCTGCTTTGTCTTACACAGGCTACACTTCCCAGGCCTTAACAGCCCAGACAGACTCTCTGCCTTCACCGCAGCCTAGAAACCCATCTTCGGAAAATGTGATCTCATCCCAGGGTAACCTGGGTTCATTTATACTGGAGAGAACCCATGAAGCTGCTGCCAACCTTCAGAAGGAGGAGGGATGCAGGGGAACAGAAAGTGATATAGAACAGAAAGAAACAGAACTACCTATAAATCAATTTTGAAACATTTGGAAGACCTGACTTTAAATCTCCCCTTATCCTGCCGCCTTTTACATAGTGATGGGTAGCTTAGAGCCTTGCAACCCAGGGTGTGATCCCCAGACCAGAAGCAAAGACATCAGCTAGTTGGGAACTTGTTAGAAATGCTAACCTCAGGCTTCACCCCAAACCTACTGAATAGAAACCACGTTTAAACAAAATAGCCTAAGTGATTTGTATGCACATGAAAGTCTGAGAAGCACTGATTTCCACAGTTTGGAGTAAGAGCTAGAGAAGGTTAAGTCCCCAGGGAAATGTTTGAAACCTACTAGTTCTGCTCCCTAGTCAGGCCCTGGACAAACTCTTTGCTCCCTCACAGCTCTCTTTTGAGGCCTCCTTCCATCAGCGCTAGCCCTTGTCTTGTCCCCTGGGAACAGAATCCTGCAACACTCTTCCACCTGAAGCAGGCACTTGGTCCTTTGGGGATTTCCCATAGGTGTCTATCTAGGTTAACGATGTGGATTCAGAGAAGGAAGAAAGAGGCTGCCATGATTTTGTACCTCACAGATCCTCCTGTAGGAGACAAAATTCAACCAAAGTTGCTAAAGTGTGGGGCAAATAGAGATGGTGTGGGGTGAGGTCTTGGTTTTAGGCAGAATTTAAATTCCTCTACATTTCAGAAAACAAACAGAAAAAAAACCCTTTGGCTATCAAGAGCATCGTTCCATAAAAACATGGGAGTGAAGTGAGAGATGAAAGGAGAGGCACAAAACTACTTTCAGAGCCTAAGGAAGACATGGAGGTGGGGGATCACCATTAGAGGCTCCTCTCCCTTCTTCCCTTCTCTTTCTCAGTCACTCACAGCACTAATGCATAGCTGACCTTCAACCTGAAATAGTCAGAAATGAGAAAAGAATCTGAGATCTGGCTATGGAAGATGCGGGTAGTTGAGATACAGAAGCAGCTGGGGCAGATCAAAAATGGGATGACGGCTATCCTGTCAGCAGTACCTCCCCCAAAATAAAAGAGTACAAGGGAGGGCATGGAAATTCCCAAGATCCCCTCAGCAGCTCTTGACTGAACAGAACTTATTTCACAGGGGTGTGGGTAATAATATATCTTCTACACGTGGGTAATAATATATCTTTTACATGTATACCTAGGGAGCCAGCACAATGCCTTGTACATAGAAGGTTTTAGTCCATGTCTCTGATAATTGCCTTTTTGAAGACCTAATCCTTTTCCAATAAGATGGGGATATGCCATACTCTCCTGTGTACAGGTAAGCAGCACTTATCAAATATTTTATGAGTCAATTTTTTAATTTCACAGTGAAGATAATGGGTCCTGAAGTATTTCACAGGGGTGTGGGTAATAATATATCTTCTACACGTATACCTAGGGAGCCAGCACAATGCCTTGTACATAGAAGGTTTTAGTCCATGTCTCTGATAATTGCCTTTTTGAAGACCTAATCCTTTTCCAATAAGATGGGGATATGCCATACTCTCCTGTGTACAGGTAAGCAGCACTTATCAAATATTTTATGAGTCAATTTTTTAATTTCACAGTGAAGATAATGGGTCCTGATGGATTTACTTCCTTACCTCCAGGAAGTAAAAGTGTGCCTGAACCAAGGCAAAATCTGCTGGGATCCACAGGAACTACAAGAGACAAACTCCTGTTGTTTCAACCCGGGTCAAAGTTCTGAGATGGAATGGGGAGTCAATGATCCCAAGAATGCTGGAAAAACTTGGTAACAGAGTGGGAGTGAGGGCAAGAAGGGGAATGACCAGGAATGGAAAGGATGACATGTTTATATCAACTTAAAAGAGCAAAAGAGACTCATTGCCTTGACAGGTTCAACAACATGCTGGAAGCTGGGGAGAGAAGGGGCCCTGTGCTTTGCTGATATAGACAACAAGTTACAGGGACTATGTGAAAAGGTCAGCAAATGCCAACCTTCATTTGAGCTACTGCTGTTATTTTAACCCTGTTGCAAAGGGTCACAGTGTTCCATCCCAGATAATGAAAGGATGTGGGGAAAAGAGCAGAGAAAGCACAGAGAAAATGGAAATTCACCAAACAAAGGCCAGATTTTGTTCAGGGAGAAATCAACTGGCTTCTGCTGGAGAGTTTTTGTAGTGATACACTGTGGCATCCTCTCTCCCCTGCTGTCCTACTAGCTTAATGGATTGAGGAAGGAGGACGTTATTGTTAGCTACCAAGAAGGCACATCCAGTTGTGGAAGTTCCATTCTGATAACCACATTCCTGGATTGCCTCCTGGTACCCAGGACTGTCCTCAGACAAGGCCGGGCCAGAGAGGAAGCAGGCCCAGACAGGCGGCACCTGCTTCGTGGCAGCTGACAAGGCTGCAGTGGCTTCCTACCCTGAGCTTCTGTAGCCCTGTGGGCATGCTTCTTTATGTCCCAACCTGTGCCACAGAACATAATGATCTGTCTTCACATTTGTCTGCCCCACCGATTGTATGTTCCTTGAGCGGCAGTTCTGTGTACTTTCCACTTTTATAAAGCTGATGTACATCGCAGGTGCTCAGGATGTGTCTGGCAAATGTATCACAGAAAGATGGAGTAAGGGACTCCGAGCACAGCTGCAATGGACAGTGGCACTCTCAGCACAGCTGCACGAGGCAGCGTCAAAAGCACATAATTGTCATCCAACACTGGAGAATGGAAAATTGAAAAGGTCACTGGTTTCCATCATGGAGCCCCTCACTTCCTCTGCATCTCCAGCCATACCGGCATCTTGAAAGAAGCAAAGACCAAGGGAAGGAGAAAGCTGTGAACTGTCAGTACTGGAAAAAATGACATTTTCCTATTCATCCTCATATCCTCATTTCCCTGCTCTACTTGGCTCCCAGAACCCTTCACCTCCACTGTATCTGCCACCGACACCTTCCAACAGCTCTGGCCACCGCCCACGAATGCAGGCCTCCTGGTTCTGGGAGGTCTTTAGGATGTGGAAAACAAACAAACAAACAAAAGGGAACCACAACTAAGAAGTCCGCATGCCGCAACTAAAAGATCTCGTGTGC